>NC_136613.1:7928195-8190695 GCF_933228915.1 Telmatherina bonti
TTGGGATTAATAAAGTACTTCTATTCTATTCAATTTTATTCAATTTTATTCTATTCTATTCTATTCTATTCTATTCTATTCTGAAACTAGTATCAGATGTATTTTGGGTGTATGTCGCAGCTTTTCATAGTAATTAACTCCTTTCTACAAAGAACAGGCTTCACAAAACAAAGATAAATATGATAAATGAGCAATTTTTCATGCAAGTCACACTGACAGTTATACTTTAAGTGATTATAATTGCTGTTATAGTTTTTGTAGTGCATTATTTTTGCCTATTGCTCTTGTTTATTTAAAACCAAAAAGAATAAAGCAGTGATGTGTACATTTTATATTAGTTTATTTAATTAATTTTACTGTGTGTACAACAGACCTGAGTTAGTTTAATATCACTGAATATAAAAGAATTCTTTCCCAGGCTTCACTTGCAGCTGAATTTATCTCAATTTCAAGTTAAAAATTAAAAACTATAGATGGGTGAAAAGAGCTGGCTGATAAAAGGATCCTGTAAACAACACTACTATAACCTAACAACTCTAAGGTTTTATGCTTTACTTCTCTGTGAGGCCAGTAGGGAGAGTTGATGACTTTTCCAGATATTAATTGCAAGTTTTTCAGCAACTTCTTAAAACATAAAAAAGGTGTCACACCATGTTGTTCTAGTGAACACATAATCACAGATTAGATAATAAAATAAGTTCATGTAAGTGATTAATCATTAATCAGTCTTTAATAGAGGGCGCCAAACTCAAGTTTAGCTAAAGGACGTAAGGAGGCTGCAAGGCTGTTTGCATCCGACAAACCATCTTTATTTTCTTTCCAATGTCATGTCACTCCCTGGTTCATTGCATGAACCTTTTCTTACAGTATTTTGGCCTGACAGGATCCAGGCTGCAGTATCTGAAGAGTCACAATGAATTTTACAGCTTTCCTGAACCAGGGGTAGAGCAGCGTATAGATTATAGGGTTCAGAGTGGAGTTAAAGTAGAACAGAAAATAAACCAATGATGCAGTAGTGTTATTGAGCAAATCAGCTTCTGCTAGAGAAACACAGTAATATGGGACGAAACATATCAGAAACACAACAATTAAAACACCAAGATTCCTGGCTGCTTTTAACTCAGATCTCCTTGTTGGAGTGACTGAAAGCTGGAGTTTGATCGCTGTAACATGAGAGCGCATGCGCGGGCCTGAGACACAGCCACCACAAATACTTTCATGTACAGAACTACAATGACACAAACTGGAGCAATAAAGGTTAAAATGACATCAACAGTTCCTGTAATGTGGTCAGTAACAATCACACATTCTCCGTAGCAGGAATTAAACCTGCCTGGTTGAGAAATTTCATTCTTTACCAAGAAAAAGTTGTAGAGAACAGAGCAGAGCCAACACACACACACACAGGCTTTAACTCTGTTCTCTGTCACTCTGGTTGGGTAATTCAGAGGGTCACAGATGGCCACATAGCGGTCAATTGATATGAGAACCATGTTTCCCACCGAGGCCGACGTGATGACATAAGATACATATTTAACCAAAAAACACACGAGGTCACCAAGAAACCAGCAACTTGTTTTCTGCATGATGTCTCCTGGCATTGTCAGGAGACCAATGAGAAAGTCTGAAACAGCCAGCGAGAGGAGGATGATGTTGGTGGGTGTGTGGAGCTGCCTGGAAGGAGAGAGAGAAACATATTTAGAAATAACAAGCAATAAAAAAAAAATTAAAACATAAAATCTTACAAAATTATTTTATATTTAGGTTTTCCGATTTGCCACATTTAAATAAATAATACTTTTAACAAATGGTGAGAGGTCAGATGGAACATCTTGTTCCTTGAAAAAATGTGTGATTTAAATGGACATTAAAAAATATATCAAGAAAAACAATAAATTATTAAAATATATTAAAGCAAAATGCAAAATCTGCTAAGAAGTGTAAAAAATGAAAAGAAAAAACTGAAATAATAAAAAAAAAAGAACAATGAAAGCACAGTGCAAAATCTGCTAGAAAGGTTATCTCTGCCTGTAGTGGGAGATTGAGATGATGACGAGCAGGTTGAGAGTCACAGTGACCACCGATATGAAGGACAGAGTAATGTTAAAGAGTAAAAACTCAGGAAAGGAAAATGCAGGCTTCTTGCAGGAGGAGTTTGACATCAGTGGAAAGCAGAGTTCTGCTCCTTCCTGTGTTTCCATCTGCAGAGATCCACAGAGATCTGCAGCTCTGAACCACACTGTTATATAACTGTTACTCACCTGAAACACCTCCCTTCTGTTTTCTCTGCTGGACACTGATGTCTCTCCTCCTTTATTCTTTGTATCCTACCATCATCTTTATTTTTTTTTTCCACTGGTATTTCACCATCTGCTATTCCTCTTTGAAATGAAGCTTCTTTCACATTTTTCTACCTCTCCACCTTTTTTCAATCAGTAAATTTTACACGTTTCTTTGGTTTGGTTTGCTTTCATTCTGCACTTTACGCAAGTAGACTGAACCGCCTGGACAATGTCCTGCAGTTACAGCAACTGCTGGCTAGGGGCAACACTTCTCAAAGATTCTCAAAAGAATAAACTAGCAGGACAATGAAGAGAGCTCAGCTAATCGATTAGCCAGGACCAGAAAAGGTCCTTCCTTGTTCACTGCAAGTGAACAATCGAACAACACTAAGTTTATGTAGTCTTAGGTAGATGAGATTCTGAGGTCTCAAAGTTCTCTGATCAAAATTTTACATTTGGAAAGGCTTTCCAACTATTTAACCTCGAATGACTGCATTTTGTTGCAAAACAATATTTTCCCAGGTAAGCTGGTAGGCAGCAGAAAGCTTCAGAAAGCAGGGACCCTAGCAGTCCAATTCTTAACTACAGAGGCCATTGTAGCTCTGTGGGCCGTGGAACATCACCTCTCTGGTGCATGAGGTTGAGCGATTATAGCTAGATATGTATAAATAGACTCAGATAATTATTTCTACTCAACGTTGTGCCTGTATTTTGGGTTTTACCTTGGTTGTCAAGAGGGTGGCCCCCGTCGGTTGTGCTTGTGTGCTTGTTTATAACAAACACCGTTCTCAGGCATAACAACGTCCATATGTGCACTGTGTGTGGTAGTTTGATGATCGACTTGCAGTTGTATGTAGTTGGACCAAATGTTGGACCATACGGTAAAAACAAGGGGCGGAGCTGCCAAATGATGACAATCTGGTGCGGAGAAGACTGCTATATTTATAGCAACAATGGTCCCAGTGAGACATTCTATATATATATATATATATATATATATATATATATATATATATATATATATATATATATATATATATTAAACAAATTCACATTTTAGGAAACAAATATACATTTTAAAAAAACAAATTTATATTTCAAGAGAGATTTTAGCATTTTTGCATTATTAAGAAATAAATATTCATTTTAGAAAAAAAAAAATCTCTATGAGGCAACAAATTTATATTTCAGGTACTATAAGTCCCATCAAATGAACAAAGGGCAGCTTTACACAGGTGGGCCCTAAATACCAGAAGTGGCAAAGTGGCGAAGTCATCTTTTAGTACAAATGAACATTTTGTAGTGTAACTACATGCTGGAAGTCAGAAGCAATTATCTGAAGATAAAAGTACAGAACATGTTTTTTCTTTTAACCTTTTGCTTTATCAATGAACAGTGGATCAATAACTGTGGTAGTGTAGTGGTTAAAAGAAAGGGTTGGGTGCAGATGTTCATGGGTTCAATTTCTGATTGTACACCTTTACAAATGATGTCAGATAGTTGTGCTTCTTCTTCACACTCATTAGTATGTATGTATGTATGTATGTATGTATGTACTTTGTACTTTGTACTTTCGTACTTTGTAGTTGGATTTTAAAACGTGCTATATAAATAAAGCTGACATTGACAATAACGACCAGACTGAAGCCACAACACCATCTGGTTTACTGTCACATATTAATGTCTATTAATGAAGAGTGTGGGTGAAAAAAAGAAGTTAAAATAACGATAGCATGTTGTAGACTGGAGCTGTAAAATATTGAAAATCAATATTTTCATCTTAGGTCTATTCAATGTTGGCCATGATTTATTTTCTATTTTTTTTTCAATGTCTTGAATAGACAATAAATTAAATTTATTTTAATTAATAGAGGCTGAACACCATTTCAAATAAAATTTTAAAAAACAGTTGGTTTTCAGGCAAAATATTGTTATTGAAATATGGATAATCATGAATAAGTAATTCTTTTGGATATTTGGGATAATGACTTTCCGTTATAAGCCCCATGTCTTAATTATAACCCGGAACCTTAAACTTGTAATTTCTAGAAAAATACAAAAAAAATGCTTTTTTTTGGTCAAACAACATAATGAAAAATTTTAATCAAAACTTCTCAAAACTGTGACCTTTACCTGTTTACCTCAGCAAAATGTTAGAACTTAAGTTTGTAATGTAACTGTTTTTAATGATCTGAATTACAGTAGAAATGGTAATTACACATTAGTTTAGCTATTGATGTAACGCTACATGCAAACCGACATGTTTAACATACATGTTAATACAAATTTCTATTCATGTAGATAATTGTTAAACACAAGTTATGAAATGGTATAAAAATCAGAGAAATAAAGTTGCCAGTTTGAGATTTTGACTGAAAAGCATCATTTTATGATATATAGTCATTTTTGGAATCTCCTGTCAGATTATAATCTCATTGCAGCACCTTTGCAGTTCCCCTGCTGCTCAGTCTGCTTCTTACAGACGGAAAAAAAAAGTCCGCCCACATCGGCATGATTGGACAAGTCTGTGTAACATTTCTCAGGTGTGTGTGTCTGTTACATACATAAGAACTCCATTGTGACTAAAATTTTTGGAATTTTTTATATACGCATCTCACAACATGCTGTCCATTCACCACTTTGCAAAATACAATGATTTAATTGCCTTCCAAAGTGTTTGTTATTAATACTGTAGAAACATGTTTGTTAGGAAAAGATCAGTAAAAATATGGACACAATAAATGCTTTAGTAAGTCATTAAATTAAATTTTATCAAAGAATCTTAAACGCTGTAAGACTCTGCATGGCATGTTTTTATCCAAATTCTCTGCAACACAGTGAATATAATAACAAACATGTTTTTGTTTTTCAATGACAAATAGCATTAATTTTTACTGCTTAAGCCAACCTTAAAGTCATAATTCATTTACAGATCTTGCAGCCCACAGTGCAAATAGCTGCTTTCTCATAAACTGAAAAAGGGAAAAGAGATGATGTTTAGGGCAACCTTGGATAATTAAGAAACTTTTGTCTGTAGTACATTGAACTCACAAGAGCCAGGATGCAGTATCTGAAAAGTGATGATGAGCTTCATAGCCTTTCTAAACCAGGGGTAGAATAATGCATAAATAATAGGATTTATACATGAGTTCAAGTTAAACAAACTGAAGACAATGTATACTAAAATGCTTTTCATCAAACCATGATTTATAACAACAACACAATAATATGGACAGAAACATGTTAGAAACACAACTACAAGAATACCAAGAGTCCTGGCTGCTTTCAGCTCAGATTTTCTTGATTTTCCAGTCACTGTATGTTGGAGTGTGTTAGCTTTAACATGAGAGCGCATGACCCGAGCCTGAGACACAGCCACCACAAATACTCTCATATAGAGGACTATGATCACTGTTACTGGAGCAATAAATGATATAACAAGGTCAACATTTCCTAAAACAGGGTATGTAAGTGGAACACATTCACCGAAGCATGACCTGCGACTGCTTACTTTAATAAGGTTCTCCTTTAAAAATATCAGGTTGTAGAGGACAGAGCAGAGCCAACACAGACTGTCGCTCTTCTCACAGTGACCCTGACTGAGTAATGCAGGGGGTCACAAATGGCAACATAGCGATCAATTGATATGAGCACCATGTCTCCTACTGAGGCAGACGCGATGATGAAAGTCACATACAGACATAAAGAACATATAAGATCGCCAAGAAACCAGCAGGAACTTTGCATATATATTTCTCCAGACATTACCAGCAGACCCATGAGAAAATCTGCAACAGCCTGGTTATCTTCACATTGATGGGATTTAATTTTCCAGACCGCCTGCTGACCCTGAACAATGGGCAAAACAGGGTTTTTTATGCAGTCAACGGAGATATCTGTAAGCGCTCACTGCTCTGTTAAACAGCAAATAAACAATAAAATATATGTTTATTAGTGTAAATACGGCTGTGTTGTAGTTTTTTTTGTTTTTTTTTTATATATAAGAGACATCCTGCCTTCACCTCAGTGAAATACGGTCGATGGTGAGGACAATTTTAGTGTTATTGAACAGTTTTGGACTTGTGGTTTTTATTCATGGTGTCAATAAAAAGTTGTAAAACTGTTTTCTCACAGTAATTGTAACAGTAACTCCAAAATATAAGATCAAGGAAGTTATATTTGTTACATTGCATTTACATTATCTGTGTCTTTGGGGGATTTTCCACAGCTGGAGATCTGACACCCATTCTGCCACAAAAGAAAAAAAGACTGCATTGACTTGTAAGCTTTTAATTCTTCCCCTACAAAGTGGACCATGTTATTGTAAATGCCGTGGGAAGCTAAATCAGGGTGCACAACCTCCGTCAGTGGGCAGTCTTGTAGGTTTGAAACTTAGGATTTTGGAAAATCATGCAGGTATTGAGCACCAGTATATTTGTTTTTATAAAATATCACTGTCTAACCTGACCATAAACTGGTAGAACTTCAGTTTTTTGTTGTCACTTATTTTGTTTGTTTTTAAATCTGAGTTTTAATAATATGGTATTTACAAAAAAGCTTCACTATCGATGCAACAGAATATCTTATGTTGATACTAACATCTAATCGTGTAGACTAGATATATTTTCAACCATGCAACAGTCTAAAAATCACAAACAATTTCAGATCTTTACAAAAAAAACCTTTTTATTAAATATTTTTCATATGGCATACTCACATCGGGCTACAATCAGAGTTCCTCGGTACAACGAATAATTAAATTGCTGCATCTCTGCAGTTCCGCTGCTGCTCAGTCGGTCTCTTACGGACATAGAAAAAAGGTTAGCCCACTTTTGCGAGAAGGGATTTGTACAAGTCTGTGTACCATTTATCTGGTGTGTGTGTGTTGGAGACATAAAACCTTCATAATGACTGAAATGTTCACAGTATTTAAATACAACATTTCAAAACAGTACTCCACATTCCCTACTTAAAAAAAAAAACAAAACAAAAACAATTTGCTTCAAAATTTTTTGCTATTAATACTGTAGAAATAAGTTTAATCAGACATTCATTCATTCATTCATGATCCGAACCGCTTAGTTCGCTAAAGAGTCATGGGGAAGCTGGAGCTGATCCCAGCAGTCTTTCGGTGAAAGGCAGGGTACACCCTGGACAGGTTGCCAGTCTATCACAGGGCTAATACAAAGAGAAACACAACTACTCACACTCACTCCTATGGGCAATTTAGAGTAACCAATTCATCTAACATGCATGTCTTTGGACAGTAGGAGGAAGCTGGAGTACACGGAGAGAACCCACGCATACACGGGAACAACACGCAAACTCCACACAGAAAGGACACTGTTCGAGCCTCGTCCCCTGCTAAGGATTGAATCAGCGAACCAATGTGTAGCCACAGTGCTAAACACTGTGTCACCATGCAGCCCTTAATCAGACATTGTCAGTGAAAATATGAACACAGTAAATGCTTTAGTAAGTCAAGCTTTGACATTAGGTAAAATATTGTCAAAACATTTTCCTTCCTGAGCCGCCACCTTCTCATGGTGAAGGGGTTTATGTGCAAATATGTTGTTGGGGGCTTTATGCCCCTGGTAGGGTCAATCACGGCAAACAGGTGTCTAGGGGAGGGACCACACTAAGTGCGGTTCAAAGACCCCTATGATGATAACAACCATGAGCGGAAATGTTCCCTTGCCTGGATGCAGGTCACCGGGACCCCCTCTGGAGCAAGGCCTGGCAATGGGGCATGAGAGCGAGCGTCTGGTGGCTGGGCCACTGCCCCTTGGGGCCCAGTTGGGCGCAGCCTGAAAGGGTTACATGGGCCCCACCTCCCATGGGCTCACCATCTGCGGGAGGAGCCATAGGGGTTGGGTGCAATGTAAGCTGGGCGGAAGCAAGGGGCCGATCCTCGGCTGCAGAAACTGTCTCTGTGGAAGTGGAATGTCACCTCTCTGGTGGAGAAGGAGTCTGAGCCTATGTGCAAGGTTGAGCGGTTCAGGCTAGATATAGTTGGACTTACCTCAACGCATTACTTGGGTTCTTGAACCAGTACCTTTGAGAGGGGCGTGACCTTCTTCAACTCTGGAGTTGCTCATGGTGGGAGGCACTGAGCAGGTGTGGGCATTCTCATTAGCTCATGGCTTGGTGCTTGTACATTGGGGTTTACCCAGGTGGATGAAAGGGTAGCTTACCCCCGCCTTCAGATAGGGGAACGGGTCCTGACTGTTGTCTGTGCTTATGCACTGAACAGCAGTTCAGAGTACCCACCCTTTCTGGAGTCCTTGGAGGCAGTGTTGGAGGGTGCTATTTCTGGGGACTCCCTTGTTCTGCTGAGGGACTTCAGTGCTCACATGGGCAATGACAGTGAAGCCTGGAGGGGAGTGACTGGGAGGCATGGTCCGCCCTCCCGTACCCAAATGATTTTTTGTTATTGGACTTCTGTACTCGTCATGGATTGTCCATAACAAACACCATGTTTCAACATAAGTTTCCATATGTAAACCTGGCATCAGGAACTCCATGGGCCACAGTTCGATGATCGATTTTGTAGTCGTATCATTGGACCTGCAGCCACATGCCTTGGACACTCGGGTGAAAAGGGGGGCGGAGCTGTCAACTGATCACCACTTGGTGGTCGGTTGGCTCAGATGGTGGGGGAGGAAGCCAGTCAGATCTGGCAGGCCCAAACATGTTGTGAAGGTCTGCTGGAAACATCCCCTGTCAGAGCGAGGTTCAACTTGCATCTTTAGTAGAGCTTGCAACATGTCCCGAGTTAGGTGGGAGACATTGAGTCTGAGTGAGCTGTGTTCCGTGCCTCAAATGTTGAAGTGGCCAGCGGAGCTGTGGCTGTAAGGTTGTTGATGTCCGTCATGGCAGTAATCCCAGAACTCGTTGGCGGACACCAGCAGTGAGGGATGCCGTTAAACTGTAGAAGGAGTCCTATGGGGTCTTCTTGGCTGTTTGGACTCAGGAAGCAGCTGATAGGTACTGACAGGCTAAGCGGCATGCAGCTTTGGCTATTGCCAAGGCAAACTTGGGCAAGTGAGGCTATGGATAAAGACTTCCGGACGGTTTAGAGGCGACTCTGGTCCATCATCTGGCGACTCAGGAGGGGGAAGCAGTGCCCCGTCAATACTGTGTACAGTGGAGATGGGGAGCTGGAAGGTCGGTGGAAGGAATATGTGCAAGACCTTCTCAATCCTACCAACACGTCTTCCGATGAGGAAGCAGATCTGGGGGACTCAGTGGTGGACTCTGCTATCTCTGGGACTGAATTCACTGAGGTGGTTAAAAAAAACTCCTTGGTGGAAGGCCCCAAAGGTGGCTGAGATCCGCCTGGAGTTCCTTAAGGGTCTGGATGCTGTGGGGCTGTCCTGGCTGACACGCCTCTGCAGCATCGCTTGGACATTGGGGACAGTGCATCTGGACTGGTAGACTGGGCTGGTGGTCCCCATTTTTAGGGAAGGGGGCTAGAGCATGTGGGGGCCGTAGGGTGTGTTCCAATTACAAGGGGATCACACTCCTCAGCCTTCCCGGTAAAGTTTATTCAGGGGTCCTGGATTGGAGGGTCCAAAGGGACCATGGGAGTTAGCTAAACCAGTCTACATGTGCTTTGTGGACCTGGAGAAGACATTCGACCATGTTCCTCGTGGACTCCTGTGGGGGGTACTCCCCTTGTACGAACTGTCTGGTCCCTGTATGACAGGTGTCAGAGCTTGGTCTGCATTGCCAGCAGTAAGTCGGATTCATTTCCAGTGATGGTTGAACTCCGCCAAGGCTGCCCTTTATCACAGATTCTGTTCATAACTTATATGGACAGAATTTCTAGGCACAGCAGAGGTGTTGAGGGGATGCGGCTTGGTGGCCTCAGGATTGGGTCCCTGCTTTTTGCAGATGATGTGGTCCTGTTGGCTTCATCTGGTCGTGATCTCCAGCTCTCACTTGAGTGATTCGCAGTCGAGTGTAAAGCAGCTGGGATGAGAATCAGCACCTCCAAATCTGAGACCATGGTCCTCAGCCGGAATAGGGTGGATTGCCCTCTCCGGGTCGGGAGTCAGGTCCTGCCTCAAGTGAAAGAGTTTAAATATCTCGGGGTCTTGTTCACAAGTGAGGGAAGGATGGAGTGTTTGAGATCCACAGACGGATCGGTGTGGCGTCTGCAGTAATTCGGACTCTGAGCTGGTCTATCGTGGTGAAGAAGGAGCTGAGCCAGAAGGCGAAGATCTCGATTCACCAGTTGATCTACGTTCCTACACTCACCTATGGTCATGAGCTGTGGGTCGTGACCGAAAGAACGAGATCTCGTATACAGGCGGCTGAAATGAGTTTCCTCCGCAGGGTGGCCGGGCTTTCCCTTAGAGATAGGGTGAGGAGTTTGGTCATCCGGGAGGAGATCAGAGTAGAGCCGCTGCTCCTCCGCATCGAGAGGAGCCAGTTGAGGTGGCTCGGGCATCTCGTCAGGATGCCTCCTGGACCTCCCTGGTGAGGTTTTCCAGGCACGTCCCTCTGGGAGGAGACCCCGGGGAAGACCCAGGACACGCTGGAGGGATTACATCTCTCGGCTGGCCTGGGAACGCCTCGGGATTCCCCCGCAGAGTTGGCAAATGTGGCTGGGGAGAGGGAAGATTGGGCTTCCCTGCTTAGGCTACTGCCCCCGTGACTCAACCCTGGATAAGTGGCAGAAGATGGATGGATGGATGGATGGATGGGTGGGTGGGTGGATGGATGGATTCTACTAAAATATGACAGTGCCTCTGTTCCAGCCCCAGGCTAGAGACTTTTGTTTCTTTCTATTTCTAACACATTTGTCCTGAAGACAACATGAAAAACACGTTTGCTACATGTCTAATTTATTAATGCCTCTACATAAATAAAGATAGGGCAAGTAAATTTGCTTGGTTTCTTAAATAATTCATATGGAGCATAAAGTAGAATAAAGGTAGCCACAAAATAAGAATAACCCTTTAATGTAGAGAAAAGATGTATGACAATCTTGATGATCATTTAATAATTTAATCATAGCACCCTTAATAAAAATTTAAATTACTGTAATTGTGAGGTATCGAAGTTTGCACACCTGCATGTGCAATTTGTCCTTTACTGGTGGCTATAGTTACAAGATGGCCGACCATAATGACTATTCCTGAATGGCTAGCATGTGATATGCATAAACAAATTTAGATGCTTCTGATTTTGGGATGTATAATGAGCTTTAGACATTCTCAACAGTGGTAAAGTGTTCCACATGGGGGACACCAACCTGTTTTGGGAAAATTCCATAAATTATCACCAATTAAATTGAATCAACTTATTGTTGGTTTTATGGCTGTTCTGCAACTGCCCTACTCTGTTTTGAGAAATATTTACAATTCCCCCATTCCCCTCTTATCCATGTGTATTATCTATGTCAGGGGTAGGCAACTCCAGCAGTTTCCCTTCTGTAACTCAGCTGCAGCAAATAAGTGGGTAATTAGCAGACTAGTGCAGTAGGATGTCAAGCTCTGCAGCAGTCTGTTAATCAAGTCTGATGTGAGTCAGCTGTGTTGCAGCAGGGAGACTCCCAACACTTGTAGGACTACAGCCCTTGAGGACCGGAGTTGCCCACTCCTGATCTATGCCTATAAATGTTACAGCCCACAGCAATAATATCCTTGTTTTAATCTAAATAAAGATGGTTGTCTACAAAGTTTGCATGTGCTTAATGGGTTCTCTCATGATGTTCTTCTTTCCTGTGCATGTTATGTTAACGCACTGTAGGCAAGATTCTGGTGTGTCACATTTGTTTGTCTACAACACTGCATTGGCTCAATAGTGTCTGATTGGTGCTTTGGTTGCCAGGCACCTGATTGTGTCCACCTGTGTTTGGTAATTTCATTCAAGTCTATTTCTCATAGTATTTAAGTCTCCTCTTCTTGCTCCTCATTTGCTGTTGGATCTATTCAATGAAAGCCAGGTGTGTTGGAACAAGGATACATCAAATACCTGCAGGATAGCCACCTCAATGTCTGACTTTGAACTCCCTTGGTTTAACATTATAAAGTTCACACTAAGAAGTAAGGTTGCACAGTATACCAGTACAACTATGGTGCTGCAATACCAGTACTTTACCAGTATATAAAAACAAGCTGTACTTTTTTTTTTTTTTTTAATGCAAATGAATTGGTAATTGGAGCCTGTGTCTTTGGTTTTTATGAGAGCAGACAAAGTCTGGACAAGATGTTCTTCAAAGTTTTTCAAAGCCAAAATAAAATACAACAGTAATTCTACTAATATGTGACAGCAGCTCCATACCAGGGAAGGTTACAGGAGATTGTTGTTTCTAACTATTTCCAACACATTTTTTCTGAAAACAGTTTGGAAAAACATGTTTGATATATGTTGCATTTATTTAAAAGTGGATGTTTGGAGGCATGTCAAAGCTGTTTCGCTGAGTCCTGCTAAAATTTTGACTCAAGCTATAATTGTATGATATAAGAATTATAATAGCACTTTTCAGGTTTCAGTGTCAGCATATTCAATGCTACTTGATTTTTACAATTTGAGAATTTTTGTTTCTTTTACAGTATGGTGATCTCACAGGAGCCAGGCTGCAGTATCTGTAGGGTGACAATTAGTTCCACTGCTTTTCTAAACCAAGGGTAGAACAAGGCATAGATCAGAGGGTTTACAGTGGAGTTAATGTAGAACAGGAAAAGCACATAGAATGCATGAGTATTGCTGAGCAAATAATCACCTGCAAGAGAGACGCAGTAATATGGGATGAAACATACAAGGAAAACAATGACAAGAACACCAAGGGTCCTGGCTGCTTTCAGCTCAGATTTCTTTACTCCATTCGCTGATAGCTGCTTTGTGGCAGCTGAAACATGAGAGCGCATGGCCCGAGCCTGAGACACAGCCACCACAAATACTCTCATATACAGAACTATGATCACCGTAACTGGAACAATAAAACTTACAATGAGGTCAATGATTCCTTCATTGTAGCCGACAGTAATCATACACTCTCCATAGCAGGCATTATTATGTCCAGGTATCTTAAAGTCATCTATGACAATAAGACAACCATAAAGAATAGAGCAGAGCCAACACAGACAGACACACACTTTTACTCTTTGCTCTGTGACTCTGGTTGAATAAAGCAGAGGGTCACAAATGGCCACGTAGCGATCAATTGATATGAGCACCATGTCTCCCACTGATGCAGAGGTGATGATGAAAGACAAAGAGTTATACAAAGAGCACATGACGTCACCCAGAAACCAGCAGGCTGTGTTTCGAATAATTTCCAAAGGCATCAACAGGAGGCCCAGGAGAAAGTCTGAGACAGCCAGAGAGAGGAGGAGAATGTTGGTGGGTGTGTGAAGCTGCCTAGAAGGAGACAGATGCGTGTCATTGAACCATTAAGAATTCATACGTTCGTTTTGAAATAATCCAGAAGAAAAAAACCCAGTAAAAATCTGTTTTTAAATTATTCTGATTTGTTTCATCTGCAGGTACCATATTGCTAACGGTAGACGACTAAATCAGCGATGATGCATGAACCTTCAACAATAAACTCTATAGTCAACAAATGCACAGTCAAACTGAACTAAAAGAACATTTTAAAAATAGAAATCAGCTTCTGCCTGAAGTGGGAGACTGAGATGATGACGAGCAGGTTGAGGGCTGCAGTGGTCAGAGCGATGAAGGACAGCGTGACGTGAAGAAGCACAACCTCCGCCCAACCAGATGCAGGATTCCTGCAGGAGGTGTTGTAGAGTTGTGGAAAACAGAGAACTGCTTCATCCTGGAGCTCCATCTTCACATCTGCAGAAAGCTACAGCTCTGCTTTCTGTGCCCTACTTTATAACTGATGAGTCACACCCTCTAACTCCTCCTCTCCTGTCAGTGCTGATGTATCCTCTACATCACCTGACTGGACTTGGTCATATTTTCAGTCATGTTGTTGAATGATTGGGAAGCAGGATGATTATCTTTATTAAATGATCATGATGTCCTGTGATGGACTGGTGACCTGTCCAGGGTGTATCTGCCTCTTACCTGATTCTTTAGAAAGGCTCCAGCTTCCCCGTGACCTTGAATTGGACCGAGCAGTTAGAAAAATGGATGGATGGATTTTGTGGAAGAAGCAGTGGAACTAGTTAACATGTGGCAGAAGCACATAGCAATGACAGGAGAGGTCAGAGGTCATTATCCATGAAGCTTTTTCACAAATGATGTATTTTCAATGTGAGCTAAAGCAACAGGGAGATATTACTGTTGTAAAGTCTATGATCTCCTGTATGCGACTGTGACTCGTGTTAGGTCGCAATGAGTTTATTGACTACATGATGTTTTTTTTTGTTCAGAATTAACTTTGAATTAAATAATTCCAAATTAAAGTATTCATGATCATTCCAAATTGAGGTTTACATGGAAAACATGTTTATTTACATTTACTTAATTTAGATGTGGGGGTTGGGAAGGGTTCTGAATGGACAGAAGGCAGACGTAATGTGTACCAGGAGAACGAAAAAAAAAAAAAAAACTCCTCCTGCTTCTTTTCTCTTTGGCTACAACACGCAATACAACTATTTTCACTTCAATTTTCATTACAGTTTCGAAGCAGCAGCTCGACACCAGCACACTTCATGTATTTTCAGCAGCTGAGGAGAAGGGAGATGGAGTACTGGAGACAGAAGGCAGAGTCAGTTCAGATTTAAAATCGGCTTGAATTTAAAATGTAAATGAACGAGCCACTTACTACAGAATGAAGTTTAATTTTGAATTGTCTTTTTTTTTCGGAATTAGGTGTTTAAATAGGAATTTTTAATCTCTTTAAAGAATTAAAGACACACACTTAAACTTTTTCAATTCAATTCAACTTTATTTATATATCGTCAAATCACGGCAATGCCATCTCAAGACGCTTTACAGACAGAGGGGAAAACATAATGAAGGCCAATTCATAACAGCCTATATAAGGAAACCAACAGATTGAGTTGAGTCCAACTCAATCTCCCATCCTGAGCAAGCACACTGGCGACAGTGGGAAGGAAAAAACTCACTTTTAACAGGAAGGAAACCTCAAGGACAGGCAGCCATCTGCCTCTGCTGTGTGGGGGGAAGAGGACAGAAAGACAACAGACAACAGGAACTGCTACTCCCGGCCAGGGAGACCTGCTGAGACAGGAGACATACATGTTAATGATGCAACACTGTTATGGGGGGGGGGGGGGGGGGGATAAAAGAGAGAGATAAAGAGAAAAAGAAAGAAGCTCAGTGTATCAGGAAATGTCCCTCAGCAGTCTAAACCTATAGCAGACTAGACCTATAGAAGACTAGTCTTCAGCCTAGTCTTAAAGGTGGGGAGGGTGTCTGCTTCCCTAACACTAACTGGGAGCTTATTCCATAAGAGAGGGGCCTGATAACCAAAGGCTCTGCCTCCTGCTCAGGTCTTTGAGACTCTAGGAACCACAAGTAAGCCTGCAGTCTGCAAATGAAGTACTCTGCTTGGTATATAAGGAACTATGAGGTCTTTGATATATAGTGGTGCCTGGTTGTGGAGGGCTTTATATGTAAGGAGAAGGATTTTAAATTCTATTCTAGATTCAACAGGCAGCCAATGAAGAGAGGCTAAAACTGGAGAAATATGATCTCTCATGCTGGTTCTGGTCGGGACTCTGGCTGCAGAATTCTGGATCAGCTGAAGGGTTTTCAGGGCATATTTAGGACACCCAGTAATAGAGAGTTACAGTAATCTAGTCTCAAAGTAACAAAAGCGTGAACCAGTTTTTCTGCATCACTCTGAGACAGAATGTCCCTAATTTTGGCTATATTACGTAAATGAAAGAAGGCTGTTTTAGTTACCTGCTTAATATGTGGACCAAAGGACAGGTCAGGGTCAAATATTTTTTTCGCCCTTTCCCCGTCACACGCCCCCCCATCAACAGCTAACTCAGCATCCAACTGGCATCCTACCTGACCTGTTAGCTCTCTCCAGCCAGCAGAAGACGATCTTACGATGACTCATGTTTAGTCTCTTTCTCTGTTTTAATCATCTTACGTTTCTTTGCTGACTCAGTGACGGTGCGTGTTAAGAACAGCCAGTGTGTTTTCTAGCGTGAAGCGAGACATTGCTGCTACGTCACACAGCGTCCCGGATGTAAAAGTTGTAGTGTGGGTTTCTCAGCCTCGGGACGCTGCTGGGCAGCACAGGATATATGTCTCTGTGTCATCAAACAAGTCCAGAGCATGGAGTTTTGAGGTCAGAAAGTTGCGTACGTTGGAGGTCTCTATTGGCTGCGGGTCTGTGGTGGGCCCCTGAGTGGGGATCTTGGCTGCCTCACCACTGGGGTTGCGGGGTTTCCAGCCCTGGGGGGAGGCCACTGGCAGAGGCTGGGTCGGTGGGTTCTGGCTCTGCAGCGGGCGGCTGTGCAGGGTGGACTGGGTGGGGGTCCTGTGCTCCGGTGCCCAGGGCTGTCCCCTGTCTCTTGGGGGTGGGGGGCCTCCACTGTGGGGGCTGGGCTGACCGGGTTCTGCCGCTGCGTTGGGGGGCAGGTTGTGCCCCCCAACGCAGTGGTGCCTGGTTGTGGCCCCAGGACCAAGACGGCTGGGGATTGGTGTGTGCGTGTGTGTGTGTGTACATGTGTGTATGGGGTATGTATGGAGGAGAGTTGTGGTGTGTGAGAGTAGGGGAGTGTGGTAGTGCAAATAGATAAGGGGGAGGAGTGTGTGTATGAGGGAGTGTGGTGCTGCAAGTGGATGGGGGCTTAGGGGTGTGTGTATGGGGGAGTGTGTTGGTGCGCGTGGATGAGGGGTAAGGGGGGATGTATGGGGGAGTGTAGTGATACACAGTTATGGGGTAGACGTGTGTGTTGGGGGAGTGTTGGCATGCACGTGTATATATAGACTAGTGTGAGGGTGGAGGTGTATAGTAGTGTGTGTGTGTGTGTGTGTGTGGGGGGGGGGGGGGGGGTAGTGGTTATGAAGGGGGTAGGACAGAGGTGAGAAAGGAGTTTGTGTGAGAGGTGTGAGTGTGTTAACTTATTGGGGTGTAGGCGAAGAGGGACTCCAGCATGTCTCCATGTGGGGAGTATCCTGGGTGGGTGTGGGGACGGTGGACCTTTAATCTAGGGTCCCCTTCTGCCAGCCATCGCCTTCCTTGTCTTCCTGTCGCCCTTTGCATGTAGTGAGTTGGTGCCTCCTGGGGCTGACGGCGGCTCCTATAGGGGTAGTGTATGAATGGAGACGGAAAGGTGAGTTGGGGTGCGTGTGGGTAGGAAAGAGTGGGTGATTTGAGGTGTGGTGGGGATGTTTGTGAGATATGGTGTGTGTGCTGGTAAATAAGGTAGTGTGAACTGGAACTGAGAAGGGGGTTGCATATCGAGGTGTGTAGAGAGGGAGCTTGTGAGGGGAGTTGTTATGTGGTATGTATGTGTGCATCGAGGACGATGTGATCGGGGGGTAGGGAAGTGTGAGATAGAGCATGTGTAATGCATGGGGTAGGTAGGGTGTGTGTCGAGAGGGAGTATGTGCGTGTGAGTGAGTTGGTGTGTGTGTGTGTGTGTGTGTGTGTCTGTGTATGTGTGTGTTGCGGGGGGCTTGTGCCCGGGGAGCATGGCTGTTGAACTGGGGTGTGGCCTAACTGCCATTTGGCGGTGGTCTAGGGTCCTGGCTCTCCATTGGTGTGGGCTGGACCCTCTGCCGCGGGGGTGGGGAGTTGTCTTTGGGCTCTTGGGGCCCTGGGGCCCGCGCTCTGTCTGCCCTGGTTGACCGGTGCCCGGCGGGGCCGTTTCTTGCCGGTCTGGGCCCGCTGGGGCCTGTCCCCCCTGACTGCTGGGGGACTCTGGCTGGGGCTCCTCTCCCGGGTGGGTCCATGGCTTGCTCCGGAGTGGGGTGATTGGATCCTTTGCTGGGGGGTGGCTGCCGGCTACCTGAGTCTCGGGGTCCTCCTGACCTGCTCCTTGCCTTTGTGTGGGCGGGGTCACTTTGGCATGATCACTCTTCTCTGAACACGTTCCACTCTGTATGTTCTGCATGTGACACCGTCTGAGTTGTCTGCAGGCTTATCCACTAAACAGCAGCTTGTTTTCTTTGTCTCTCATTTATATTTAACCTGATAGTTTATGGTGCTCCTGACACTTGATAGCCTAGTCCTCAACAGGAGGAATATGAATCTAAGATTGGCCTGTTTGTGTAGATGTAGATGTGTGTGAATGTGCATGTACATGCGTTTATATAGGTAAATGCGTATGGGTGTATATGCGTCTGTTTATGCAAATGTCTTTTTCTTTCTGTCTCTCTCTATCTCTCTCTTTTCCTCTCTCTATGTGGTGTTTTCTTTCTATTTCCCTTTGTCTTTCTGTTGCTCCTATCTTCTCTGGTCTGGCCAAGCAGTAGAAATTCTGTATTACAATTATACAAAATGAATAAAGAAATAAAATAAAAATCCAGAAAATCAAGGGGCTCTTCATACCAGTAATGCTCCCCTTGGTAAAGTAAATTAGCTCAGCAGAACACAGCATCCAGACCATTATTCTGCTTGACACGAAGAAAAAAAAAAAAAAGCTACGTACCATGTCTTTAAAACTGACCAGTTTATTATAAGATCAACGAGGTCATCTTTTGGATATCTTGTAAGTGTAAAACTTGCGGAGTTTTTATAACTAAACAAGATAAAGTGTTTTTTAGCCAAAATTTTAGCCAATTTTGGCTCATTAGCCAAAATCCAAATTTCCTTACCAAGATAAAGCCAAATTTGGATTTTTAAGTAACAATCGTAGCACGACTAGAAAAACCTCACAATGTGCAGAATTTTTAGCATCTTGGGGCATATATTGCCCCCCCGGGCAGCATTTTAACTACCTGGGTGACCTCTGCCAGTGTGATGGGCATGTATTTCCATGAGTCTTCAGATTTCGATTGCTATAAAAACTGCTGTGGCCTTAGATTTCCTTGGGGATTAATAAAGTATCTGTACTTATGATCTTTACCATCCCCCACCCCCCTTCCTTACTATAATGGTGTTTAAGACTCAGCTGAAGGTCTTTGTTTATAAGTTTATTGGGGCCAGGTGCAGGACATAGGACACAGCATATTGGGTGATTAGTTATGCCATAATTGTGGTTGGAGAGGCCTGTGGATGAAGGAGAAGCTGTCCTGGATGTATTAAATGACAAGCCTCTTTACAATTCCATTATAATAGATGATTGTTTGAGTATAGTGGTTTAAGCCAAATTACAAGGTATTAAGTTTCTATTCAAGCCTCGGGTGCAAGATAACAACCCTTATTGTCATGTTATGCTCTCTGACCTCTGCTTCTGGAAAAAAAGACTGGCTGATTCAAAATTACAAGCATATCCTTTGTTTCTCCACATGAGGTTTGCAAAGCAGTTCAGATTTCCACATCTTCATTTGCATAAGACCAACGCAAATGTATGTAGTTTAGCCTTTCAGTCATCATGAAACACAATTCCTGAACAGAAAAGAGGAAATGGATCAAACTTGATAAAAAATCATCTAATAAATAATTTTTTACTGAAAAAAAACATGAAAGACTAAACCTTGGGATCTTAATTGTACACTGAAAGACTAAAGCCCACTAAAAAACCAGTCTGCAGTGGTTTAGTTTTGTTTTCATTGTATTTTTGTGATTGCTGTCCTGGATGTGTGTGCAGAGAACAGGGGTGGCCAGTGATGCCATCAGGCTTTTTTTCTGTGGTTTAGTTTTAATGTGTGCAAATGTTTAAAGGTAATTAAACATTTGGTGTTGGACCTAAAGTGCAGGTGGTGGTTGTAATCTGCAGTTTGCAGATTACAACCACCACCTGCACTTCAGGTCAAATTAAATATGTCCAATTGAGTGTATGAGGGTGTGAATAGTATATTATTCCATAGAAACCTCTTGTTTTTGCATTTTTGTGTGTATCGCTTTGTACTTTTTTAATAAGCACCATTTTAATCATCATATTTTCAAGTCCCTTCAAAATCTGATATTTAGTAAATTTTGTGTTTATTTTGTGTTTACAAGTTAAATTTGAGTTTTTAAATTTGTTCTCGTAGCCTGATTCTGTCCCATGAATTATCAGCCCGTTTGGTGTCTTACTGTATGTGCAGTTTTACATACATGTCATATACAAACATCTTGATTTGAGGAAGTCTTTCCCTCTGCTATTAGACTGCAGAACTCCTTTTGGGACTTGGAAAGGCAAGGGGGGCAGAGAGGGAGTGGACATCAGATCATCAATTAAAGAGGAAAAGTGATGGAGGTTTCCTGGACTGAAATCCACAAGGACACACTGATTATGATTAATAGTAACATTTTTTTTTTTTTTTAAATCTGTTTATTTATTTTGCGATTTAAGTAACTTGTTATTGTTATTATATTTATGTAATATGAATGGTTGTGTGGAGTGCACAAGCAGCCAGATCTATCTTTCTCTGTCTGGTGTCATATTTGACGAGCTTTTAAGCTTTATTACTGTAAGTAGATTTGGTTTAGGGACTGAAAACAAATGATTTCAGTTAAACCAGTACAGTTTTTATCGTTTAAATGGGCCGAGACCCCTTTGTACTGGAAAAGTTGGGGCCCTGCATAAAACAGATTCAGCTCTCCTCGATTAAACAATAATGACCCCATAAAAAAAAAAAAAAAAAAAAAAAAAAAAAGACAAGTGTAAACTAGTGAGCATAATGACTTTTATGTTAGAAATGTTAAGGGACCAGATGCACAGGCTGATATCACTGCTCTAAGCTAATTACATTTGAGACTTTGTAGTACAACTGCCTCATCACTTCGCTTAACTGGGACTATGGAAGCCAAGACAAAGTCAGACTTTCTCCTGCTACCTTTAAAAGCATAATGTTGCTTTTTATATTAACCTTTTCATGCAGGAATTGACAAGGCAATATTTTTAAATACATTATTTTACCTCTGCACTTTTTTTTGTTTATTTGTAATATTTAGAATTTATCACAATTTTTTATTTTAGTGTATTCTATAAAATATTTATAAAATAATATAAAATATTATACTATGTAACATTATGGGTTATATTATATTATGGGTCATTTTGTTTTCCTATTTTTTGCAAAGGCAAACTTATATTATATTATATTATAATTATATTATGTTCAATTCTATCATATATTTATTTATCCTCCAGTGAGTGGAAACATATTGGATTTCTCACTAACATCCGGTGAAGTGGTTTATTTACAAAAATACCATCCTTATTCATGAATATTCAATAAAAAAGCTTGAAAATATGTGTCCACTATATGGTCACTACGCATGAAAGGGTTCAATTATGTTAATACGACAGTCTGTTAATAAAACAAAGTAGAAAACAACTGGTGCAGTTTTTGTTATAATTAAGATGAATGTTTCATAAACAGCCTACCAGTGAGCCACAGTCTGTAGATGTTTTTAAAAGGAGGGTACCTTCCTTTTCAGCTTAGCTTTTAGCTGAATTTTATTTACTCTTTAGTTTATTCATTCGTTCATTATCTGAACCGCTTAGTCCGATGAAGGGTCGCGGGAAGCTGGAGCCTATCCCAGTAGTCTTTGGGCAAAAGGCAGGGTACATCCTGGACAGCTCGCCAGTTCATTGCAGGGCGCTTTTAATTTAGTTAATGTGTTATTTAATTTCTTATCTTTTTTTTTTTTTTTTGACACTTTTTTTTTTTTTATCAAGTCCTTTATATGTATTATTGTTGTTTTTATTTGTTCTTATTGTTTCTTAAGGTTATTTCTTTTTTTTTTTTTCTTTTCATTTTATTTTTTAACTCCAGTGCTCTCCTTATGGGGATCCTCCATGCCGGGGGCCCTGCCTACTTGGTCTGGGGTTCGTTTTCATGGTGATTGCTGCACACTGCGGCTTTACAGCTGAAGGGTGGACCCCGGCCTGCCTTAATCTGGGTCCTGGGTGGTTGTTGTGGTGGTGGCCCCTATGAACATGGGGTGACTGGTGTGAATGGATCCCAATGATATTGTTTTCTCACTTCAGTATCAAGTCAGATGTTTATTAATTCATTTTATATTTAATTTTCTTTTATTTGTTTGGACCTACATTCAGCTAAAGAGACAGGGAGTAATGTTTGTGGGGGGTTAGTTAGATTTTGATGAGGTGAGAAGGAGTGATTCAGAGAGCAGTGGCAGGTGGGATGAAGGTACAGCTTCAGCTACTAACTAATCAAACTGTTATCTGCAGTAGTTTGCAGGTGTCCTGTAAGGATGATGTGGTTGAGAGTAGTCAGTGCTGCCATTTTTTAACTTTACACTTTTTTTTTAATATAAGAATTAAGCCAACTGCAGCAAAGGTGAAAATGTTTATTTTTTATTTTCCTCTATTTTACTTTCTGATAAATATGAAAATGCAGAAGTGTAAGTCTGTTTGCATTAAAAATGCAGTAAAATGTAAAGTTTTGCAGGCACGGCAACAACAAAAAGGGATTTCAATCTTTTTCATTTTCAATTTTGAATTATAGAAAGCACATATACACACCTACACACACACACACACACACACACACACACACACACAGATACACTGTGCGGTTCCACTGGCTCGCCACAAGGATGCGTAATCGCTCCCTTGCTCTTCATTCTCTACACTAACATGTGTCAGAGTACTTTTAAAAATAGTTTTGTTTTGAAACACGCTGATGACACTGTGATTGTGAGCCTTCTTCAGGGAAACGAAAATGGCCATGGCCCAAATGTCAGTCAGTTTGTTCAGTGGTGTGAAGAGTCCAACCGGAAGCTAAACACATCCAAAACCAAAGACATGGCCAAAGATTTTAGGAGGATAAAAGACACACCAGAGGTCACAACCATCTCTGGTCAAAACGTCAAACTAGTGCAGAGCTACAAATATTTGGGAACTGTGACTGACAGCTCACTCAGCTTTGAGGAGAACTCTGAAGTTGTGTATAAAAAAGGATATCAACGTCTGTTCTGCCTCAGAAAGCGGTCGTGTTTTAATATTGACAAAACAATGCTCTCTCTTTTTGACAGATCTTTTAATGAATCGATTTGATCATTTTCCTTGGTAGCCTGGTTTGGTAATTTGGCTCTGAAAGACAGAAATAAAGTCAGTCAGATTATAAAATGGTCCAGTAGGCTGATTGATGAGCCTCAGCTGAGTCTTGAGGCCCGGTACACCAGGCAGGTACAGCGTACAGCCTCTAATATTGTGAGCTGTGACTCCCATCCTTTATTTGTGGAGTTTCACCTTCTCCCATCAGGACGCAGGCTCCAAGCTGCAGGACAAAACGTTACAGGAACAGTTTTGTTCCATCTGCAGCAGCCCTCCTTCATAAGTTTAAGGATTTTAAATCATTTTTATCTTTTAATGTAACTATTTATTAATTTTTGATGTTGCGAGCCATTGTGAATGTCAGAACGTCTGTTTATGTGTTTATTTTGTTCCTGTCTTCTCTGAAACCAAACCTGAAAATGTTGTACAACAAATCTACCTACGGGTACAAATAAAGTCACCTGAACTGAAGTAGAAAAGGGTCCAGACCCCCATGGGGATTGGCACATAATTCCAGGGTGTTGCCAGACAATTGTTAAAACTACATAGCTTACATTTATCAACTTATTTTGGGATTTTTACCAGGTTTATCTAAATTAAACCGTTAATGCAGGAATAAATTTGTGAAATAAGGACCTTAAAAAAACACACATAAACAACAAAGTTATGGCAAAAAGGAGAATTTTTCATTATCTCCCCAAGAGAACCTGATTGTGGGCATGTAAGTGTATTGTCAGAGTAGTAAACCGGATCCACCAAAAACAACTTTATCCTCCTCATTTATGAAGATTCTGACAGTTTTCCAACCTTGTATTTAGACGGCTAAAAGATGACCCATTAGATGTATCCTACATTTAGGCACTCAGTTGTCAAACTGGGGGTGGGATTAAAAACACCACCATATGTTACCTTGAGGGCCTTGAGGGCCCTGAGAACCTGAGTTTTTCCATGCATCCCTGTTCCAACACATTATACACGTATATTAAAAACCTGACAGTGGTCCTTGATGACCGGAGCTGGGCACCCTGCCTTACTGTATGTTAACTTCACAGGAGCCAGGCTGCAGGATCTGAAGAGTGACAATAAATTTCACTGCTTTTCTAAACCAGGGGTAAAACATGGCATAAATCACCGGGTTCAGGCTGGAGTTTAGGTAAAACAGAAAAAGCACATAGGATGCATCAGAGCCAGTGAACAACTCATCTCCTGCAAGCGAAATGCTGTAATAAGGACAAAAACACAATAGAAACACAACTATCAGGACACCAAGAGTCCTGGCGGCTTTCAGCTCAGATTTTCTCGTTACACTCAGGGAAATATTGAGAGGGACAGCTGTAACGTGAGAACGCATAGCGCGAGCCTGAGACACAGCCACCACAAACACTCTCATATACAGAACCACGATGACAGTAACCGGAGCAAGAAAGGTTATAAAAAGGTCAACGGTTCCAGCAATATATTCAACAACAACGACACATTCCCCGTGACAGGAATTATGCCAACCTGGTTGAGTCAGGTCCCCCCTTGCGATAATACTGCTGTAGAGGACAGAGCAGAGCCAACACAGACAGACACACACTTCAGTTCTCTTCTCTGTGACTCTACTTGGATAATGCAGAGGATCACAAATGGCCATATAGCGATCCACTGATATGAGCACCATGTCTCCTACGGAGGCAGAGGTGATGATGTACGACACATAATTATACAAAGAACACATGAGATCGCCAAGATACCAGCAGGCTGTGTTTCGAAGGATTTCTCCGGGCATCAACAGGAGACCGACGAGAAGGTCTGAGACAGCCAGCGAGAGGAGGAGGATGTTGGTGGGTGTGTGGAGCTGCCTGCAGGAGACAGAGATGCATCATTACACCAGCAAACCTTCATTTATTCACAAAAAACAATCCAAATATATAATAATTCAGTTAAGAAGAGACATTTAAAGCTAGCAGCTCTGCACTTTATGGTTAGACAAACAAGAGTTAAACATTGAGGAAAAAGTCTGAATCTGCCTGAAGTGAGAGACTGAGATGATGACGAGCAGGTTGAGAACCACAGTGAAGAGAGAAATGGAGGACAGCACGATGTGAATGATTGCAGCTTCAGTCCATGAAGAAGTCGGCTTCCTGCAGGAGCTGTTGGAAAACTGGGGAAAGCAGAGCTCTGGGTCGACCTGAACATCCATCATCAGAGAGCTGCAGCTCTGCCGAGCTTTATATGGCCAGTGCCTCGCACCTTCTCACACCTCCCTTTCTCTCTATTGGACAGTCATATCTTCTCTCCAACTTTCTGCAGTATAAACTCGACATGAGCACATGAGGCGTGAATTCTGGCCTCTTTAGGTGTTTCTAGGGTCTTTGTGGTTCAATCAGTTATATAAATACAAATATTTCCTTTTGAATACAATTTACAGTTTAAATACATTTTATGGTTTTATGAAATACACACATTTATTTATATAGTTTTTTGGTTTTTTTTTTCAATTAACCACCTATTTTATTTTATTCATGGTCCTCAATACGATTAAGGCCTATATATAAGACTATATATTAAAAAAGTGTATATTTTTATTACATCATAAAAGAAATCTGTTTTCAATAAAGTGATAATTATTCTTTCACATTGTTTTAATTTGTACAAGGAAAAACAAGTTTATTTATATGACACAATCCAACAACCAGGAGCTTCAAAGTGTTTTACAGAGACAACAAAACATTAGAAAACTTAAAAAAAAAATAAATAAATAAAATTAAAACAAGAAAGAAAGGACAAAGAAATAACATGAAATAAAGACTATTGAAATCATGATTAACTTCAGCTTTAAAAGATTTGGACTTAATATAAACTTAAGAAAGCTTTGAAAAAAAATGTGAGGAGTGAAGGTGAAGGTGTGGACCCAAATGCAGGAGAAGGCAGCCAGAAATGCAGAACTTAACTTTAATCTTGGAATAAACTAAAGGCAGAACTAACAATGGAAACATGGTCTACCACACACAACGTTCCAGCAACAAAACACTGCAACAGAGGGGTATAAATACACACAAGAACACAACAAGACACAGGTGAAATGGATGAAACTAATGAGACCAGCTGAAAACTAGGAACAGGAACAAAGGCTACACAGGAAACAAGGCAGGGCGACTGAACAGGGAAAAACTACAAAATAAAACAGGAAACTAGAACTAAAGACACAACACTAAACACATCATAACAGTGGGAAGAGGGGGGCTTGGATCAGGGACCAGGGCAAAACAGAGTCCAGGAGGCTAAGGTGACAGATGACTTAGTTTTGGGAGATGGCCCAGAGACTAGGACGGAGTGCAGGTCTGGTTCTGGAGGACGGCCGGAAGGCTGGACGGACAGCAGACTTGGCTTTGGGGGACAGCCGGGAGAACAGGACGACGGGGGCAGGCCTGGTTCAGGAGGACAGCCGGGTGGCCGGGACGACAGGACTGGGCATGGCTCAGAAGGAAGACTGGGAGGCAGACTTGGAACTGGAGGTGGAGCGGCCTCCTCATTGGGCACTGGGACAACAGAGGACCCCGAAGGAGAAGCGAGGAGCTTTCCAGGACCCTCTCGGGCACAGGGATCAGAGGAGACTGTCCGTTTCTTGGACCCCCTGGGAGACAGGGATCAGAGGAGGTGTTTATATTTCCTGGATCCCCTCAGAGACACGGATCTGCAGTGCCGGATGGGAAATGGGCGCTGGCGTGAGAGCCTGCAACCGCGGAAGGGACCAGGGCTGGGACACAGGCGGCTTGACTTGGGGCTGGGACGAAGGCGGTGACACTGGAGATGTGGGCCATGCAGCTGGTGGTGACACTGGAGACGTGGGCCGTGGAGCTGGGCGTTGGTGTGAGAGCCTGCAACCCCGGAAGGGACCAGGGCTGGGACCAGGGCTGGGACACAGGCGGCTTGGACTGGGTTTGGGACACAGGCGGCTTGACTTGGGGCTGGGACACAGGCGGCTTGACTTGGGGCTGGGACGCAGGCGGTGACACTGGAGATGTGGGCCATGCAGCTGGTGGTGACACTGGAGATGTGGGCCGTGGATCTGGGCGTTGGTGTGAGAGCCTGCAGCATCGGACGGGATTTGGGCACTGGCGTGGGAGCCTGCAGCCCCGTAAGGGACCAGGGCTGGGACACAGGCGGCTTGGACTGGGGCTGGGACGAAGGCGGTGACACTGGAGACGTGGGCCGTGGAGCTGGGCGTTGGTGTGAGAGCCTGCAGCCCCGTAAGGGACCAGGGCTGGGACACAGGCGGCTTGGACTGGGGCTGGGATGAAGGCGGTGACACTGGAGACGTGGGCCGTGGAGCTGGGCGTTGGTGTGAGAGCCTGCAGCATCGGACGGGATCTGGGCACTGGCGTTGGAGCCTGCAGCCCCGTAAGGGACCAGGGCTTGGACGCAGGTGGCAACACTGGAGATGTGGGCCGTGGAGCTGGCGGTGACGCTGGAGAAAACAGGAAAATAGATCAGGAAAAACAAGATACTAGAACTAAGGACACAACACAAAACACATCATGATAAAAAACGACTACTAGTAACCTTTCAATACAATGACAGAAAATTCCCACCCCCTAATAAACAATGGTCTCATTCTGTGGTGATTTTGAGCAAAAGTCCTTCTGTGTAAGGTCAGTCATGGTGTCACTAATGTCTGCTGCATTGTGGAGGCTTTATATGCAGCTCTTCAAGACCTCCAGGGCTCCAGCTTGCAGTGCAGTTACATGGAAGTACTCCCTTGTGATTAATCGGTTTGTGATCATGTTTTACCGGATTTCTGGAGCTTCAGAGCTGGACAGAAATTGCAACTCGACACTGTAACCCCACATTCAAGTGTGAGAGAACATTTCATCAGTGTCAGGTGCACGTAGTTCTGACATTTTAGCCTACTCATCGAGTCGGGCCTTTGGCCTTCTGTGTATGCACAGAAAATAATGTTTTTACAAAATTATCTTTTTTTTTTTTTTTTTTTGTCTTGTCCAGCATTTAAGCAAGACTGATGTTCTGGATGCTGTGTTCTGCTGAGCAAATTTATTTTGCCAAGGGGGACTTTTATAGATGTAATGATCCTCTTGTATTTCTTGATTCTTATTTTATTTTCCTATTTGTTTTGGATAATGGTTTGTATTGCTGGACCTGACCGGAAAGGATAGAAAATGGGCAGAAAGAGAACAGAAAAGAGAACAGAGAAAACACGAAAAAGAGATCAATGCATACACGTATATGCACATACATACCCACCTACATATATATGTACACTCGCACACCCACACACATAAATATATACACCCACAAAAGCCAACTCTAGATTATTGGTCCTTGTGGAGAACAAATCCATTGACTATCAGGAGGACCAGAAACTAGCAAGTTAAATCAAAAAGACAGAGATAGAGCTACCTGCTGCTCATGAATAAACTTGCTGGATGACTCAGTGACTGTGACACATGCAGAAGATTCAGAGTGGAACGTGTTCAGAGAAGAGTGATCATGCCAATGTGACCCCGTCTTCCCACGGCTCGAGGCAGGCCAGGAGAACCCAGAGACCCAGTCACACAAGTCACACAAACAACAACCCACCCCTCCACCCCATCCCGCCCCCACACACGCTCACACCCCGCCACCCCATCCCTCCACTTCCACCCAACCATACATGCCCCACCACACACCCCGCCACCCCTCCCCCACCCACAGCCCCCCCTCCAAACTTCACCCTAACTCACACATCCCACTCAGCATATACACCCCCCCCCCCCCCACACACACACACACACACTCACACACATACACACACCCTCACCCCTCCAACACAGGCACACCCCATTACATACAACCCACCCACCAACATATCTCTCCACACACACACACATCTACCCATCTGCACACATCCCTGCCCCCCCCCCCCACCTATATCCCCAACCCTAATCCCCCCCGCCATTCCACCATCCATCTGTAACCCCATACACGCGCTCCCACACATCCTAGCCTCACCTCTCCATCATGTTCCGTGTGAGATGCCCCAGAGGGGGCAGAGGACAGGATGCCCCCCCCTCCCATAAAGCTCCAGGAATAGGGGCATGAGAGGACCCTATCACCCCTGCCCCCCCCCCCCCCCCCGCTTAAGAATGATTGTGCAGTATGTATTAGTTGCAATTAAAATTGAGGGAAGTGCCATGCGGTGTTGGGAGAGGGACCACCTAAGCAGCCCCGCCCACCATACACCGCATGCCCTTCCCCCTAATCATGTGAGTTGTCAGTGTTTTGGTGTTTTCATGTCTATGTGCCATTAAAACTGGGAGGTGAGCTGAGGCTGGGGGCAGCGATCAAGACCACCTTGATGGCCTTTCTCACCACCCAGCGCCACGTGCACACCTCCCAATACCCTGCCTGTGTGTTATGGAGAGTGGGGAGGAAAAACATCATTTCAGTATGCAGTAAGGACACACACATGAATCCATGCCACCCTCAAGTCAGTAACCATTTATTTTCAGGTAGAGCTGATAACTTTCATCTTCAACATGTATTTTATGTATTTTTACAGAAATATTGGCGTGTTCATTATTATAAAAGCCCAATAATAGAAACTTTCAAAAATGTATACTGTTGAGGCATCCTACCTTTGCAGATATAGGCTAGTGTGTAATTGACATTGTTGGATTGTCTTTACCTTCAATATATTATTTATGCTGACATCCTGCTTTGATTGTTTTCTTCACAGTTTGAGTTTTGAAACGTCCATGACCGCAGCAGGGAAGAGTTAATAATTATGAGTACACAGGGAACAACAGATTGTAGGACATTTTTAAATATGGATGAAGAAAACACGAACGAAAGATGCTTCATCAAGCCAACTAATTTTAGCAGCACGGGTAAAAAGAACAGGTGAAAAATTATCTAAAATCAAAGGCCGAGCTGGACTGGAAGCAGATATAAAACTTTTTAAGGTTTTTAAATAAAAAAAACTCATTTTCTTCACATTAATCACCTGAGGACATGGGAGCAGTGGGAGTAACTATCTTGCTAATGGTGGTAAATGGAACCTTATCAGTGAAGTAGGTCTCACATCTTCAACCGTATCATTAGGCAAAAGCAGGTAAACATGCAAAATATTTCTCCATAAAGATTCAGGTTTAGGAGGACAAGACCAAATTTAAAGCATCAGATACACAGCAGTGGTGTAACAGTATATCATTTTGAATCGTTATATCAATCGTAGTCAATGAGTCAATGACATTAATGAAAAATGCAAATCTCGTTCAAAGTCTTTGCAGTATCATTTATCAAATGCACTTTTATTTTGAAAATGGCTGTTTAGAGTTCACCTGGCACGTTTCCCATTGATAAATATTCTTGTAATAGAACACATTTTAATTATTTAACTGGATTGATTAATTAAACAAATTGAAAAAAACTTAATGAATGCATTAATTACAAATGACACATGACAGTCAAGACCTAACTCACTTTCAAAAATAGGTCAAACACCATTTATCTGGAATTCTTTGGGGTACACCATCAGCTTCTTGACATGCTGTGTTAGACTTCTGGGCTTTTTTCAAACTCCCATTTCAGGGAAATGTGGCACTGTTGTTTTGTACAAATGGCAGGGGACCTCTTAAAATAAACTGGGAAGCATGCCGCCTTGTGCATGCTCAGGATGGGGGATTGGTCATCAGTCATGATTTGATGCAATCAGTTGGTTTCTATTATGATATGTATGAATTGGCTTGAAATGGTGTTTATGTGACAACAGTGTTGTGAAGTGGCGCAATGCAAACAAAGGTGAATTGAATTGAAAAAAAAACCTGTGCTTAGTTGTAAAAATGGTGATATTCAAGTTGCTTTTTGTGATTTTGATGAATGGAAATAAATGTTTAATTACTGGTGGATAAGATTTGCCCGGAGTTCCTAAAGGCTCTGGATGTTGTGGGGCTGTCCTGGCTGACACGCCTCTGCAGCATTGCGTGGACATTAGGCACAGTGCCTCTGGACTGGCAGACTGGGGTAGTGGTCCCCCTTTTTAAGAAGGGGGACCAGAGGGTGCGCTCTAACTACAGGGGAATCACACTCCTCAGCCTCCCTGGTAAGGTCTACTCAGGGGTCCTGGAGAGGAGGGTCCGCCGGATAGTCGAATCTCGGATTGAGGAGGAGCAGTGTGGTTTTCGTCCTGGTCGCGGAACAGTGGACCAGCTCTATACCCTTTTTGGGGTCCTGGAGGGGGTATGGGAGTTTGCCAGTCTACATGTGTTTTGTGGACCTGGAGAAGGCATTCGACCGTGTCCCCTGGGGGCTCCTGTGGGGGTTACTTTGGGAGTATGGGGTACTGGACCCCATTGTACGAGCTGTCCGGTCCCTGTATGACAGGTATCAGAGCTTGGTCCGCGTGGCTGACAGTAAGTCGGATTCGTTTCTGGTGAGGGTTGGACTCCACCAAGGCTGCCCTTTATTACCGATTCTGTTCATAACTCACATGGACAGAATTTCTAGGCGCAGCCGAGGTATTGAGGGGATCCGATTTGGTGGCCTCAGGATTGGGTCCCTGCTTTTTGGAGAGGACGTGGTCCTGTTGGCTTCATCTGTTCGTGATCTCCAGCTCTCACTGCGATTCACAGACAAGTGTAAAGTGGCTGGGATGGGAATCAGCACCTCCAAATCTGAGACCATGGTCCTCAGCCGGAATAGGGTGGATTGCCCTCTCCGGGTCGGGAGTCAGGTCCTGCCTCAAGTGGAGGAGTTTAAATATCTCGGGGTCTTGTTCACGGTGAGGGAAGGATGGAGCGTGAGATCAACAGATGGATCGGTGTGTTGTCTGAGGTAATGCGGTCTGTCGTGGTGAAGAAGGAGCTGAGCCAGAAGGCAAAGCTCTTGATTTACCAGTTGATCTACGTTCCTACCCTCACCTATGGTCATGAGCTGTGGGTCGTGACCGAAAGAACGAGATCTCGTATACAGGCAGCTCAAATGAGTTTCCTCCGCAGGGTGGCCGGGCTCCCCCTTAGAGATAGTGTGAGAAGCTCTGTCATCCATGAGGGGCTACAAGTAGAGCCGCTGCTCTCCTGCATCAAGAGGGGCCAGTTGAGGTGGTTTGGGCATCTGGTCAGGATGCCTCCTGGACCTCCCTGGTGAGGTGTTCCAGGCACGTCCCTCTAGGAAGAGATCCTGCAGAAGACCCAGGACACGCCAGAGGTATTATATCTCTCAGCTGGCGTGGGAACGCCTTGGGATCCCCCCTGCAGAGTTGGCAAATGTGGCTGGGGAGAGGGAAGTCTGGGCTTCCCTGCTTAGGTTGCTTTCCCCGTGGCCCAAGTGAAACTTTCACTTTAGAAATATTTTGCCTTGATGAGTTCTAACTCATACAAAAATCAGAGTAAGTCACATAAACAATGTCCGCTGTCCGGCAGGAATGACTTGTGATTGCATTCCTTTCTGCACTGCGAGGTGTAACAGTCTCCCACTGAAACAGCTGCTCAAGGCCACAACAGCAAGATGCATTGGGTGGCTGGAGTTGTACATGACGAACGCTAGTTTATGAAACAACCTTCCATTCATCGCATTTTTGATGGAATCCAGTGAGTCATCCAGAACAGATCCATCTCTCTCTGTTTAAGTCTTTTCCTGTCTCTGTCTGTGCTGCTCCCTCAAAGGATGGCACAGGTAGGGGCATTTCTGGTCCTTCTTTTAAAGAGCATCTATGTTGACTGTTCAATCCTGTTTTCTGGACAGAACAGTGCTGGTTTCTGTTGTTGAAATGGAAAAAATATTTAATTTTGTAAGGTAAAAGGGGTAGTTATGAAATAAGCTTCTGCTTCTACCTACAACCTTTCAGTTACATAAGCCATTTGTACAGATTGGACATAAATGGCTTTGTATTTTGTCTGGGAGGATACGATCCAAACAGTTTAAAAAGCATTAAATGCCGATTCAGTATGAAGAAAGAACAATTGTTTTTTTAATTTTATTTGTATTTTTCCTCCATGCCTGGAGAAGGTGCTTTTTATGCATCACTGTGCTCTTGTCTTAGCTTTTAATTGTGTTACTTTTGAATGCATGTGTGTCCACCTGCTGCTTTGTTTTAAACACTCTGAGGGACTTTTGTCTGGAAAGTTGTATATAGATAAAGTTTCATTTGATTAACAATGAAATTGAGTAATGTGGTGAATTTGATTGAATCATATAGTTCCATTGCAGAAAATTTAATGGAATTGTGCTGACCTGGATCACAATTGAATTGGTATATTTGTTTAATGATTGTATTGTACATGTCTGCTACTGTCACCTGAAAATCAGCCCTCCTGCATTTTACTGAAATTATGTTTATGATTTAACCTAGAGAAAAAAACGTTTTGTGAACATTTTAATGTTGTCATAATTTTTTTCCACTTTAAAGGTTTCAAGAATTATGAAGCAAAGCAATAAGTATCATGTCCCTTTTAATCAGTCATGAGAAAAAGGTTACAACATAACTTAAGAATTGGAGCACACATATTCAGGAATTATAAATGACATCTTTAATGATAGAATTAAGCCAAACTACCTTTACAATCAAACATTCTTGAGTCTGTTGTTGCTTCAGTTATCTACAGTATGTTGATCTCACAGGATCCAGGCTGCAGTATTTGCAGCGTAATGATGAGTCTAACAGCTTTTCTGAACCAGGGATAAAACATTGCATAGATTACTGGGTTTACACATGAGTTACAATACAACAGATAGAAAACAAGGGATACAAAAAAACTACTCAATGTATTATCCTCTGTCAGTGAGACACAATAATAAGGACAGAAACAGATTAGAAACACGCCTACAAGAACACCAAGAGTTCTGGCTGCTTTTAACTCAGATTTCCTTCTTGTTGTAGCCATCGAAAGCTGGTGGGTGACATTTATAACCTGAAGGCGCATGGCCCGAGCATGAGATACGGCCACCACAAATACTCTCATATACAGAACTACAATAACAGTCACCGGACCAATAAATGTTACAATAAGGTCTAAAACTTTTGCACTGTAATCCATCATAAGTACACATTCTCCATAACAGAAATTATACTGGCATGGTTGTTTCAGGTCATCCTTTAATATGATGCTGCTGTAAAGAACAGAGAAGAACCAACACAGACAGACCGAGAGTTTAACTCTTCTCAGAGTGACTCTGGTGGGGTAATGCAGAGGGTAACAAATAGCTACATATCGGTCCACTGATATAAGCACCATGTCTCCTATCGAAGCACTGGTGATGATGAAGGAGGAATAATAATACAGAGAACACAGCAGGTCACCAAGAACCCAGCAGGAAGATGTTCTTAAGATTTCAAAAGGCATGAGCAGGAGGCCGACAAGGAAGTCTGAGACAGCCAGAGAGAGGAGGAGGATGTTGGTGGGTGTGTGAAGCTGCCTGGAAGGAGACAGAAAAGCATCAATAAGTCAACAAAACATGAATGTAAGTGATGACAGTGTGTCAGCAGCTTCTAAAACCAGTCAAACGTTCACTTTAGAAATATTTTGCCTTTATGAGTTCTAACTCATACATAAATCAGAGTAAATCATATAAAGAATGTCCGCTGTCTGGTCCAGTCACCTGTAGGATGTCAAGACAGCAGATACAATAAGAGCAACCTGAAACCAAAGTAACCTAATGCAGTCATGTTACATCAGGATATTCTCTCAATGAATTCAAAACTTAAGTGAAATACTTCTACTCATGTTAAAGGGAAACAAAAGGATCAAAGCATAATGGTATAAAGAGAGGTGTCTGTGGAAAACAACACAGTTTCATTAAGATGCAAATCTGTGCCTGAAATGGGAGACGGAGATGATGACCAGCAGGTTGAGAGCTGCAGTGATCAGACAGAAGGACGACAGCAGAGTGTTAGCAAGCACAGCTTCAGACCAAGGTAGAGTCAACTTCCTGCAGGAGGTGTTGTGGAGTTCCACTTTTTCTTCAGTCTCCGTCATCTGAGAGAGGAGGACAGCAGAAGCTGCTGTGATGATGGCTCTCATGTAGCTGATTTATTTTTCATCTGCCAGTCCTTTTTGTTCCTCCCCTTCTGTTTACTTGGTCTCCATTGGACACATGGGAAACGAAACATCTTCATCTCCATGGGATAGTTTATCCAATTTTCATAGGCTTACGGGCTGGAAATTTACATGAGTTATGTACAAAGTGACTGGCATCTGATTGTTGTCAGCATCTCAGAAAATGCTGTAGTCATGGAGATGATGTAGTCACAAGATGGCTGCCATCACAATGTTATCAGAGAACATGCTGCCATGTGTATATGTGTCCACATGTACGCATTTGTTGGCAACAACACGTGTGACACAGTAAAACAAATTAAATTGTCCAAGGGTAAATAGGGGGGGGGGCTGTGAGCATGTCGTGGATGATTGACATCTAGCGAACTCCAACCTGCCTGTATCTGAGAGCTAGTAGTTAACCAGCTAAGGGTGGTGGGCGGCCTAAAGCTAAGCCACACTGTTAACCAGCTAAAAACTGTGGTTGTTCTACTTTCTGCCTTTTTCAGATGGATTTTGGGTACCTGTCAATCAAAAGGACATGACCTAAAAGAAGTCTAAGTAGTAATCACTACAAAAATCTCCTTTTGGAACATATCAGTCTTGAGATCACATCTGCTTCCATCAAAAATGAATCGACCAATGCTCACTCTCCCTGGACCCTGCTAATTAGTCACATCTTGTAGTGGGGAGGGGGCCTGGGACCTTGGGGTGGATTGGGGGGCTTGGGGTCTGCAGGGCGGGTGATTGTTTGGGGCATTGTTTGCCTGGCTGGCTTGGAGCTCTGGTGGCCTGGGGGCTGGTGTCACTTATGGGGCAGTCGGGGGTTGGCATGGGCTGGGTGACTAGGTTGCTGTTGTGCGGGCTCCGTGGGGGGCTGGGGCCCTCGGGTTTTGGGGCTGCCTTCCACAGGGATATGGGGGCCCGGCCTGGGCCTGGAGGGCCTTGGTTGCCTGGAGCATGCCCTCGGGGCCGTGCTGCTATGATATCTGGTGGGTTCCCTGGGGATTAGGATGTGTCCATAGAGGGATGGGGGTTGGGGTTTGGTGCAGGTTGGAAGGGAGATGGAGGGTTCATGGGAGGGGGGGATGGGAGGGAACATTGGGGTGGTGGGGCTTGGGAGAGAGAGGGAGGGCTGGGGGGAAGAGTTGGGTGATGGTTGGGAGTTTGCCCTGGGCGGGCTGGGCCCGTTGGGTCTTGGCCGGGGCTCTGCCAGGGGGTACGAGTGGTCCTAGGACCTGTGCTACCCGATGCCCCTGCCTCGTTGAGCCAGGGAGCGCCTGCCTGGGGGTTTCCACTGCTCTGGGCTCGGAGAACAGCGGCTCTCTCTGCTTTGCCTTCCTGTGCTCTGTGTTCGGTGGGCTTGGTGGGCCATTGGGGCCTTGGGCTCCTCCCCAACGCCTCGTTTTATTTTTGGTTTTTTTTGTTGTTTTGCATATTGTCACTATTCTACTTAAGTCTTGTTGTATTGCAGTACTGTAGTTTATATTGTTTTGCGAACACTGTAACTTTAGCAGCTTAGACATGCCTTTCTTTTCTCTCTCTCTTTTTCTCCCTTCATCTTCTTTTTTTTTTCCTCTTCCCCTGCCGGGTCCAGCACGCCCATGTCAAGACTGATGATGATTACAATATATATATATATATATATATATATATATATATATATATATATATATATATATATATATATATATATATATATATATATTGTAATCATCAATATATATATATATATATATATATATATATATATATATATATATATATATATATATATATATATGTATATGTATATATATATATATATATATATATATATACATGTATATATATATATATATATATATGTATATATACATGAGATGTCTCCCTTGACAGAGCAAATCTGTCTGGCAAAAATATGGCACGCAGCTTACTGTTCTGTATGCCGAGATGCTGGACAGGACACTGTTTATGCCGAATTTCAGGATTAAATTAATTTTAAACGGATGAGTTATAAAAAAAAAAATCCCTCCCACCACAGTTGTCATGAAGGTTGCAGCTTGGTTTGGATTCATTAAAGACAAATTAAAATGGTAGTGAGTATTGGAATTTCAAAACGTGCCAGGTTGGACAGTGGAAAATTGCTGAAAAGTGTAAAGTAATGTTATGTTTAATTCAACAACACAAACTCAAAGGAAAAGTCCATGGAAACCATAAACGGCTGATAATATATTAAAGCTGCTTATGATCATCCATGTTATGTTAAAACCAGAAATGGGTCCTGAGCTTGAGACAGTCGCAAATTGCGACAGACACTCTAATGATCATTTATATGTGTAGGTTGGTGCCAATTTCCTGCTTAATCTTACAAGATCAGCATTGTAAGACACCAGTAAATATACTCGTAAAGCTAGTGAAATGGTTAAATGGCAGTTCCTGGATTCTCCAAATCTGCTTTATACGTCATGACAACCAGTAGCATAAGGTGACATTTTTTTATTCAAAAGAAAAAAGATGTGGAAATAGTTTAAGCCTACCTAGCGGGGTCATTCTGCCTGTGAGCGTGTCAGCTAGCTTTCCCTGAAACTGCTAAAGCCAAGTGTGTGTTTTGTTACCACAGTCCTCACAGTTGGTTCTTGAAGAAAAAAAAGGGAGTATGAGAAGAGATCCTTTATCCAGCTGTGTCCAGTTGTGTCTCAGGTATGTTGAATTAGGTGAAGGACACAGGTCATTTGTTCCAAATTGGAGGTTATTAGGGAGGCTAACCAAGCAGTTGTCTTGTAGGAAGCCTCCCTTGGTCTGAGAATGGAGGTTCCTGCAGGTTCTGAATTGAAACAGAACAGTGTGATTGTCTGCTTCAGGCAGGCTGATCTGGAGACCGTTGAAAGGAAGTTATAGACCACAAACCTGTACTAAAAAGCTTAATTTACTCGAATGGAGGTGACTTCAGGGTTAACCATGGATTTTCTTTCTTAAAATGCTCGTTTACATCTTGAGCTGAACTGCAAACCTGCTCCTGAGCAGGTTATGTTCTGGATGAGATATTGAGTATAAAAGCACCACCTCACGACCAATCAGTTCTCTTGGAAAATCATAGAGGCCCTTAGAATGTCATAAACATGGGTAAAAAACTGGTCCTCAAAGGCTGCTATCCTCCAGAGTTTTTTTGTTTCCCTGCTTCAAAACATCTTATTAAAATCAAAAGATTCTAACAACAACTTGTCAACGTCTTCACAATGACCCATTCATTTGAGTGAGTTGTATTAGAGCAGGAAAACAGGGTTGACTGTGCTAGTTGATGGAGCCATATTTTCCAACACGTTGGAGTCGGCTGTTGACCGTACAACAGAATGTATGCATTGCACTGACATTTAATTCCAACAGGTAGGCTAATCGATCAATCAAATATATTTGTTTATTATGCCAAAATCCCATTAACCAACGTGTTTTAGTGGGTCTCACAAACGTCATGTGACATCCTCTGTCCTTACACCCTTTCCTTGGGTGATGAAACAACTTTAGTGGCTACTACAACAGCAATACAAACAGAAAAGAAAATATACACAATGAAGCATTTTAATTTATTCTTCACTAATAATGTATGTAATAATTTTTTAGGTTAATGGGTGCAGAGCTTATGTTCATATCATTATGAAATAATGAAATATTCAAGCAGAGGCCTAAAACATAAGGACTGAAAATAAACATGTGAACCCCTGAAACTGAACCCCTGCACACTTCTGTACCTGTTATATTTACTCATCTGTCCTTAAAGTAGATTTACAACTTCATGCTTACAACATTTTTTTTTTTCTTGAAACTTACCTATTGATCATCACTGAAACTATCTGATAAGGTACATAATTTTACTAAATGAAAACAATCGTCATAGACTGTGGTTCTGGTTGTCATTTTATACAGCTAATTATTACCAATATGTCTTTTACGAAGGTGAGCAAAATGTCAAATATAATGGCTATGATTGCTTTAACATGTGCAGTCATAAAAAGAGAGCAGTAAAAACAATCAGAGTGTACTCATTAAAAATAGTTTTTAAGTAAAGAAATGCTAATGATGTTTCAAAGTGAGCAACTGGAAATGAAAGTACTGTGATAAAACCTGCTTTGACCTGTGTCAGAACTGAGCAGGACTTTCTTCTTGCTAACCTCGTTGTTTCTTCACCACATTGATGTCTTTCCTTTAACCCTTTATGGGGCAAGTGACTATTTTTGATTACTTTGTTTTCTTTTATATTCAGCAGGAAACTATTTTTTCCTGTTAGTGGAGCAACAGAATTGAGGTATTGGTCCATACCAGAAGGACAATTTCAGGTTAAAATTTCTCATTTCAAGGTATTTCATTGAGTGCCCTGTAGAGGGTTAACATGGAATGCAGTAACTAGTACACTTTGAAAAGGTTCCTTCTCTCATTTCATTGTTGATACTCTGACAAAGGAATTCATTTTACTTTCTGACTACATTTGGAGAGGAATAATTTCCCTCTCTGCTTACATTACGTTGGCCTCACAGGAACAAGGCTGCAGAATCTGCAGAGAGACAATGAGTTTAACAGCTTTTCTAAACCAGCAGTAAAACAGAGCATAGATGAGTGGATTTAGACAGGAGTTCAAATAAAACAGAAAGAACAGAAATGATGCATATGATGTGCCAGTTAAATCAACATTAAGAAGAGAATAGCAATAAAAGGGACAGAAACATATTAAGTATACAAAAACAAGAATAGCAAGAGTCCTGGCTGCTTTCAGCTCAGATTTCTTTGTCACAGTCACTGAATGCTGCACAGTGACGTCTGTAATGTTAGAGCGCATGGCAACAGCATGAGACACTACCACAGCAAAAACCCGAACATACAGGAATACAATTACAGACACTGGAATTATAAAGTTCAAAACAAGGTCAACCACTCCTGTCACATAGTCAATGACAAGTGTACACTCCCCAAAACAGGAATTACTCCTACCTGGTTGACTCAAATCATACTTTAAGTAGAAAATGCTGTAGAAGCCATACCAGAACCAACACACACAAACACAGCCCTTTGCTCTTGTTACAGTGATTCTGGTGGGGTAATGCAGAGGGTGACAAATGGCCACGTAGCGGTCCACTGATATGAGAATAATGTTGCCTATTGAGACAGAGACAATGTGACCGATCAGATAAACATATAAAACACAGACAACATCCCCAAGTACCCAGCAGGCACTTTGTCTGTAGACTTCTAAATGCATCAACAGGAGACCAACGAGAAAGTCTGAGACAGCCAAAGAGAGGATGAGGATGTTAGTGGGTGTGTGGAGCTGCCTGGAAGGAGACAGAAAAACATCATTACCCATTAATGACTTCAAAATATTCCTGATGAAAAACATTCCACTCTCACATCATGTTCATATCAGTGTTCCCATTTCTAAAGCTGAAACAGTAAGGTCTGTGGAGGAATGAATCTGTGCCTGAAGTGGGAGACGGAGATGATGACAAGCAGGTTGAGAACCACGGTTATCAGAGAGATGAAGGCCAGGCAGATGTTCAGGAGCACAGCCTCAGTCCAGTGAAGTGTCGGCTTCCTGCAGGAGCTGTTCAGGAGCTGTGGAAAACAAAGTTCAACGTTGTCCTGGAGCTCCATCACCAGACAGCTGCATCTCCAGCAGCTCTCTAAGCAGGACTCTGGCAAGTAGCTGATGTATATCGTCTATTCCATCACCACTTTCATTTCCCTTGGGCTCTGCAGAACTCTTGTTACTCCTCCTTACCTCCAAATTTCTGTCTATCTCCAGCTGCTAGGAGGCTGAAATATTACATCAGCTTACATGAGGTTTTGCTAAACATAGCTTCACTTTTACTCAGGATATTATAATATTAAATCCACTTTCTGGCTGTGCCATGGACTGGCCACCTCTCCCTGCCTTGGGATAAACTCCAGCTTCCCCATGATCCTGAAGTGGACTAATCAGTGTAGAAAATGATTGAATTCCGCTTTCCACTCCATATATCCAGTTAATGAAACTCTTGAAGCTTCTTTCCAGATTTATTTTCCTGAAGATGTGCTTCTTACAACTGGAATTACAAGAAATGGGAGAGCAGGTCCGTGTACGACACACACAGACAGGACATATAAATATTGTACAATATAGTACATTGTGAAAACCTCTGCTTGGCTGACAAGGCTTTTCTTTAAAGGTAGAGTATGTAAGAATATTTTTCGACACCAGATGGCAAACGCCATTGGGGGGTTTATGCCCCTGGTAGGGTCACCCATGGCAAACAGGTGTCTAGCGGAGGGACCAGACTAAGTGCGGCTCATAGACCTCTATGATGACAACAACATGTTCCCTTGCCCAGATGCAGGTCACCAGGGCCCCCCCTCTGGAGCCAGGCCTGGGGGTGGAGCACGAGAGCAAGCGTCTGGTGACCGGGCCTTTGCCCATGTGGCCCTGTCGGGCTCAGCCTGAAAGGGTTACATGGGCCCTACTTCCCGTGGGCTGACCATCTGTGGGAGGAGCTGTAGGGGTCAGGTTCAATGTGAGCAGAGTGGTAGCAAGAGGTGGGGACCCTGGCGGTTCGATTCCCGGCTGCAGAAGCTGGCTCTAGGGACGTGGAATGTCACCTCTCTGGTGGGGAAGAAGCCTGAGCAGGTGCTAGAGGTTGAGCGTTTCCGGCTAGCGGTTTGGACTCACCTCGACGCATGGCTTGGGCTCTGGAACCTGTACCCTCAAGAGAGGCTGGACCTTGTTCCACTCTGGAGTTGCACATGGTGAGAGGCACTGAGCAGGTGTGGGCATTCTCTTTAACCCCCGGCTTGGTGCCTGCACGTTGGGGTTTACCCTCACCTATGGTCATGAGCTGTGAGTCGTGACCGAAAGAACGAGATCTCGTATACAGGCGGCTTAAATGAGTTTTCTTCCGCAGGGTGGCCGGGCTCTCCCTTAGAGATAGGGTGAGGAGCTCGGTCATCTGGGAGAGGCTCAGAGTAGAGCCGCTGCTCCTGCGCATCGAGAGGAACCAGTTGAGGTGGCTCGGGCATCTGGTCAGGATGCTTCCTGGACGCCTTCCTGGTGAGGTGTTCCAGGCACGTCCCACTGGGAGGAGACCCCGGGGAAGACCCAGGACACGCTGGAGGGATTACATTTCTCGGCTGGCCTGGGAACGACTTGGAATCCCCCCCCCCCCCCCCCCCCCCCCCCCGCCCCCCCCCCCCCCCGCAGAGTTGGCAAATGTGGCTGGGGAGAGGGAAGTCTGGGATTCCCTGCTTAGGCTGCTGCCCCCGCGACCCGACCCCGGATAAGCGGCAGAAGATGGATGGATGGATGGATGGATAGATATTCAACTAATTTTAGACTGACACGTCTCACGCAAACAGTGAGACAATGCCGTGATGCAGAATATGCAGGTTTACAGCTTCGCATGTCAATGCATTTATGTATGAGTGACAAGGATGAACTTTTGCGAAGTTTACCACATTCGGGCCGAGGCAGGGCTGATGGTTGTGCGAGAGGCAAGCAAGAGGAATCAGAGGTTGAAGTTGAGGAACATGAACTTAGGCTTCCAGAATTGAGCAGTCTGATAGAGTGGAGCAGTATTGTCATGACCGACTGGTGTTGAGGAAGATTTTATCCTATCTTGAAACAAAGAGGACACAGCCACTGATAGCAGAAACGACTACTTTCTTACACAGACTAACATAGCTTCAGTGTGGCATTTCCTTATATGGAATTTCATGTCTCATCTCATCTTTTAGGTTAGGTCAGACTGACCCTTGAATTATAATCTCCCTAATCACACCATGGTATCTGAGTCCTCGGCTGTAAGATCTCAGATGTCTGAATGCAGACATCTCAGGGCCCTTCATTAGCTATGTCTGTAGGGGGAGTAAGCAGACACTGTGTAACTAAGTTTAAGTTCTCAAGCTTATCATGACCTTTTCAGAAAGCCCACAAAGCCATTATCAGAAATGTATATATGCAAAGGACTATGAAATATATGAAAATTTAAATTAGAACAAAACATTTCCACAACGGCTGTTTTAGGCTTGTGGTTGCTACTGTGCTTGGAAAAAAACAGCCAAATTCGCGTTTCCATCTCTAGTTGGTGGTTGCTAGTTCTCCGCTTGGGACTCAGCTGATCTCCAGGCACTGAGACCCAGGCGTGTAATTCTGTCTTGAGCTTTACACGGAAAACCCATTTCCATCTGCACTTAATTTCACTGTAGTTCAGAGGGTTGGAAAGGGTTCTGAATAGGGCAGATGTGATGTACTTGACTCTACTGGAAATAAACAAATTCTGCCTCCTGTTTGATTTCTTTTCAGATATAAAATGGAAAAATCCCATGATAGGAACAATTTTCACTTTGCTTTTGGTTATATTTTATAGGAAACAGCTTGACACCAACATAGTACTTCACTTTTTTCAGCAGCTAAAGAGGCAAAGGAAGATAAAGTACCGGAAATGATAGGCAGAGGACTTTGCCGAATATGTGCATCATCAGGACCGGACACGGTAACAAGCATGCACACAAATACCGGAATTAACTCAGAGTGGAGTGAACATTTTTACATGACAGAGAAATTAAGCAGTTTGGATTTAAAATGAGAATAAACCAGCTGCTCAATTCAGAATTGAAGTTTAATTGATAAACGTCATATCTTTTTGAAATTAGGTATTTATATGGTTATTTTTCATATGTTTAAAGTGTATTTAACATTTATTCAAAATTAAAGTGGAACTAAAACTTTCATGTAAATGTGGCAAATATTCACGTCAGTCTCGAAAGTTTCAAACAGCACCAGAAAAAAGTCTCAAGATATGTGTCCATTTATGTTTACCAATGCCAAAGAAGCTAAATTATTACCCAAGTTATACTGTGTGCACCAGTGCAATTGGTGTATCAGTAAATCATGCATTAATCGTTCCACGTTGTTTGGAACTGTAATTAAATGCCTTAACTTTTGTGAAGAATTTGTCCATAGTTATTTAATGTTAACTACCCACATATACATTTGTTTTATTTTTATTCAAGCTGTGATATGCAAATTTAAAAATTAAATTGCAAAATAAATTGCATTATTGGTCAGCAAATTTGTAATGACATAATTTTCCTATATTGGAAAGTGATAGTTGCAGGTGGGTGTTCTTGCTGGCTGGATGCTGTCACTGGTGCATGTGACACTGTATCCAGGGAGAAAGCCTCTAATGTGTAACATGAAGGTGTTTTTTTTTTTTTTTTTGTTATTTTAAGAGAAATTTATCAGATTTTATTTAATCTTTGACAGCTGAAACATGTGATATGTCAGGAAAAAAAATTATAACATTATAATAAGGAGAAAAAAATAAAATTTTTACTGGTTGTCAGAGAATAACTTAATAAAAATTAAAAACAGGTTTTTCTAAAATTCTGCAGAATGACTCATTTCTTTGAGTCAAGTGTGTTGAAATAGAGATGCATTTCAAAGCTGCAGGACGGCAGCCTTTTAGGAGCTGGAATTGCATGGAACAAGTCTACAGTATCCTGGCCTCAGAGGATCCAGGCTTCAGAATCTGCAGAGTAACTATGAGTTTAATTGCTTTTCTGAACCAGGTGTAAAACATGGCATAGATTACTGGATTTAGACAGGAGTTAAAATAAAATAAAAAAAAGAAAAACGATGCATATGTTGCACTGGCTAAGTTAATTTCGGCAAAAGAGTAACAGTAATACGGGCATAAACACATTAAATATACAATGACAAGAACTCCAAGAGTCCTGGCTGCTTTCAGCTCAGATTTCTTTGTCATCGTGTGCACTGACATCTGGAGTCTGATGCTGGTTATTTGAGAGCGCATGGTGCGAGCTTGGGCTATAGCCACAATGAAAACTCTCATATAAAGAACAATGATGACTGAGACTGGAAATATGAAGTTTAAAATTAGATCAACAGTTGCTGTGACATTGTTAATGAGTAGTGTACACTCCCCAGAACACACATTATTCCTGCCTGGTTGAATCAGATCATCCTTTATGTAAAAAATGCTGACGAAACCATAACAGAGCCAACACACACAAACACAGCGTTTCACCCTTATTACAGTAATTCTGGTGGGGTAATGCAGAGGGTGACAAATGGCCACGTAGCGGTCAAATGATATGAAAACAATATTGCCTATTGACACAGAGATAATGTGAGAGATAAAGTAACCATATAAAACACAGACAACATCCCCAAGTACCCAGCAGGCACTTTTTCTGTAGACTTCTAAAGGCATCAACAGGAGACCAACGAGAAAGTCTGAGACAGCCAAAGAGAGGATGAGGATGTTAGTGGGTGTGTGGAGCTGCCTGGAAGGAGACAGAAAAACATCATTACCCATTAATGACTTCAAAATATTCCTGATGAAAAACATTCCACTCTCACATCATGTTCATATCAGTGTTCCCATTTCTAAAGCTGAAACAGTAAGGTCTGTGGAGGAATGAATCTGTGCCTGAAGTGGGAGACGGAGATGATGACAAGCAGGTTGAGAACCACGGTTATCAGAGAGATGAAGGCCAGGCAGATGTTCAGGAGCACAGCCTCAGTCCAGTGAAGTGTCGGCTTCCTGCAGGAGCTGTTCAGGAGCTGTGGAAAACAAAGTTCAACGTTGTCCTGGAGCTCCATCACCAGACAGCTGCATCTCCAGCAGCTCTCTAAGCAGGACTCTGGCAAGTAGCTGATATATATCGTCTATTCCATCACCACTTTCATTTCCCTTGGGCTCTGCAGAACTCTTGTTACTCCTCCTTACCTCCAAATTTCTGTCTATCTCCAGCTGCTAGGAGGCTGAAATATTACATCAGCTTACATGAGGTTTTGCTAAACATAGCTTCACTTTTACTCAGGATATTATAATATTAAATCCACTTTCTGGCTGTGCCATGGACTGGCCACCTCTCCCTGCCTTGGGATAAACTCCAGCTTCCCCATGATCCTGAATTTGGAGTGTAGAAAATGATTTAATTCCGCTTTCCACTCCATATATCCAGTTAATCAAACTCTTGAAGCTTCTTTCCAGACATTTTTTCTGAAGATGTGCTTCTTACAACTTGAAATACAAGACATGGGAGAGCAGGTCCGTGTAGGACACATACAGATAGGACATATAAATATAGTACATTATGAAAACCTCTGGTTGGCTGACCAGGTTTTTCTTTAAAGATTGAGAATGTAAGATTTCAACGCAATTCTTTTCAACATCAGGTGGCAAACGCCAGCTAGTGAGCAAAACCACAGAACTGCTACTTCCACAAACCACCACAGGGTGGCAGTAATGACCAAAACTCACTACTCACCCCTCCCATACCCTAAACACAGCGGAACCACTTCAATAGTCACAGTTCACAACACTAACTGAGGAACTATGATGGCATCAAGTTTTTTTTAACTCCAAGTGAACCAGTAAGTTACTGAATACATAAAAACATACTCACTTTACTATGTTGTTTTGCAAAGTAATACATTCAAAAATTGCAGTGTAGCATGAGGAATAAATGGTGCTTGTAAATGAGGCAATGCTTTGTGATAAGCTATTTGCTATTTTTAATTACAACGTTATAAATATGTCTGCAAATATTCAACTAATTCTAGAGTGACGCGTCTCACTCAGTGAGACATTGACGTAATGCAGAATATGCAGGTTTACAGCTGTGTCAAGTCTTGGCATTTATGTATTTAGAGTGACATGGATGAACTTTTGCAAAGTTTGCCACGTTCTGGCCGAGGCTGGGCTGATGGATTGTGAGAAGATGAGCAAGAGGAATCAGAGGTCGAAATTGAGGAACACAAACTGCGCCTTCCAGAACCGAGCAGAGTGGAGCAGCACTGTTGTGACCGACTGGTGCTGTGGAATATTTTATCCTATCTTAATGCAGCAGAGGACACAACCACTGACAGAAGAAAAGACTACTTTATTACACAGACTAACATAGCTTCAGTGTGGCATTTCCTTATATGGAATTTCATGTCTCATCTCACACAGGTTGCTTATTATACACTGTCCAATGTTAGACATCTGCCTTTGTTGTTGATAGCTGCTATGTTAACAGATACCTTTTTTTTTACCAAGTGTAGAAGTTGACCTTGCAGCAAATCTAACTCCCACACTGGCTGCAGCACAGGTACAATTGTCACAGGTGTGTGTGTTGCACCCCGTTCCTCCCAGGACAAGGAACCCGATCGCTACCACCTGGGAGATTAGACCAGCTGGTGGGGATTGGCTGGTGGTCCCTTTTTCTCCCATGCTTGCCAGGTGAACGGGGGATAGAGCAGGCGAGGCACAACGTAGAGAAGGTGAGGAGCCGGGAGCAGAAGCCGGGAGACAGGTAAACTGAAGAACTCCATAAAGCCCTTCAGTGCATGCCCAGCGAGAAAGCTCCAAGCCCAGATGGCTTTTCCACTGAATTTATAGAGTTTTGGGATATTTTAGCACCTACATTATATAAAATGACATCAGAAATTAAGGAAAATAAAAGATTACCTCCAAATATGAACTCTGCTAATATTAGTCTCTTACTAAAACCAGGTAAAGACCCTACACTATCATTCAGTTATCAACCAATATCACACATATATGTTGATCTTTAAATTATTTTGCAAAGCCCTCACTACCTGGCTAGAAAAGATAATTCCTTCTATAATACATTGTGACCAAACAGGTTTTATAAAACGTAGACAATACTCTATTAATACACAGAGACTTATCAATATTATAGACTACTTTACTATTAAAAATTTAGAAACAATAATTATTTCTTTAGATGCCAAGAAAGCTTTTGACAGAGAAAACTGGAAATTTTTACAAGCAACTCTACACAAATTTGGATTTGGACCCTCTTTTATGGACTGGATAAAGATATTATATAACCTACCCAAAGCCTGTGTGAAGACAAACGGATTGTCATCTTAATTGTGTTTATTCTCCCAGCCAGGGAGATTGGTAGTGTGGACCATCGTGCAAGGTCTTGTTTTGTTTCATCTAGTAAAACCTTGAAGTTTGACTGGTAGAGATCTTTGTATGCGTGTGTGATTTTAACTCCTAAGTATGTAAATTGTTTGGTTTGTTTAAAAGGGTAGGACCTAAAGTCTATAACCTTCGCTGAATGGTTAACTAGAAAGAGGGTGCTTTTGGAGAAATTCAATTTCAATCCTGATACTTTACCATATGCTTCCAATGTTTCAATGAAATCTGGAATAGATTGTTTGATAGGTTTGATCAGAATATTAGAAGGTCGTCCACATAAAAGGATACTTAATGTATTTCACCATGACTTAGAATTCCACTGACTTTGTTATTCATTCAGCAATAGCTAATGGTTCTACGTCCAGGTCGAAAAGGAATGGCGATAGGCAGCAACCTTGTCTTGTTCCACGGTGTAGCTGGAATTAGCCAGATATTGTGGAGTTGGTCCTAACTGATGCAAGCAGTGAAGAGTATATCGTTTTTATCCAGGAGGTGACATTGGGACCAAAACCAAAGTTGCGAAGAGTAATAAACAGATAATCCCATTCCAACCACTCAAATGCTTTTTCAGCATCTAAGGAGATTACAGCCTCGGGTTGTTGACTGGAGTGAGAAGAGTCTGGTACATTGAGCAAATGGCGCATATTGTTGAAGGAGTGTCTCCCAGGTACGAAAACCTGATTGGTCCGGGTGTATTATTTTTGGAATCACTGTTTGGCGCTAATACTTTAGTAAGAATATTATGATCACGGCACAGAAGGCTTATTGGTCGATATGAGTCACATTTACAAGGATCTTTTCCTTTCTTGGGGATAACAGAGATGGTTGCTTTGGTCATTGAATGAGGTAGTTTCCCTGTGGCAGCCATTTCTTCAAAAAGTTTACATGGAAAAGGAGACAGTTTAGTGGAAAAAAGTCTTGTAAAATTCTATAGGTAGCCCATCTGGGTTCAGCATTTTGCCAGTCTGCATGGATTTTATTGCATGTGCAATTTTTTCACGAGAGATTTTAGATCCAATTTAACTTGATCTTCCGGGCATATTTTTGGAATTACTGGAGGGTCGAGAAAGGCCTGGATCACAGACGGCTCCACAGAGACTTGAGATTTGTAGAGATTGGAATAGAAATTTCCTAAATTGGTCATTATAGTTATAGGATAGCTAGAAGTTCCCCATGTTCAGTGTGTATCTCATCTGTCTGTTTAACAGAGAGACTATTGAATTCTGATTGAAGTAGAAGTCTCTCTTTATACAGGTCTGGGCTTGGGGAGGTAGCATATTTATTGTCTATCATTTTTATTTGTTTTGATAAGGGGTAGGCAACTCCGGTCCTTGAGTGCCACAGTCCTGTAAATGCTAGGAGCTTCTATATCACTATACTATGATACTGAACTTCAGCCACAAGGGAAAGAGTGTTATTGTAAAATAAAAAAAATTAAAAAAAAATAAAAACTCAAATCAATTCTCAAATAAGATTGGTGGACTGGCGAGAAAAAGAAATATTGTTTTGTAGTTTTATGGGTATGCCTCCATGGGTCTGATAATTTATAAGATTCCATAAACGAAAAAATTGTATTTGCAGATTTCGATAGTGTGATTGTGGATTTTGGGTTTGATTTGTCCAAAGTTGGGACTAGAACCAGGTTGAAATCCCTGCCCAAGATCAACTGGTGGGTAGTCATAATGGGGAAGGGTATGAAAGGGTATGAATGCAGGAAAACCAAACAAGACATAGGTGTGGTGTATAAACTAAATGAGACCAGGTGAATCTAATGGACAGAAACAAAGGCTAAACAATGGAACTAAACAAGGAAGACCATAACTAAAGATACAAAACAAGGAACCAATACTAAAAATACAAAATACACATCATGACACTTCTTTTATGTGACAATTAATAAATGTCCCTTCAGGCCAACAGGTGAAATATACTGTCTGTAGTTGTGTTTCTGGTACCCTTAGTCATGTATGAAACTTAAACATATCAATAAAAAGCTAGTAACAGAAATATTTCAGGAACCTCTCAAGTATCGCTAAAACATTTTTATGCTTGCACGAGGTAATTTTTCAGACATGTCGATGTAGAACTATGTCACAGAAGAGTAATGGAAACACATTTTTTGCTTTTACGTGTCAGTGAACGTGACATAGGGTGTCACGTGACCAGTTCATTTTAGGTAAAAATACATTTCCATGGCAACAAGGGGTAAGGACACAGAGCCTACAGAGCCTGGAAACACCTCCATGCTGCTCTGACATGAGTCAACAGCCCAACATACAGAGACGTCGTGGTGTGATCCTTTGATGAAACTGACATGCTATGGATATATTTTGAGTGATGCCAACATGGCTGAGCACCTTAATGTTCATGCTTTACTTTATGTAGTTTCCTTCACTAAGAAAGCCTAATTCTCTTTTTCCAGGTCTAGGTTTTGCATTCATTGCTTTATCCCAAATTCGGCCTTGGTTCTTGATATCCGCCTTTGCAAAACATGGTTCTAGTAAGCTCTCCTGAGAACAGGCTGTTTTGGAGTCTGAACCTTTAAAGGTTCATAAGCGGTGCCTGTTCTCGCCCCACTTGGAGAGAAGATTTGGCTTTCACTGGTGCCTGCCCAGTGATTTTAGAGGGCAGACTCAGTCAGCCAGGGGGTGGTGCAATGGCAGTATCCTCTACTGTGGGGAGTGGTTAATTCCCTTTTTGAGGTCACAATAGGAAAAGTCTCAGACCCCCTGCTTTGAGCAGACATTCACTAAAAAGGAGAGCAAATGAGAGAGGTGACCAAATTTTCTCTTTTTCAGGCCTCATACATAAGATATGGAGTCATATGACGGTTAAACAACCTTCGGAAGGGGAATTTACGGTTATATAGGACCTTAAACTTACCCTCTGTAACCTGGATAACTATGGTTATTTCTTTTTGTATTTGTATTTACAAATGACCTGACAATTGCTGTTGACACGCTGCAATGCACCTTGCAACTCTTTAATCTCATTTAGAGAACAGTCATATCATTTAAATTAGATTCAAGTAGAACGTCAAACCGAAGGAGCTCGTCCCCCTGTTTACCTGATAAATAAAATTTAAACATCTATTTCAAGTCATTGTTTTAATATCAAAAAGATTTTTTTCTTACTTACAAAAAGAAAAGTTATTTGTCAGACTAGTTTCTCTACAGCAGTGGTGTCAAACTCAAGTCCTGCAGGGCCAGTATCCTGCACGTTTCTGTTGTCTCCATGCTCCAACACAACTGACTGACATGAATAAATAGGTTGATCAGAAGCAGCTGGATTCATTTGATTTGGATCAGCTGTGTTGGTAGAGGTAAACAACAAAAATCTGCCAGATACCGGCCTTCAAGGACTGGTGTTTGACACTGTAGCTCTACAGTATGTTGGTCTCAGAGGATCCAGGCGGAAGTATCTAACAATGTGTTTAATTGCTTTCCTGAACCAGGGGTAAAACAAGGCATATATTAACAGAAACATGTCAGAGAATCCTGAGAGTCCTGGTAGCGGTCAGCTCATATTTCCTCATCAGGTTCACTGAAACCTGCAGCATAACAGCTGTAACATGAGAATGCATCACACACGGCTGAGACACCACAAACCTATAATGACTGAGACTAGAAATATGAATTTAAAAAATACCAGCAATTCCTGCAACATGGCTGATAACAAACATTCTCCAATGCAGGATTTACCAGTGCCTGTTTAGTGATCTCATCCTTCAAAAAGAGAATCCTGTAAATTCTGATGATACTGGTGGTTGTGGTTGTGAAAGCAGTGGTAGAAGCTGCACTGCTTTCACAGCACTGATGCTCTGTTATAGATAAAGGAACCAATTAAAAACCATTACATAACTCATGTACATATCTGGAGCTGTTGCTGCCCAGCAGCATTGTAAGACTGAGAAACTGCAAGCTACATGTTCACTTCATGCACCGCATCACCAGCTTGCAAGTGGATATAAATACAGTGCAACTTTTTCAGTTCAGTTCAATTCAGCTTTATTTGTGTAGCGCCACTTCACAACAGTGTCGTCTCACGGCACATTACATACACATCAACACAAGCCAATTAATAATAAATAGCCTAGCAAAGGAAAGCCAACAAATTGAGTCAAATCTTGACTTGGATTTAATCCCCAATCCTTAGCTGCATGGGGCGAAAGTGGGAAAGAAAACTCCCTTTTAACAATAATGAAAAACCTCCAGCAGAAAGCAGCTCAGAAGGGCTGCCATCTGCCTCGACTTGATGAAGTGGAGAAGACAGGAACAACAGACCAACATGCCGCTTTTATCTGGGAAGACCTTCAGAAAGGAGAGAAATACGTTAAAGATGCATTATGTAACGTTTTTTTTTACCTTTAAACTCAGCATCCCATACTTGTCCGATCACACAGTGACATCTGTCATGTGCATTTTCAGGAGCTGTTGCTTCCCAACAGCATCCTGAGGCTGAGAAATAGCACTTTGCAACTTTTACATCCAGGATGCGGCATGACAGGGTTAGGGTTAGGGGCCATTTTGAAAACACAACTTTGCTGATTCAGCAAATGGATTAAAAGAAAGAAAGAGACAAAACAAGAGTCATCGTAAGATTGCATTTTGGTGGTTGCAAAGAGCTAATGGGTAAGGTAGGATGCCAGGTGGACGCTGAGTTAGCCGTCGATAGGGGGCAGTGAAGAGGAAAACAGCAAAAGTTGTGTATCTTTAACGATGCCAATACTGTCATATGTTTCTACGTGGAAGATGAGGAGCTGAGAGATGAAAAGGAATAACTTAGTGCATCATAGGATATCTGCAAAGAACTAAGAAATGGCTAGACCTCTCTAAGATTTATGTACAAAGGAAGGTTTTAAGCTTGATCCTAAAGATAGAGAGGGTGTCTGCTCCCTGAAAACAGACTGGGATCTGGTTCCATAAGAAAGGCTCATCCTCCTATTGTACACTTAGAGACTCTGGGAATAATAAGTAAAACCTGCAGTCTGAGAATGAAGTGCTCTGTTTAGAATAAATAGAACTATGATATACAACTTTGACATACAATGGAACTTGGTCATGGAGAGTTTTATATGTGAGGAGAAGAATTTCAAACTTTGATATAGGTTTATTTAGCAGGGAGCTGATGGAGAGATGCTAAAACTGGGGAAATATTTTCTCTCTCACCAGTTCCTTTCTGAACCCTCGCTGCAGCTTTTTTGATCAGCTGAAGATTTTTTTTGGGCCATATTTAGGACAGAACATTAACAAGGAATTGCCGTAACCCAACAACTGAAAAAACAACACGGACTAGTTTTTTGCATCTCTCTGAGACAGGATGTTGTTCATTTTGGCAATCTTATGTAGCTGGAAGAAGGTGGTTTTAGAAACCTGTTTAAAATGTGAGCTGAATTCAAATCCTGGTCAAGAAAACCTTCAAGGTTCCTCATTGTAGCCACATTAATGCCATCTAGATTAATTAGTTCAACAATTGTTTTTCCTGAGTTTTTCAGTCTTGTCTGAATTAAACATGAAAATTCATTGTTTTTATGTCTTAAATACATCTTTGCAGTCTAACAAACTGATTAAATTTACAAATACAAAAAGACATTACCAGAGGAGGAGAGGAAAAGAAAGAAAGACAAAAGATAAGTCAAGAAAAGGCTTTTACTGGCTGGAGAGAGCTCGGGCTGCAGGAAGGATGCAAGGCTGATGGTGAATTTGTTGTTCAAGCTCTGCCAGGCTTCTGCTGTTACTTCTTCAATCAAGTTGATTTTTTTCCACCTTGGCTTCCCTGATTTCTCCCTCTTCACATCTGTGCTTCGCTCTACTTAAACCTTCTCACATCTCTCCTTCCCTGCAGGGTTACTACCAGCCTAGCATCAAGTTGAGGTCCAGCATTTGTCTCTGTGTTCCAGGCTTCATTTTACTAACAGAGCTGCATTCCCACATTACCCTGTCCTGGCCTTGCCCATTACTCACCCTAGGAAAATCTGGACACAAATCTCTGCTCTGACCAATTGAATCAAAGTTTATTTCATAAGGCACTTTTTGTGCACAGAATAACACAAAGTACTGTTCCTATTAATCGCAAAGGCAAAGTTGCACAATTACATTACGTTCAGTTGTATCAGATATTTATTTATTCTCTAGTGAATGGAAACGTATTGGATAACTCACTAACATCACAGAAGTGGTTTATTTACAAAAAATACCATCCCCATTTATTAAAAAAAATCTGCATGAAGAGAGCTTGTAAATAGGTGCCCACTTCAGGGCCACTGTGCATGAAAGGGTTAAAACAAAAAAAGTTCTACATTTAGACTTATTTAGCTTATTACCAGACTAATTTAACAGTGTATTACTATTACACTTTTCCTCTGTGAAATATGTTTTTCACAGCATTAGACCTGGTCCATAACACTAAGCAATATTATCTTATCTTTAATCTAGAAATAATCTTCAATTAATACTGACCAACCATACACTTAGTTTGCAGCATCTGACCTTCATTGTCTGGTGTAGTAAATGACTGTTAAGTAGCACTACTGTCATCACTCAACTCTGCGCCAGTTTGTAACATTACAGTCGCATTTTTTTTTCTCCGCCTTTCCTCTCATTCAAAGCATGTCCACTTCAATGTAAACACAGAAGCGAGTGAACAACGTGAAGGGCGGTGTGACATTGTGGGCTACAGCAAGCGTTCTGCGTCTAAACTGGTCTTAACAATACATTTCTTTTAAGGCAACTTTTTTTTCTCTTTTTTTTTTTTTTTTTTTTAAAATTAAAATCAAAGAATATGACCTGTAATGTGTGGTGAAGTCGTAGGAGGGTATACTGATTGCTGAGAAAAGCCCGTCCTTTCTATATGCACTACACTCTGTAAAAATAGTCCCGGTACGCAAACAGAATTTAAAAGTGCCGGTACTGCGTACTGCTGCATACCAGTCCACTTAAAGCACTTGTAACACGAGTGATATGTCTCTCATTCTTTTAAGTTTGGAATTTCACCAAATCTTGATCCAAACCAGGAAACCTCCACTTTATTAATGTTCAGATTGTGTTCAACAAATTGTCTATGCTCCAGTTTTAATACTGGTACTGCCCCTTTAAGAAGTCGCTGTCGGATGACGTCAGCACTGCATTGTTCTCAGCCCGCGCTGTGGAGCTCTCAGTTCGCGCTTTGCAGTCTGAGAGGAGGTATGGGCCATTTTTCTGCTCGTAATTAACAAAGTGTTTGATTATTTTGACTGTACAAATTGAATTTTTATGATTGTTAATTTATAGGAGCTGTAGACACGAAGTTTTGTGCTGTTTATTTTGTGCATTTACTCGAGTTTGTAGTATTCACATATATCATGCAGCTACAAGGTCTTCCTGTGTATCTGCTAACAGGAGGCTGATGACCACCCTGTGTGAAGCAAGCTGCATGTTACAGCACTTTTCTGTTTGTTTGTACAGGTACGTTTCTCTGTTCGTTGTTCACATGAGCAATTAATTCTGGTTGCATTTGATGTGCATTAATACATAATTGCTGTCAGTTATAAATTTATTTCTTTTCTTTATATTAAACAAGTGGGTTATTGCTGTGATACAAAGAATTGTATTAAACGGTTATCCAACTCAGTCCGCGCTTTGCAGTCTGAGAAGAGGAGGCTGATGACCAACCTGTGTGAAGCAAGCTGCATGTTACAGCACTTTTCTGTTTGTTTGTATAGAATGTTATTAAAGAGGAACTAGCAGCTGCCGTGGTCCAGATGTTTCATTCAATGTCACGTGCAAGAACACAACGCAGAAAGAACAAGTATTTCACGGGTGTGGACAAGGTCAGGAAGACCCAGGAAGGACAGCAGACACTCATCTGTTACACACTGCTAATAAGGCGTCTGTCTTGCATCCTGTCTCTTTTCACAGCTCTTTCCACTAAATAAGTCATGTCCCATTGTAGCTATTTAGGTTATTTAAAGGTATTTAATTAATGAGGGAAAGCACTTAAATTAGTTTATTTTCATCAAAAGGTCATCAAATACAAACAAGCTCAAATGAAGAAAATCATGAACAATTTATAAGTCCACCAGCACTGCCTTGGCCTTCCTGGCAAACCTAGCAACACAAAATCTTTCTCACTCTAAAAAGAAGTGCATACATCTAACATAGTTGTAACAACCTTCATGACTAGCAAACTCTGCATAATGTCAGTGCCTGACTGTCTGTGTTAGTCTAATTCTGTCTAACAGTAGCTGAATATATGCAGACATATTTATGAAGCTATAAGTACAGCTAGCTTAGCACGTTGCTTAGCCTCTTCTTATTAGTACTGTTTATTCCATATGCCATATTGTAATTTATACAGACTACTTTGCAAAAAAAAAACAAAAAAAAACATCATAAATGATGATAATTATCAGTGTGAGGAAGAACCTGTTGTGAACAGTTACTTACCGGTTTACTTGGAGTTGAAATACTCTGTATGATATATCATCACACAGCTTGTAAATAAAGTTTAAGTCTTGTGAACGGTGATGATGAAAGTGGTTCTGCTATGGGAGTGGGAGGAGTGATGAGTCGTGTTCATTACAGCCATTGTGTAGTTGGTTTGTGAAGGTAGCAGTTTTGTAGTTTTGATCACTACCCTAATGTTTGCCACCAAGTGTTGGAATCGCCTTTTCATGCTCAAAATGATGAGAAAAAGCTTTTTGTGGTATTCCTTGTTGTGCTTGAGGTTCAAGCATGGGCTGCAGTAGTATGGTTTAAAAATCACGTTCTAAAGGAAATGTAGGTTATTTCAATATAAAAGTATCAAAACATCAAATCAAATTTTATTTATACTGTACTTTTATTGTCAGAAATGAAGCAAGTGCACTGTAGCATTCTATGCATATAAAAATAATTTAAAAAAAACTTGACACACCAAAGTACATAGCAGTAATCCAAAAACACACTCCTCACAAGAACAGAAAACTGCTGATTTCCGGCTGTTTCTCTTTGCAACGCTGCATGTGTTTCACCTGAAAATTTACTGTTTGATTTTACTAAAATTATATTCTAAACAAATCAGGAGCAAACCAAACATGTCTAAGAAGCATTTTTGTCCATATTTCCATTTAGTCATGTGGATCTAAAATAAGAAACATTACATATATAGTGTAGTTTGTTCAGTGTCTCTAGAACATTTTAGCCTCACAGGATCCAGGCTGCAGTATTTGCAGTGTAATGATAAGTCTAATAGCTTTTCTGAACCAGGGGTAAATCATTGAATAGATCACAGGGTTCAGACAAGAATTCAGGAAAAATATCTTGATCACATAGGACTCGGATGATACAATGATTAAGTAATCCCCGACTAGATAGACACAATAATAAGGACAGAAACAGATTAGAAACATGCCTACAAGAACACCAAGAGTTCTGGCTGCTTTTAACTCAGATTTCCTTCCTGTTGTAGCCATCGAAAGCTGGTGGGTGACATTTATAACCTGAAGGCGCATGGCCCGAGCATGAGACACGGCCACCACAAATACTCTCATATACAGAACTACAATAACAGTCACCGGACCAATAAATGTTACAATAAGGTCTAAAACTTTTGCACTGTAATCCATAAGTACACATTCTCCATAACAGAAATTATACTGGCGTGGTTGTTTCAGGTCATCCTTTAATATGATGCTGCTGTAAAGAACAGAGAAGAACCAACACAGACAGACCGAGAGTTTAACTCTTCTCAGAGTGACTCTGGTGGGGTAATGCAGAGGGTAACAAATAGCTACATATCGGTCCACTGATATAAGCACCATGTCTCCTATCGAAGCACTGGTGATGATGAAGGAGGAATAATAATACAGAGAACACAGCAGGTCACCAAGAACCCAGCAGGAAGATGTTCTTAAGATTTCAAAAGGCATGAGCAGGAGGCCGACAAGGAAGTCTGAGACAGCCAGAGAGAGGAGGAGGATGTTGGTGGGTGTGTGAAGCTGCCTGGAAGGAGACAGAAAAGCATCAATAAGTCAACAAAACATGAATGTAAGTGATGACAGTGTTTCAGCAGCTTCTAAAACCAGTCAAACCTTCATATTAGAAATATTTTGCCTTTATGAGTTCTAACTCATACATAACAGCTGAGACAATAACAGCAACCTGAAACCAAAGTAACTTAATGCAGTCATGTTACATCAGGATTTTCTTTCAATGATTTCAAAACTTCAGTGAAACACTTCCACTTAAGTTACAGTGAAACAGGCTCCTAGTATAATGTTATTTAGAGTTATCTGTGGAAAACAACACTGTTTCATTAAGAAGCAAATCTGTGCCTGAAATAGGAGATGGAGATGATGACCAGCAGGTTGAGAGCTGCAGTGATCAGAGAGATGAATGCCAGGCAGATGTTCAGGAGCACAGCCTCATTCCAGTGAAGTGTCGGCTTCCTGCAGGAGCTGTTTTGGAGCAGTGGAAAACAGAGTTCAACGTTGTCCTGGAGCTCCATCACCAGACAGCTGCATCTCCAGCAGCTCTCTAAGCAGAACTCTGGCCAGCAGCTGATTTATACCTTTTTTTTTTTAATCCCCATCATCACTTCCATTCTCTTAGGACTCTACAGAATTCTTATCACTCCTCCTTCCTTCCAAACTTCTGTTTCTCTTCAGTTGCTAGGAGGCTGAAAAATTACATCAGCTTACATGAAACATGTCTTCATTTTGACTCAAGATGTTTTTTAAATATAAATCCACCTAAATCTTTTAAATTTTATCAACCTGGAGAAGTCCTTCTGCACAGGACTTTAGTTCCTGAAGATGTTCTTCTCACAACTGGAAATATAAGAGGTGGAGATGCAGTTCAATGTGGAACAGAATTTAGATATAGTATGCTGGGAAACATCTGCGTTTGGCTGACCAGATTTTACGGTTAGTGAGCATGAAAGGCTCCACAAGCCTTTACCTCATAGGAATGGAAGGGTTTGCATATCCCTGTGATCATACAATCTATGTTGTTCGGGGTTTCATGTATCTGGTATGCTCACCCTGGACAAATGGGTCTTTAGGTGAGGGACAAGACAAAGCAAAGCTCAGCAGATCCCTATGATGCAAAATGACTGTTTTGAAGTTTCCTTTGCCCAGTTGTGGGTCATCCGCTTCACATATGGTGACAAATTGTTCAAAAAAGAGCTGGAGATCACGACCCAATTGAAGCCAATAGAACCACATCATCTGCAAAGAAATAGAATCAGTCCCACAGCAAATTGGATCCCTCATTACCTCCGTTGTTCCCAGAAATTCTCTCCATTAACGTTATGAACAGAATCGGTGATTAAGGGCAGCCCTGGCAGAGTCTACCCCTCATTGGAAACTAATCTGACTTTCTAATGCCAATGCAGACCAAACTATGACAACGGTCATACAACGACCCAACAGCTCTTACAAGGGGATTCAATAATCCATACCATCGGACCACCTCACACAGAAGGTCCTGAGAAAAACAGTTGAATAACTTCCCTAAGTCCACAAAACACATGTAGATTTATTTGACTGACCAACTCCCATGCCACATAGACAAGAGAGACCTCCCCCCGAGTCCCCTAGCTCTGCTTCCTCAAGAAGGATGTGTTGTTGGGACAGGTCTTCCAAGTATTCCCTCCACCTACTTATAACTTCTAGAGCCAAGGTCAGCCCATATTGGCCACAGACTCATGGACCAAGAAAAGGCCAATGTGTCTGGCGGTTTTGTCTATTGAGGATGTGGAGGACGTCTAAAGTTTCGGTCAAATGGTACTCTGTTTTCTGCTGCTTGGAGCTGGCGGATTTCTGCTGTACCTGAAGATCCAAAAATTCAGGCAGCAACCAGCTAGCTGCCTGAATTCTGGGGTGGAATTTACAGTGCGAGCAATGCACAGATTCAAGAGTTGACCGAGCTGGATCGCAAACAGGATGCCAATCTGGCCCAAACTTGCAAACTGGTGGTGGTACCGTGGAATAGATTCCAGCATGGAGCAGGTGTCTGCTCATATTGGTGGAAACACAAACATCAGGCTGGTTGGGGCTGTCCGCAAGAGACCAGTCACGGACTCAAGGTTGGGAGCAAAATATTTTCCTGGCCTGAAACCAAAATAATCAATCTTATCCTGATATGGATCCCCTGAAGGCCTTGGGGCCAGTATAACCCCCTGGGAAAGGAATGTGATGTTCACTGATGCTCTGTCTCTCACCCTCCCCCATATCTACATGGACTGTGGCACCTGGCTCTGGTGCACATGCACTCTTGATTCACTGCCTTGCTGGACTCTGTGTTATCTATCTGAATTCGTCCTTATGTGTATAAGAAGTGTTTTTTGTTTTTTTTTCTCTCTCCAGACTGTTCCCCCAAAAGGCATAGTCTGGTGGTACCTGTTTTTTGCCATCTACCCTCAATCCTAATGTACTTCTGTTCTTACCTGTTGAAAGGCGGCACCTGATAAAGCTAGCTGTGAGGTCTCAGTCTGCCTGGTCCTGTTAATCGATGTATTATTGTTTTGTATTTGTCTGAACTTGGACAGGTTGTACTGGAACTTTGAATTTCCCCTTAGGAATGAATAAAGTATTCTTGATTGATTGATTCCTTTCATGCACCTTCAAGTTTTATTTTCATGCCCATGTGAGCATTCAAGTTCCCCTGTAGAACAAGGGAGTCCCCAGAGAGTACACCCTCCAACAGTTTTTTTCAAGGACTCCAAAAAGGGTGGGTACTCTGAGCTGCTGTTTGGTGCATAAGCACAAAAAACTGTCAGAACTTGTCCTCACACCCAAAGGCAGAGGGAGGCTACCTTCATGTCCACTGGGGTGAACCCCAATTTATAGGCACCAAGTTGTGGGGCAATGAGTATGTTTACACTTCCTCAGGGCTCACTTGGAGAAACTCCAGAGTGGAAGAGTATCCAGCCCTTATTGAGTTTCCTCAAGAGGGGCTCGACCCAGAACCCAAATAGTGCATTGAGGTGAGTCTAACTATATCTAGAGAGAACCACTCAATCTCGTACACCAGCACCAAGATCCTTCCACATCCTGAGGGCTGGTTTCTGACCACAAGCCTACCAGCCTTTTCCTGCCGCTAAGCTCAGATTTCACTTGACACCCTTCAGTAGTGAGCTCACGGGAAGAGGGGCCCATGTTACCCTTTTGGGCTGAGCCTCACCGTTCTCCATTAGTAAAAGCCATTCACCAGATGCTCACCTTCATTCCAAAACCCGAGGCCTGGCTTCAGAGCAAGCTCTACAGTATGTTGGCCTCAGTGGATCTAGGCTGCAGTATTCTCAGAATAACAATTGGTGTCATAAATGGTGGTAGAGGTTTGAACCCAAATGCAGGAGAAGGGAGCCAGAGATGCAGAACTTAGAGGTTTTAATGACGGAATAAACTGAGGCAACACTCACCAGGGAAACATGGTCTAACACACACAATGATCCAGCCACTAAAAGCAGAAACCAAGCTGTATATATATACACACAAACAGAACGAGACACAGGTAGAATGACTTAACTAATGAGTCCATGTGAGCTAATGAACAGGAAAGCAAAACAGGAAACCAGATTTACGGGAACCAAACCAGGAAAACTACAAACTAAAGCAAGAAATCAGGAACTAAAAAGAACACAAAACATCACATCCTGACAATGGGTTTACTCGCTTTCCTGAACAAGGGGTAAAACAAGACATGGATAAGAGGGTTTAATCTTGAAATAAAGTAAAACAAAAATACCAAATATGATGAATATGAGACTGCTGGTATAGACTACAGCTTCCCCGCAACCTTTATTTGGACTAAACGGTTAGGATAAGGAATGAATGAATGGATAAATTAATGAATATGAATTACAGGTCACATCATTCTCAACAAGAGAGTAACAGTAATATAAACAGAAACATGTAAAAAAATCCAGAGAGTCCTGGCAGCTTTCAGCTCATATTTCCTTATCAGGTTCACTGAAACCTGCAGCATAACAACTTGTAACATGAGAATGCATCGCACACGGCTGAGACACTACAAACACTCTCACGTACAAACCCATATTGACTGAGACCAGGAATATGAATTAAAAAATACTAACAATTCCTGCAACATGGTTGATAACAAACATTCTCCAATGCAGGATTTACAGGTGCCCATTTCAGTGATCTCATACTTCACAGAGAGAATCCTGTGTAGTCTGGACCAGATGATGCTGGTGTTTGTGAAATCAGTGGTAGAAGCTGCACTGCTTTCGCAGCACTGATGCTTTGTTATGAATAAATGAACCCATTAAAAACCATTACATAACTTTCTGACAAAACTGCTGACTCATGTGATGACGCAGTTACATCTATTACGTCCATTTCTGGAGCTGTTTCTACCCAGCAGCACCGGAACCCGGAGAATCCACTGAACCCGAAAGTACCACTGTGCGGCTGTGTCATGCCTTCGCAGCTGATGGCGGCAACACTAATGAAAAGGACTGGTTTTACCAGGTGGACTATGGTGCGTTTCTGAAGCATCACAGATACACTGCCGCTTTACCCTTCTCTAAAATACAGGTTGTTTTTTTTTTTCTTCTTGCCACTTTGAAACCTCGTCAATCTACAGGTACGTCTCAGAGAATTAGAATATTATAAAAAAGTTAAATATATTTTGTCACTCAATTCAGAAGTGAACATATATATATATATATATATATATATATATATATATATATATATATATATATATATATATATATATATATATACATATATATATATATATATGTGTGTATATATATATATATATATATATATATATATATATATATATATATATATATATATATATATATATATATATAATAGATTCATTACACATAGAGTGAAACATTTAAAATATACAATCCTTGAAATTTTGATAATTGTGGCTTATAGAAAACTCAATGCAGTGTCTCGGAAAATTAGAATATTGTGAAAATCTTCAATCCTAAAATGTCATGGTGTCACTCTCTATTCAAGTAATTAACTTAAAACACCTGCAAAGGTGTGAGCCTTTTAAATGCTCTCAGTCTGGGTCAGATGGCTACGCAATCATGGAAAAGACTGCTGACTCTACAGATGTCCAGAAGACGATCATTCACCCTCCACAAGAAGAAATTTCCAAAAAATGTAATTCCTAATGAAGCTGGTTGTTCACAGAGTGCTGTCTTCAAGCATATTAAAGGAAAGTTGAGTTTCCATTTTTTTGCCACACATATTTGCTCTGTCAAGGGAGATTGGCTGCCCTTAAGATTCTGAATATTTTTACCATTATTTTCATTGTAATCATCATCAGACTTGATATGCCAGCACTGGGCCTGACCAGAAAATAAAAAGGGAAAAGAAAGAAAAGAAAATGAGAGGAAAGAAAAAAATTAGGAAAGAGAGAAAAGAAAAGAGCGTGCATAAGCTGCTAAAAAAAAAAAAAAAAAAAGTAGACACACACACATATGCAACATTTAGTAGGAAGTAGGTGGAAAGATGAACACTTTTGTTGGCATGCACATGTGAATGTGCAACCTGTGGTAATGCCATCAAGGATCAACTGAGTACTAGTTAAAGGAGCACGACCACGTCCCGATGTATCGGGGAGCAACTTGAGGCCCCCAAGGCCCAGCAGGCCCACTGAACACAAAGCCCAGGCAACCAAAGCAGAGAGTGCTGTCGTACCCCGAGCCCAGAGCAAAGTAAGCACCCAGGCGTGATGGGGCAGGGGCACCGAGTAGCACAGGGTGACGGCAAGCAGGCCTGGCGGTCACCAGGTGCCGAAGTGCAGGCCAGATGGAGACCATACCCCCCCGGTGGAGACCTGACCGAAACCCAGCGGGACCCGCCCACCCAGAGCAAAAGCACTGCAGACACCATTACGACACCAGGGACAGGGACCCCAAACCAAAGACAGGCCCGTACCCCACCCCCCCTCTCAACGCCCCTCCCACAAGCCCACCCTCTCCCTCTCCTCCACCCCTATTTGCTTCTGTCTACCCACCCACACACGGCCAGTGCACCTGTCGCCTCGAAGCCTTAACTATATATTGGTGTCTATGTTGCAATTTTAAAAAATTTGTGTGGCAAGCAGTCACAGAGCCCAACAGGAGATCCCCCTCTGGGGTCCTCGGGGCCGCCGCCTTCACCCACCCAACAAAGTATTGAGTGCATGGAAATGAACATCATTTTTTAGAAGCCTGACATTTCTGTTTAAAATATCCTTTTATCCTTTTTTCATTGATCTCATATAATATTCTTATTTCCTGAGTCATTGCATTTTGGGTTTTTATTATCTATAAGCCACAAAATCAAAATTTCAAGAAATAAATGTTTGAAATGTTTCACACAATGTGTAATGAATCTATATAAAATATGGGTTTCACATTCTGAAATGAGTGACAAAAAATATTGAACTTTTTTCATAATATTCTAATTGTCTGAGATATACATGTAGAGCAGAGCTTATCATTCAGGCAGGAAATCAGCTGATGAAAACCAAAGTGAATCCTGTGGATTTTACCAGTAAAAATATAACATGTCCACTTTAGATACATTTTACTCTGAAACATCAACATATCCTCATTAGCGTCAGAACTAGCATCAATTCTTCAGTTGTGACATGGTTTTACTTAATAAATGACAGGGGAAAACGTACATTTGTCTTGGAGGAGCACAGCTGCACCATTTAGTAACCTCTTGTTTTTATACCACACATCACCATTGTAAAGAATAAAAGAGCAGCTTGTGGGACACGGTCGAACTGTGCCTACTTTTTTATTTCCTGTTTTTTTGTTCACTTTAAAGTTAGGGTATGTAAACTTGCTCAGACATTTTTTTTTTTACTTTTGGTGAAGTGGTTCCTCGTCCTGATAGTAGTCTATACATTTTGTAATCATGAACAATAAGAAATATAGTTAGACCCCTCAGTGAACTGTAAATCTATAAAAAAAAAAAAAAAAAAAAAAAAAAAGAAAAATCCAACATGTTCCAACTGAATTGTTCTTTTCCTATATTTTGTAAGCTTCTTCTCCAAAGCTCCCCTCCTTCCCCTCCTACCACACACACCTGATAGCTACAACCTGCATAAAAATAGCATATTAGGATTAAAATACAAAGTAGTGAAGAAGATCTTGTATGATTTGCCTTTTCAAAAATCAAAACAAAGTCCAATATCTGTAAGATTCATGCCACAGCTGGAACGTACCACCCGAGTGAAAAACAAAAGAAAGTCTAATGTCTTGGTGTCTGTGAAGTAATCATCTTCATTTTTATTATTTAATTTAATTAATATTAAAAAATAATTATGTATTACATAGGGGGATTTATACAGTTCGGGTGGACATAACTTGTGAGCTTGACAGCAGGTCTTACATTGTTCTACGCATAACTCAGGTTAACACAAGACTTTAATTTATTGTTTTGTCATCCTTTCATATCTGAGGTGGTTCTGGTCTCCTCTGCTTTTTCTCTCTCTACTAAACACAGCAGCTAAAGGCAAAATGAAAAAAATATTTGTCAGCATGGAAAGCTTTCACGGAATAAATTCTACCACTTTTAAGGTTGACATCATCTGAACTGAGACAACTACATGTGTTTCTTTCCCTTTTTTAATCTCCACCTCTAGAGGTATATCTGAGCTATGTCAGTGTCTTTCTCTTCACTCTTCTTTCCATGTTTTACTCTTTCCCTGTTCCTCCTGTTTCTCTCTTCACAGCAACAACTTTGCTGAAATAAAACTGCTCATACAACTTCTGTGTGGTGAGCAGGCATCAGAGATAACCTATATGTAGAGATACACTATGCATCTGCATTAATATTGTTATCAGCAGATTATCTTATTTTGAACATATCAGTATTGGTCCAATAAGTAATATTGGACGTATATTAAAAACCATTATTTATTTATATTAGCATGTAATGGACTGAGTCTCCATATATGTGCTTCAAGTTACCTGACAAACATTTGATTTGTTGCTGATTTAATGTGACCCTAACCTGTAGAAACTTTAATCACCTGGACTAAGTTGGGGTGCTCAGTCACTTTAAAGTACAGGGTCAAGTCCCCCCCACCCTCCTTTACCCCTGTAGTGCAGCCCCTGCACTGTTACATTATAGCTGGTAAGACCGAAACAGCTTCACAGTATCTCTATAATATGTCAGTCTCGCAGGATCCAGGCTGAAGGATCTGCAGAGTGACAGTGGACTGGAATAGTGATGTGAGAGTGCATGGTACAAGCCTGAGACACAGCCACCACGAGCTGCAGGGCAATGACCTTTGAAAGGTTGGAACTGAATAGACCTAGTCTACAGTATCTTGGCATCACGGGATCCAGGCTGCAGAATCTGCAGAGTAACTATGAGTTTAATCGCTTTTCTGAACCAGGTGTAAAACATGGCATAGATTACTGGATTTAGACAAGAGTTGAGTTGAAATAAAAAGAACAGAAACGATGCATACGATGTGCCTGTTAAGTTGATTTCAGTAAGAGAGTAAACGTAATATGGACATAAACATGATAAATATACAAGGACAAGAACTCCAAGAGTCCTGGCTGCTTTCAGCTCAGATTTCTTTTTCATTGCCTGCACTGACATCTGGATTCTGAAGCTGGTCACCTGAGAGCGCATGGTGCGAGCTTGGGATATAGCCACAATGAAAACTTTCATATACAGAGCTATGATGACAGTGACTGGGAATATGAAGGTCAAAATGAGATCAACAGTGACTGTAATATGGGTAAAGACAATTGTACACTCTCCAATGCAGGAATTACTCTTGCCTGGTTGGACCAGTTCCTCTATCACATAAAAAACACTGAAAACACTCGACCAGAACCAACACAGACCAACACAGTATTTGACTCTAGATGAAGTGACTGTGGTGGGGTAATGCAGAGGGTGACAAATAGCCACGTAGCGGTCAACTGATATGAAAACAATGCTGCTGACTGAAGAAGTGAGAGTTTGACAGCACAGATACCAATATGATGCACACATAATGTCACCAAAAATCCAGCAGTAAGTGTATCTAATGATTTCTCCTGGCATCACTACAAGACCTATGAGAAAGTCTGAAGCGGCCAGAGAGAGGAGGAGGATGTTAGTGGGTGTGTGAAGCTGCCTGGAAGGAGACAGAAAAGCATTAATTACTTGTAAATAATGGAAAAACATCAGCAGTAAAAAGTATTCAACATAAACATAGAACACTGTTCATATACTTAAGTTTAGATTCTATTTAGAAGTTAATCTCTGCCTGAAGTGGGAGACTGAGATGATGACAAGCAGGTTGGTGGTTGCGGTGAGCAGAGAGATGAAGAACAGCAGGAGTTTGAGGAGCACAGCTTCAGACCAGGGAAGTGTTGGCTTCCTGCAGGAGCTGTTGATCAGCTGTGGAAAGCAGAGTTCAGCTCCGTCCTGGAGCTCCATCACCGGACAGCTGCAGCTCTCTGACCAGAACTCTCTGTCCTACAGCTGCTTTATCTTTTCCAACTGTCCCTCCTGTCTCCACCTCTACTCTCTGCAGATCACTGTGAACACTCCTCCTCCACTTTACACAACTTTTTGTTGTCTTAGAAACCCATTCAGTCTCTAAAACTCCCAGTCCAGACTATGTCTTTCCTGGGAAATAATTGCTGGTTTATTACACATCATAGACAATTACAGATTATGAAAGAAACTATTTGTAACTAGAAACTTACAGCACAGACCATCACCAAGCAGCATGCATATATGCATATATACTGAAAATGAAATGTCATAATAATAAATATTACTTCAAAACTTTCTTTGACCCACATAATGATCCATACCACTTACAATATTTAATAGAGCCTAAGTTAGACCAACAGCCATTCTCAAAAACAGGCGATGAACATCCATTCCCCACTCAGAGAGGTCACCAGCTCTCACTGTGAAGCTCAGATATAACTTAACTGGAGAAGAATCAGCTGAACAGACAGAAGCAGACTGAATATCAGGGACAAAGTGTTCATGTGTGTGTTCTTTTTTTTTTGGTTTTTTTTTTTTTTTTTTTTTTTTTTTTTACTTTCTAACCCTAAAAGTCAATGCTTCTGATTAACTTTGATTCACAGTGGGAGCATAAATAGGCCTTTATTCACCAATAATTCTTACATACAAATATGTTCTGAAGTCCAGCTTGTGCTTTTTTTTAACATAATGGCATCATGTTTTTCCACTTAAATACATGTTATCTGACAAAGACACAGAACAGAGTACACAAAAAACAAAAAGAATTTTTATTTGCAAATAAATACTTGTGGACAAACGGTCCTAAGTCACTTGTTGCATGTTTAGTCATTTAGAGTGCTCCCCTTGGACCCCAAATTTGGCAGCTATTAGCCCATTGACAGAAGTGGCGTTGTCGGCAGGATTGGTTTTTTGGGTTAAGCCTCTATATTGAATCAACTGAGGAGATGCAGTGAGGTGGACAACCCATGATTATGATGCTTTTTTATGGGCAGTCCCTAGTTTACCGGGACACAGCCTGAAATTAAATTTGGAGAATGGTGTAGCCGAATGGAAACAATGCTAACGTTTCAACCTCTTAGATATTAACAGATAGCTGATTTTGTCTTTGGATTCTTAGCTGGGGAAGCAAAACGGGAAATCTTGGCATTAGCAGTACTGACAGAGACACATCCAGGAAGATTTTTGACTTGTTGTCTCAACTGTCTGGAGACAATATGCACGCCTCCACTTTAAGAACTCCGTTTTTTAACTGCAGACAATAATCTAATCAGTCATTGAGGGCTCCTAGTCATGTAAAGTTTAAGTGGGACCCCCAAGGTTCCCCGAAATGCAGTTTTTGCAAACAAATTGGTCATATTTCTCACAGTTGCTCATCCAAGGTCTCCAGTCAGGATTGTTACTTGATTTTCTGACTTTGAGCCGCCCGACTGACACATACCAGAATATCCTTGTTGTGACAGATTTGTTCATGCCCATGACCAAACAGCCCTTGCAACAGCCCACACCCTTCGGTCCTATGTGATTCAGCCATTCGGTTATCCTGAAGTAATGCACTCTGACCAAGGTCCTAATTTTGAGTCCAGGTTAATGCAAGAACTATGTCTGGTTTATGGGTGCCATAAAAGCCGAACAACCCCTTACCATCCTATGGGGATGGAGCCTATGAGCGGTTCAATCAGACCGTGTTGAATCTCCTTGGGACTCTTGAAGTAAGAAAGCAACAGAGGTGGGTGAAGTATTTACCGGGACTCATTCAAGCCTATAACATTACTGTTCATTTGTCTACAGGATATGAACCCGACTTTCTGATGTTTGGTTTCCACATGATGACTCCTGTGGACTTGTTGACTAGGGGCTTGGAAACTGAGACCCCTGTGGACATTACAGACAGGGTAGATATGCATCAGGAACAACTGCCTTATGCCTACTAAAGGATATCTGATCGCTTCCACAAAGCAGACCAGAAAAACAAAAGATTTTATGATCATACTGCTAGAGATGCTCCGCTTCTGGCTGGAGAGAGTCCTTGTGCGAGACCACCGGAGGCAACAAGCTTGTAAGTTTGGTGACCATTGGGAAAAGAAACATTATGTTATTGTCGCCAGACTCCATCTTGAACGCCCTGTTTACAGTGCAACCCAAAGGAAAGGAGGTCCTGAACGTGGGGTATATCATGGGGTGACTGGTGTGTGTGTGTGTGTGTGTGTGTGTGTTGGAGTGTGTGGAAGTGAGTGTGTGTGAGTGTGGCTGTAACCCTGCCCCGAAAGCAGAGATACAGGCACAGGTGGATGTGATTGTGGGCATGTGGCAGATCTGGAGACGCTGAGGGTGCATGAGGACAGGGGAAGAAGGGAGATCCTGGCACAGCAAAAACAGAGAAGGATCGGTAAATCGATAATCCCCCTTCCTTTCAGCTAAGTGTTGTTTTACATGGCAGCAGACCTCTGCTTGTGTGGTTTTTTGTGGGGTTTCTTATTTTCTTCTTTTAGAATTGCTGTTGTGCTATAAATAGCCCTGTCCTGACCAGCCAAGTAGCCCAAAAGTTCTTACCTGTTACCGACCTGTGGGGGTTATGTTTTGTCCCCTGATCAAGAATCTCTCATGCTTGGAGCGTTGAGCGAACAAGCAACAGATGAGCGGCAGAGAATGCGAGAGTGGAGGTGGAGCAGCAGAGGGGGAAATCTTGACAACCCCCTTCATCTCAGATAAGTTCCTCCCTTCCCCTGAGCTGCAACTGAGATGTGCACCAAGGCACCAAAGTTGGAACAACGGGAGGAGCCATTATAGGACCACTACACTCTAGACCTCAGTTTGGGACCCTTTTTGTTCTAACACAGCCCTGGAGACATTTTTAGGCTTTTTCTTTTTTGTTTTCATTTGTAAATAAATACTTGTGGAGAAACGAACTTCAGTTGTTCTTTGCATGTTTATTCATGTAGAGTGCTCCCCTTGGAACCCAATGTTAGTGGCTATTGGTCCCGTGACATGAAGAAGTGCCAAAAACTGCAGTTCACCCCTCATCCACGAGGGGCTTCAAAAGGGAGTCAATCCCTATCCAGCCCCATGTTAAAAAGACCGACTGTGCAGCAGAAATAAACACATTTACAGTCTGGTACAACAAATCGTTTAGGTTTAGCAGGTCAAGTTTAGCTTCATGACATCTGTGGAGGAAGGGAGTCATTTTTTTCTTTTTGCTCATCCCCTTAAATGACATTTAACCTTGAAATGCAGCATAATCGGGGTGTGTCCTTTTGAGTGAGGGGTATCCAGTATCCATCAGTAAGAAAGCACAGTGTAGCACAACCAAGGATTTAGACTGCTAACAGTGGGCCTTAGCTTGAAATCTGCTTACCTCTTTTTGCCAGATAGCAACTGTTAGCCACGGATTAGCTCAGTTAGCTCTTAGCTACAGGCAGCTCAGAGTTTGAAAGATGTCAATCATCATTCCCACACTCACATCCCCCGTCTCAGCTCCACCTCGTTGTCTATTTTTGTATTTTCCGGGAGCAACGGCAAATGTGACGCTGTCAAGACGACAACATTTTTATAAAATGGCCCTCAGATTTTCAGGGTCATGTCTACTTTCTGTTCCAGGATTCAGTGTTCAGTTATAATGCTCCTCAAATGTGGAACAAACTTTTAGAAACCTGCAGGTCTGCTGAAACTCTCAGCTGCTTTAAATCAGAGTTAAAAACCAACATTTTATTTGCCTCCTTTTATGAAAACAGCTGTTAATTCCTTTGTTTATGTTTTATTTCTTCTTTTATTTGAGCTCTTTCTGTTTTGAATGATTTCTTTTTTTTCTCTAAAGGATGTTTTTAATTTTAATGCTTCTTCTGCTGCTTTAATATTTTTAATGTTTTATAGAAAGCATTTTGTCTTGTACATGAAATGTGATTTATAAATAGATTTGCGCTGCCTTCCCTGGTATCTTGCAATCTTTTATGGACATTTTCAGGAATTTACCTGCAAACTAAAGTCAACCATAGTTAATCACTTTACTTACTGACTTATTGTATTTCAAAAGAGGTAGTCTGCATATTGCTCCTTCACCCAGATTACAAATGCTGAAAGCACCAAACTTTTCAGTTCTGATCTGATGCAGTGGCTGAAGAAATTCCAGCAAAATTCCAGTTTGCTTTTTAGATGCAGTTAATTGTGTTTGTTGCCTTTTCTGAAAGGAAACAAATGCTTCATTTTATTAGCTTTTAAATTGTTATTATTGCAGTTCAGCAAGGAATGCTGGTTACACTTAAGTTTGTTTTAGCTTCCGTTTCTGTCACACATAAAAATATTACAATCAGCTTTAATGTTACAATGAACAAGTATCAATTATTAGCTTATTACATTGGAAATTAAGTACAAAGCTTACATTATTATAAGCTGTTAAATTGCAATGTAATGTTAGATTAAAGTGACAGAAACATCACTTAATTGTTAGCTTATTACATTTCAAATGAAACATAAAGGCTATTTTCTGTATCTCTTAGGCATCCTAAGAAGACAGCTCCACAACATATCTATAGTATGTTGGTCTCACGGGATCCAGGCTGCAGGATCTGCAGAGTGACAATAAGTTTCATAGCTTTTCTGAACCAGGGGTAAAACACAGCATAGATGAGTGGATTTAGACAGGAGTTAAAATAAAATAAAACCGTTGCAAACATTGCACATGTCACATTACCTTCAACGAGAGAGCAACAGTAATATGGGCAAAGACATGATAAATATGCAATAACTACAATACCAAGAGTCCTGGCTGCTTTCAGTTCAGATGTCCTTGATAAAGTCACCGCACGGTGGACTGTGACAGTGATGTTAGAGCGCATTGTACGAGCTTGAGACACAGCAACCACAAACACTCTCATATACAGAACTATGATGACAGTGACTGGAAATATGAAGCTTAAAAAGAGATCAACAGTGCCTGTGATGTAGTTAATGACAAGTCTGCACTCTCCAAAGCAGGAGTTATTCCTGCCAGGTCGAATCAGCTCATCTTTTACATAGAAAATGCTGTAGAAAGCAAACCATAGCCAACACAGATAAACACAGCGCTTAACTCTTGACACAGTGATTCTGGTGGGGTAATGCAGAGGGTGACAAATAGCCACATAGCGGTCAACTGATATGAGAACAACACTTCCGGCTGAAACAGAGACAGTTTGACAGGTCAGATAAAAATACAGGGCACACATGATATCCCCAAACATCCAGCAAGATGTGTGACTAAAGATTTCTGCAGGAATCAACACAACACCTACAAGAAAGTCTGCAACAGCCAGCGAGTGGAGGAGAATGTTAGTAGGTGTGTGAAGTTGCCTGGAAGTAAACAGAAAAGCATTAATTAGTGTGTGTTACAAAGTCAGATCATGTAATAATAACTTTACATTTATAACAACAAAAACAGATTGTTGTGGTAAGAAAGTGATCCGTGCCTGAAGTGGGAGACTGAGATGATGACGAGCAGGTTGAGGGCTGCAGTGATGAGAGAGATGAAGGACAGTGTGACGTGGAGGAGCGCAGCCATGGACCAGGGAAGCGTCGGCTTCCTGCAGGAGCTGTTGAGCAGCTTTGGAAAGCAGAGTTCAGCTCCGTCCTGGAGCTCCATCTCCAACTGCTCTCTGGTCTGAACTCTGTCTAAAGCTGATTTATTTCTTCTGACTGACCTTACTCTTGCCTCCACTACTCCCTGTAAAACACTTTTAACCCTCCTACCGCCCTCTGAAAAAGTTTTTGTTGTCTTAAACTTGACTTGACTTAAAGCTATAATAGTCAGACTTTCTTTGGGATCTGGACTCCAAATGAACACCCACCAACCTGAAAGCTGCTCACTTCCCTCTCACTTCCCTCTCCCCAGACACATTTGCCAACTCTGCGGGGGGGATCCCGAGGTGTTCTCAGGCCAGCCGAGATATGATCACTGTATAGTTTTACTACAGTGATCATAAAGTTCTGTTCTTCTCTTTTCCTGGCCACTCTTGTTTGTCTTTAAATTAAATCATCTCCTACATGACTGATTGGAAATTCTGGGCCACTTTCCTGCACAGTTTTGCAACATCTCTTAATGTCCAGTTTTTAAGATCCCATCACAGCAAATCACCTGGGCTGAAGCCTGGACTTGGACTGGAACCACTACAATAAACATATGTCCTGTTTCCAGGGGTCTGGTTTTATACAAGATGGTACATATTATTTGCATGTGTGTGTCTTTGTGTCCATGAGCAAAAACTGGAAAGAGAGCATAAATATCCAATTGAAACCATCCTACTTCTTTGGGGTCCTCTTATTGCATGCCGGCAAGAAATTTTCTTGGCAAAAATCTGGCTTTAAATACAAATATCATGTTTACACTGTCAGTTAATCAGTTTACCGAATCCTTAGATCCACATTTATTGTACTGAAACACACCAAAGCGTCCCATCCTGAGTCAGAGCTCATGGTGGAAACAGTTTCATTTGCTTTTACAATCCCTCTGAAGATTATTTTTACTGTGTTTGGGATTATTGTGCTCCTGCATTAGACAATTTGCACCAAACTGTAGTTGTCAGAAAGACTCACATTTGACTCAAGATACACTGACACAGAAAAATTTATGATCCGCTCAATGATTGAAAGTTCTGTAACTGCAAAGCACATCCAGATCATTTTGATGAGTTTGATTACATGTTTTTTGAATAAATATAGTGCCTTGTTCTGACCAAACATTTTTGCTTTGGTCACATGTGTTCAACAGACAACTGTCCAGAGTGTATGTCATTTTTCCTTCGCCTGGTAAATCCAGAGTTTAGTTTTGTTTGTTCAACTGACTTCTCGAAATGACACGTGACGTCACACCTTCAATGAACCGCGTAAAATAAGGCTTCATGTGAATGTCTTGGCTTTGTCATACTGCAAGTCTTGACCCTCAAACCTACTTATGGCAGAAATTACATCTTTTTGTTTGGTTTTTCATATTTTCATTTCATTCTGAACTGAATATAGATAGTTTTTGGTACATCTGCTAACTTGCACTATTATATGCAGTGTGGTCATTACAATGCAGTGCAATTACTATGCTAAACAGTATGCAAAGAAAGGTCTGTACTTTAAACACTGCTGAGAAAAATAAAGGGAACACTAAAGTAACACGTAGATCTGAATGGATAAAATATTTTTATTAAATACTTTTTTCTTTCCATAGTTGCATGTGCTGACAACAAATTCATTTGTCATTGATAGATACATGGAAATAGTCGCCCTGTCATTCATTTTTATTGATCAAGTTAAGGTTGAGGTCTCTTTCGCTATGAAATAGCGCTAATATAGGTGTTACCAGCAGAGGGTGCTTGGTGTCTTATGCACCATGTGACTTCTTAACACTTGAAAAGTCACAGACTGTTCAGCCCCAAAAAGACTCTTCAATTGTCACAACGACAAAGTCCCAACCTCTATGTCAACAACAGCAGCAGCAGCAACCAGAGAACAGCAACGGTGACCTATCGGATGACAGCTACAGCGGCACCAACCAGTAGTACCTCAGGCCTGCTCTGGGGAGACAGCAGAGGCAAACTTCACTCAACCCCTTGGCACAGTCCTACCAGCCTCAACCAAGTCTCCACTGTCAGGAAAAGAATTTGCCACCACAGAGCGAAGTGGACGAGTCAGGGCAATTCCAAGGCCCTGATTCTGACCTTGAAAGGCCTGGTAGTGGTGAGTGCAAAGTTGACATTACAACTGCAAATGACGGTGAGACTTTCCCTGTGAGGCAACGACCACAGGGAAACGACACCCTCATTTCTTGGCCATTTCTTGAAAAAATAAGAAATGGCCAAAACCTGTTGTTAGTAGAGTTGGTGTTATGCCATGAGAAGCTGTGTGAACGGAGATACCAGGCTAAGTGAACTGCTAAGCTAGAGCTCGTGTTTTGCACAGGTGTAATTTGGGTTAAAGCTACACTATGTATTTTTTCTGAGTGACCAAAGAAAGTGTAAAATGCTTTATGTTGAATGCGAAACTAGTTCAGACAATCAGAAGGCAGTAAGACGGCAATACGGCGGCGCTTGCTGTAGGAGCGGCTCAGTGCTTGTTTGGTCGGGTATACTTGTTTTTGTTATTGTTTGTTTATTATTGTTATAGGAAGAACATCTACATCTACAGCCAAAGTGACCTCCTAAAGATTGGAGTTTGCTACGGAAGCAGCATTACAGCCGAGTTTATTCACTTGCATAAGATCCCGGTGGATGTAATGAGGAACCCCGGCTCGCCATGGATGATCAGTCCAGCAGTGAGCAGGCAGAGGTGGCACAGAGACAGAAAACAGAAACGGAGCTGGAGGGCCGGTACGTTAGCTAAGCTAAGAAGGCAGCCTTTCAGACCACCGCTTCCAAGCCTGTTTGTCACGAATGGCCGATCTCTCGCAAATAACATGGACAATCTGAGACTGTTGATGACTACCAACAAAATGGTGAGAGACAGCTGCGTACTGTTAATCACAGAGTCTTGGCTTCACCAATCTATTCCCGTTTAAGCCATCGAGTTAGCAGGCTACACTATACAGCGTCAGGACAGGACTGTGGACTTAGGTAAAAGCCGGGGGGGTAAGGAGTCAGACTGGAATGGAATCAGAGCACGAACAAACAGGCTGAAAAAGTTTTTATTCCACAATCATAAATGTACTCAACAATTATAACCATAAACAATAGAAACTGCTCACGGGGGAGAGGTGCGACAACTATGTGAGTGGATTAGGTCATGATAACTTGGTTTAAAATTATCCGCTGGATCTACTAAAGGTTTTATTCAATTTATTTCCATGGGCTGCACGGTGGCACAGTGGTTAGCACTGTGGTCTCACAGCAAGAGGGTCACTGGTTTGATCCTTGGCTGGGGAGGGGTTCATTCAGTGGCTTTTCTGTGTGGAGTTTGCATGTTCTCTCCGTGTATGTGAGGGTTCTCTCCAGGTACTCTGGCTTCCTCCCACCATCCAAAGACATGCATGTTAGGTTAATTGGTTACTCTAAATTGCCCATAGGAGTGAGTGTGAGCATGAGTGGTTGTTCGTCTCTGTGTGGCCCTGCGATGGACTGGTGAGCTGTCCAGGGTGTACCCTGCCTGTCGCCCAAGGCCCAGCTTCCCCACGACCCTGAATTGGATTAAGCGGTTCAGAAAATGAATTAATAGTTCCTTATTATTACTTTATGAGTAACATTTTCATTTTTATTTTTATCAAATGATTGTGTTACAATCACACAAAAATTGTCAATGAAAACCAAATGTATCAACCCATGGAGGTCTGGATTTGGAGTTATACTCAAAATTAAAGGGGAAAAACACACTACAGGCTGATCCAACTTTGATGAAATATCCTTTAAACAAGTCAAAATGAGGCTCTGTGTGTGTGGCCTCCGTGGGCCTGTATGACCTCCCTACAATGCCCGGGCATGCTCCTGATGAGGTAGCGGATGTTGCTCATGCTACATTGCAATTTTTTAAGGTACTACTTTGCAAAACAACATCTTAAATTATGATCATTGAATATGTTGTTGTGTAAACAGTTATTTACCGGTTCACTTGGAGTTGAAAAACTCGAGGCCATCACAGTTCCTCAGTTAGTGTTGTGAATGGTGACGATGAAAGTGGTTCTGTTGTGTTTAGGGGATGGGAGGGGTGAGGAGTGAGTTTTGCTCATTACTGCCACCCTGTGGAAGTAGCAGTTCTGTGGTTTTGCTCTCTACCTGGCGTTTGCCTTCTGGTGTTGGAAAATATCTCCTTGAAATCTCACTTCCTCTGCCTTCAAAATCTTTTCTGCAAATGGACTTGCATGTTTTGCAGGGTGACAAACTTTTATTTACAACCACAAACTTATAGTGAAAAAACAACTTGTTTTCAACAACTTGTTCTGCTGTTTGTGGGTATGATGGGAACAGTTTTCAGTGTTTTCTGCTGATAGGAACCACAGAGTTTCTGTAGATGATTTATGCCACACAGAAAGTCCGAAGTTTATGACTTGAAGTGAAAGAGAGGAAAATCTTCAGTAATCTGTTGCATTGTTTTGTGCGTGGCAGTTGCATCATGTGTTTATTAACACGTCTGCTTACCGATGCCATTGCGTGACACTCATTCTGAAGGTGTGACTAACCCTCCTCTCCCAGGGGTTCAGAACACTGCTGTTAGAGCAGCCGATGAGCTACAAACCAGTTCACAGAAAGGCTGTTGGAAGCCCACGAGACTCCTCTGAAGTTCAGTAACAGTTTACTGTTTTCAACAGACTCTGGTGTCTGGTGATTCTGAATCTCACACCTTGTGTGCTCTTTAAGACGCACACAAACATCCACACAGATATTCTAGATAACTTTTGTATCAGATGGAAAAACAAGATTGTTTTTGTCTTTAGTGGTTTTATTCCACCGTGACTGATGATGCTTCCAGTTTGCAAGCTGTTAATGACTTCAGCTCCTTCAACTTCATGGAAAAATTCTTTGCATATACTTTTTTTACTTATTTATTTATTTGTTTTTATTTATCTTATGAAACACTTCAGCTGCAGTGTGGACATTTTGAGACGTAACCTGGCGTCACTAAGCACAAAACTACACAGGATGCCAAAACACAGCGTTCAAGACTGTAAAGGTTCATGAGAACAGAGTTTCTGAGCAGATTACTGTAAATATTACCAGCTGCTCCTTCATTGTGTCAAGGGAGTGGTTTTTTTTTTTTTGGCATCAAGGCACATGTTGAGTCCCTTGCAAAAGAAAGCACATATATTGTGTCTTGGTTTGGACTTTGTGTGTCTTTGGTTCTTGTTTCCTGCTTTATTTTTTTAAGTTGTGATTTCTGTCAAGCCTTAATTCCTGTTCATTTAGTTCACCTGGACTCATTTAACTTATCAATTACACCTGTGTCTCATTGTTTTCCCTGTGTTTATACCCTTTGGTTTCTGTTCTCACTTACTGGTTCAATGCGTTTTGTTTGTATGCAGTTGTCTGTGATTTATCCGTCCTGTCTTCCATTAAGTTTATTTTAGAATTAAATCTTGTTTCATGCATCTGGTCTGCCTCCTGCTTCTCTTTCCTTCAATTGGGTCCCCACATCTCCACTAACCATGACAATTTTGCATATACTTAGGTAGTTAATTTAAATAATTGACATTTACATTATGTACTTTCATATATGGCCATCTTCTCCAGACCAAAGAGCAGACTCTAACCAGCAACATGTCCAAAGTTCAGGGTGTGATTTAGCAAGGCTCATTTAAAACCGAAGACCATTTTGAGGAGTTAAAGTAACCAATGCTGCCTTCAGGACATTGTTTTCTGCAAATATTACAAAAGCATGGCTAATGAGGAAAGGCTTCCAGGCATTAGCCTGATTTTTCTCCGTCCTGATGTGTCCACAGGAAATTTGATCAACCGATACTAACCAATACTATAACCAATACTAGATGCCCCATGATAAAGGAGCATTTTAAGGAGCAATTTATAGGTGTCAAAGATGTTGTATGTCTGAGTGCAGCAGGCAAAAAGCTCCATAAGGTACAACTCACAGTCATCAGCATAAATATGGTCATTTACTTGAAAGGCCTAAATTTTAAGTTCGAGAGTTAGAATGGCTATAGATAACAGAAGGGGACCAGTGATTGACCTCTGTGGTACACCACAACTGAACTGAGTCACTGTGGAGGTAAAGTTATTCAGAGTGACTGAAGGTTTTTTCTACAAGAGTGATATGAAAGGAATAAGAGTGGAATTGCGAATTCCAACCCAGATTTTGGAATGATCTCAGAGGATGTTGTGGTCAACAGTCTGAAAGGCAGCACTTATATCTTAGTGAATCAACATAGAACAGTCTCCACAATCATCACTTAAGGTTCCCTTAACAAGGACTGTAAAAATTATTGTTTTCATGTATGAATGACCGAGCTATGCAAAAAGACCAAAGGTATGGGAAAGTCATTGAAGCAAATATTGGAAGATAAATTATCCATCCATCCATCTATCCATCCATCCATCCATCCATCTTCTGCCACTTATCCGGGGTCAGGTCACGGGGGCAGCAGCGTAAGCAGGGAAGCCCAGACTTCCCTCTCCCCAGCCACATTTGCCAGCTCTGCGGGGGGGATCCCGAGGCGTTCCCAGGCCAGCCGAGAGATGTAATCCCTCCAGCGTGTCCTGGGTCTTCCCCAGTGTCTCCTCCCAGAAGAACATGCCCGGAACACCTCACCAGGGAGGCGTCCAGGAGGCATTCTGACCAGATGCCCGAGCCACCTCAACTGGTTCCTCTCGATGCGGAGGAGCAGCAGCTCTACTCTGAGCCCCTCTCAGATAACCGAGCTCCTCACCCTATCTCTAAGGGAGAGCCCGGCCACCCTGCGGAGGAAACTCAATTAAGCCACCTGTACACGAGATCTTGTTCTTTCGGTCACGACCCACAGCTCATGACCATAGGTGAGGGTAGGAACGTAGATCAACTGGTAAATCAAGAGCTTCGCCGTCTGGCTCAGCTCATTCTTCACCACGACAGATCAACGCAGAGTCTGCATTACTGCAGATGCTGCACCGATCCGTCTGTCAATCTCACGCTTCATCCTTCCCTCACTCGTGAACAAGACCCCAAGATATTTAAACTCCTTCAGTTGAGGCAGGACCTGACTCCCGACCCGGAGAGGGCAATCCACCCTATTCTGGCTGAGGACCATGGTCTCAGATTTGGAGGTGCTGATTCTCATCCCAGCCGCTTCACACTCGGCCGCGAATCGCTCAAGTGAGAGCTGAAGATCACAACCAGATGAAGCCAACAGGACCACGTCATCTGCAAAAAGCAGAGACCCAATCCTGAGGCCACCAAGCCAGATCCCCTCAACCCCTCGGCTGCACCTAGAAATTCTGTCCATATAAGTTATGAACAGAGTTGGTGATAAAGGGCAGTCTTGGCGGAGTCCAAACCCCACTGGAGTAAGGTCCAGCCCCTCTTGAGGGGCATGCATCAAGGTGAGTCCAACTATATCTAGCCGGAACCGCTCAATCTCATGTACAAGCTCAGGCTCCTTCCCAACCAGAAAAGTGACATTCCATGTCCCTGGAGCCAGTTTCTGCAGCTGGGGTTCGGACCACCTAGGTCCCCGCCTCTTGCTGCTGCCCAGCTCACATTGCACCCGACCCCTATGGCTCCTCCTGCAGATGGTGAGCCCACAGGAGGCGGGGCCCATGTAACCCTTTCAGACTGAGCCCGACGGCCCCATGGGCAAAGGCACGGCCACCAGATGCACCACGTGATATGTCAGGGAGGGGGGAAAATGACGTATTATATTACATTACATTACATTACATTGCATTACATTACATTGCATTACATTATATTGCATTATATTATATATTATATTATACGGTGTGCCATGATATTCCACAGGAGAATTATCATGATAATGTACAATAATATTTTGCCTTATGATACAATAATACAATAAGGTACACCACTGACTGAAACCAGTTCTAACAGAAAAGGACTGGAACAAGTTACAACAGAAAACTTGCGACTGGAATCATTTTCAACAGAAAACTTACGACTCGAACCAGTTCTGACAGAAAACTAACGACTAGAATCAGTTACGACAAAAAAACTTGTGACTAGAACCAGTTAGAACAGAGAACTTGCAACTGGAACCAATTACAACAGAAAACTAGTGACTGGAATCAGTGATGACAGAAAACTTATTATTTTGTGTGCCATGATATTCCACTGGAGAATAATCATGATGATGATGTACAGTAAAAATGTGCCTTATGATACAATAATACAATAAAGTACACCACTGAATGAAACCAGTTTAGACAGAAAATGTGCACCTGGAACCAGTTATGACAGAAAACTTGCAACTGGAACCAGTTCCAGCTGTTATTTCTCTTTAAGTTTTGCTGTGTTTGTTGGTATGATAGTTTTGGAGGTTTCTTGTTTATTTTTGTTCTAAAAATAAAACTCCTTCAGTGAGAAGTTTGTGAACCAAACAGAAGTTTGGCATTAAAAACCAGAATGAGAGGAGACTGTTGCATGGGGCTACAGGGAACTACTGTTTATTACCCTCTTTGGATTCATGATAACTTTGTTATGCAGGTTTTTCTACAGGAGTGATGACACACAATGTAAAAGTGTAAAACTTTCTCCAGTTACAGAAGAAGACTAACTTCAGCAATCTGTTGCATTGCGTGTTTATGTGGCACTTGCATCATGTGTTTATCAACACCTTTGATTGCTGATGCGGTCATGTGACTCTCATTCAGTGGTGTGCAGTCAGGGTAGGCAGGGTAGGCAGTGCCTACCCAAGACAAAAGGGATCAAATTAAATAATTTAACTGTCGTGATTTGATTTATTTTATTAGAAAAAAAAAACTTTTATTTTATAATTACTGATCTTTAATGTATGTTTTCTAATTATAATTTCTTAATGCCTGTAATGCTTGAAAGTGCTGGCATTTAGTGCTTCTCATAGTTCAATAAAAATAAAAACCTCAACAGCGCCCCCTGCTGGCCATGAAATGAAGCTTCATAAGTGACTCATCATTGCACGCTAATATGATCAGGCCATGCCTTCTATTGAAGGCACAGCGCTTCTCTGCCTTTACCTCCCATATTATCCCAGCGGTGTGTTCGCGCATGCACAGTTAGTTTCTAATATAAAGATTATGTACGTAAAAAGGCAGATCACTACGCTGCCTTTTTACATTAGGCAGCGTAGTGATCTGCCTTTTTACAGTTTTCACATCTTTCTTTTGAGGAAAAACGTAAACTTTTGAATGATCGGAGACCAACACCTGAGCTACCTGATCTTCAGCAAAGGAAGGGTCAGAAAATTGTCCGTACTTTTCAGAGTGAATGGTACAAAAGGAAGGATTGGCTGTGTGGATGTCCTAAGTTGAACCGGCTGTTTTCCATGTTTGCTTTTTGGCGGCACCTCTGACAATGTCTGGACTAATGCTGGATATTGTGATTTAAACAACTTGCTCTGTGCCATAGCCAAACATGAAAAATCGGTGGTCCACATTCAGAGCCAGATTGCTCTGAAAACATTTGGTCACAGCAGAATTGACCTGGCTTTGGATGAGCAAAGGCGGCTGGGCATTAGTATGCATAATGAAACCGTGAGGAAGAACAGAGAAATCCTCAAAAGTTTCATAGATGTTGTGTGTTTCCTCGGAAAACAAGAACTGGCTTTCCGTTGGAACGATGAAATGGAAAACTCCTCGAACCGGGGAAATTACATTGAGCTGCAGCACCTGCTAGCTAGCAAGGATGCTAGTCTCTCCGCCCACTTGGCTTCATCCACTGTGTTTTCTGGAACTTCTAACAGGATTCAGAAGAACCTGATTGAGGCGATCGCAGATGTTCTGAGGGACAACATAACAGAAGAAGTGGGTGTGGCACCATTTGTTGATGTGGGGGTAGACGAAACCACAGACATCACAAATAAGGCCTAACTCTCCATTATTTTAAGATACGTGTCTGGCAGTGAGGTGAAGGAGGCTTTTCTGGGCTTTGATGATGTCAGTGAAGACAGGAGAGCGGCAGCAATCGCCAACTATATCATGGGTGTCCTGGACAAGCTGGACTGTGCACACAAGCTGGTCACACAGACATATGGTGGCGCATCAGTTATGGCATCGCAGCTAAACGGAGTTCAGGCAAAGATCAGAGAAAAAGTACCCGAGGCATTGTTTACTCACTGTTACGGGCACAAACTGAACCTCGTCCTCCCGCAGTCTGCACAGGTGATCCCTGACTGTAAAGTCTTTTTCACGACTCTGGAAGGCCTTGCTGCTTATTTCAGCAAATCCACAAAACGTAGCAATCTGCCGGATGAAGTGGTCAGAAGACGCATTCCACGCGCAGCAGTGACCCGGTGGAACTCAAACTCCAGGCTCATTCAGACCGTCTTGTTCCACTATGCAGAACTTCTGGAGGTGTTCAGGCTCATTCAGGAAAACCCTGATGACTGGGACGGACCAGCTCTGACTATGGCCTCTGGTTTCAGCATCTGGCTCTCCAAAGCATCGACCTGCTTCCTCCTCATGGTGTACGGCGCGGTTTTCACAGAGACAGACGCATTGTTCCGTGTTCTTCAGGCCAAGGTGATGGTGCAAAGTGCTGAACTTGGTGCACAGCGACACGCAGCCAGCGGCTGGATGGAGCCACGTCAGCTGTTTTACCACATCCTGGATAACATCAACTTGCACATGGAGGCCAGATTCAAAAACTTGGGAGAGCTGGATTTTCTGACTTTAATAAATCATCGAAATTTTGATGAATTGTCAGCCAAAGTTGATGATGCAAATCTGCACGGCCTTGCTAAATATGGGAAGCATTTTGATTTTGTGAGGCTATAGGCCGACCTTATTGGCCTGTACAGCTCACAGATGACCAGAAACAAGTCACCTCATGAACTGCTTGCTTTCGTGGTTGAACACGACCTAGAACACACCGTTCCAGAGGCTGCAAAACTCTTGAAGTTGGCTTTGACCATTCCAGCCACCACAGCATCAGCGGAGAGGTCTTTTTCAACCTTAAAACGGATCAAAACCTACAACAGGACAGAGCGAGAAAGTCTTCCTCGCTCTGTCCTGTTGATATCAGGTGAAAAGGAGAGGCTCATCAAACTGAAGGCAAACGTAGAAGAGTTTTACAACGCTGTGATCAGCAACTTTGTCCAGAAGGACAGGCGCATGGACTTCATCTTCAAATAAAGTAAGGTTAAACTCTTCCCTCTCTGTTGTTATGGCGGTGTTCACGTCTAAGCCATGTGGTGATTATGGTCCAACATCATGTTGTTTTGTTTTATGGATCTAAAATACTGACATGAATATTTTTTTTTAAATTCTTAAACCTTAATAACCGTGTAAATTGCATAACAAAGGCACGAGGAGCTGCACATGGGTGCAGTAGAGTATTCTTGTTTTTGGTGTTGCGCTCAGGTATTTTTACATTAAATGTCTATCTGGGGTGTGGACCCTGGAGATACCGACATTTCAGCACCGCAGACAGCTCCGCGTTGTCAGTCTCTCTACTTATTGCATTTGGGATACAATCAGGCTGAGCTGTCATCAGCTGCGTAAACGTGGACGGTCCATGCGGCTCAGTTGAATTTGCTGAGCATTAAGTTCATAAGATTCTCCGTTATTTATGATTTATGGGAAGTTGAGGGATGTGGCAACTTCTAACTTGTATGTCGGAAAATTGAGCACTTCTGCTCTGTATTCTGTGTCCAGGTTGATTAAATTAGATTTCCTTTAGATGGCTGTGTAGAGGAAATGTTCTAAGAAATTGGGAATTTTTCATGAATAATAGTTTTAAGTGCTGTTATATTACAAGCAATGATACGAACCTTTGGCTGCTGCACTTGGTGCGGAAAGGCTGGTTTGCTGGATGGGTATAATGCCAGTCACAAATGGCTGTGCATACTATGTCCAAGCTCATGCGTGCTCGCTGCTGTGCGAACGAGCATGTCCATAAGTTTAGAGCGGGGATGGTGCACACAAAAATATTTTCACAAAGGCATATAACCATAATGTTATTTATCCTACTCGTTGTTGTGACGTAAAATTATTGTGAGAATCTGACGTTTTGTTAGATTAAGTAGGGAACTTTTATAAATGATCACTTCATTAAAAAAAAAAAAAAAAAAAAAATTATATATATATATATATATATATATATATATATATATATATATATATATATATATATATATATATATATATATATATTTATATATATTGTCCCTTGCAATTTGCCACTGCCTACCTAAGCCTAGAACTCACGGCACGTGCCTGCTCTCATTCATGAAGGTGTGACAAAACCTCCTATCTCAAGGGGTTCAGCACGCTGTCATTAGAGCAGCCAATGGGCTACAAACCAGTTTAGAAAGGCTGTTTAACCCCACTAGAGACGTCCCTGTGTGTGTGTGTGTGTGTGTGTGTGTGTTTCTGCATCATGAGGCACCTAATGATTACATAACACAAACTTTAGATGTTCATGTTTACAATAACACCTAACTTGTGTCCTCAATAAGCCACACAGATACTGTATCAGATGTCTCATTTCAACAATGTTTTACACCACAGTAGCTGCATTTTCATTACAGTTTTTCACAATAAAAGTGGTCAAAATTCCTCAAAGTACAAGTACGGTTTGCAGTCGTTTCCTCTGACAGCTGTTGTGCTCGTGAGCCTTCTTGTAAAATCTCGTCCCACTTTGAGAAGAAGGGAGACAAAAAAACAGGTTATATTTTTCCTCCTCCATCCACACATATCACACATTCTTTACTGGAAAGAAACTGATCACATGACCCCATTGAAAGTGTAAATATGGAAAACATGTTTCGCTTACGCTTTTGAGATATACTTCTATAATGACACGTCTGAAAAACCACCTTATGAGAGCATGAAAACTTTTAAGTTATATTTGAGATTTTTCTCAATGTTTCCAATCTCAGTCTTTTTACTAAGATATTCTTGTTTTGCATAGTCCGAGCAGTGAAGGAAACGCAGCTCTGATGTTTTTTTTTTAAGAGACTTCAACACTTTGCGCATCATCCAAAACAACAGCTTTAACAGACTTTTTGCCTGACCAAACACTTGGTTGTTTGTCTAAACATGTATGAATGTGGAACTCTGTAAAAATTTTCTGCACAAGTAATTACATTGTATAAAATAATATGTTGAGAAGCATATAATCCAGCAGCAACCTGATTATCAGACGTAACCTGGAGACACATTACTATAAAAACCAGCACACAGGCTGGAAATGAGGAGGAAAGGTAAAAGCTGTAAAGGCTGATGGAAAAAGTTATTGCAAATAATCAATACATGCAAATCTTTTTATTTTCATGTGACCCAACTCGAGGCACGTGTCAAAAATGCACAATAAGGACAATGCAAACACATTTATTTACATTATATCACGCAGTAGTTTTGTTCATCTGTCTGCTAAAGACAAAGAGAAGGAGGGGGGGGGCTTCTAGTGTAAAAAGTGTGTTACCCTGATTTGCTGTGGCGACCCCTTCATGAGGACAAGCCGAAAAGGGAAAAAAAAAAATCTATTCAACTGAATTGATAAAAGAAAAACCTGAATGTGCTTTTTCACATGGTGAAATTGTTTTTGTCGTAGAAAATGACTCTTTCCAAAACAATATTTATTATATAAGGAACTTTTTTCCACAACACCAAATATAATGGGGTTTTTTTGTTTGTTTTTTTATGTTATTCTGTCTGCTAACTGCAGTGAACAGTTTATTTTCCAGTTTTAGTCCTGGTCTTTATGTCAGTTATTTACCAGCTGGAGTTCTTACCACCCTTAATCATTGTGACATATTAACCTATTCCTCCCTGGAGCTACTGGGTCTAGATGCATTGTGCACCATTGTGCACAAACAGGTCACCATGTAGGCCCACTGCTACCACTGAATCCAGTGAAGCTTTTCTTGTTTATTGTTAATTGGCTAAATTTGTACATTTTGGCAGGTGGACGTTTTAAAAAGGAGATATTTAAAGCTTAAAAAACTTCATAGCATATTATGGATTTAAGTTACATTTTATTTAAATAACTACAAGTAAAAGAGGACAACAAAGATGTTTGGTTGGACCAAGATTTATAAGTACGCATGTATTTTGCTGGCATCAGCATTTGTACAAGTACAAAAGAAGGGAGTACATTTAGAAAAATAAAACTTTATTATTAAATATTTATAACGAAATCATGGATTTTCCATGCAGAGAGATTTAAGTAGAAAAGTAAACATGTGAACAGTGTTTCTCTGTTAAACCAAACAACATAAGCATAGCAGAGATCTTCCATGTTAAACAAAACTAGTGCTGAGCTCACATATCATGGATGAAGGTGGCTTTTTTTCCGTGACTGGATCCGTGCACATTTTGGACACTTTTTCTCAGCAAAGCAGCTTTTGTGGAAGCACGCCCTGCACGCTGGGGAGAGGGAAAATAGACAATGCTGGTAAATGAGCTTCCATTTGCTTTTCCTACAGTAATGTGGAAGAAAGCAATGTTTAATAAGGCAATTTTACAATAAAAAAAAAGTTTAATTTTTAATGAATTTTTTAAGTTTTTTTTAAACATTTTGGCTGTGGCTGCACAAAAGGCACTTGAAAACCTAAAAGTTGTTCCTAATGCAACATTTCACAAATGCCCACGGCGTCCAAAATTAATTTTCCACCTTTTCTAGTTAGGAACAAAAAGGTAAATCTAGACTCACAATGAAAAAATATTAGCATGAAATAATTCAATAATTTACTGTTTCCTCTCAATTTAGCGAACAACCAAGAGAAAACTATTTAAGGTTCAATCAATGCTTACAGATACTTAGCTAAACTAACTTTAACTGTAGCTTTGCGCCTTTCATTCATACTTACATCAAACTTTCAGAATGTAATCAATTATTTTTTGTGGAATAAAGATTGTTCCGAAGTGATAACCTTTAAAACCGTTGCTCAGACCCACTTTTCTTTAGTTTAATCCTCATTTGCAGGAAATCACAACATCAAAAGAGCCCATGAACCATTTTTTCTACATTTTCTAAACTTTCTTTGGAATCTTGTGTCTTTTGGGTTTAGTTGCACCGTGTTAGCCAAACCAGAACATTTTTAAGGCATTTATGAAAGATACATTAAAGGTGTGTTCACATCAGGATAGTCCACTAGACTCGGCCCGATTGGGGGACTTGGTTCGATTGTAGGGGAAAACATTATTCCGAAATGAAACTGTGTTCGGGCTGCACTTCTCAAATGACTTAGACTTCTTAAAAAGTGTGTTTTACTCTCCGCCAGAGGTATAAAAATATGGGGCTGTGTTAGATTCCAGTGGTCTGGTTGATCCGATATCTATCAAAACTTTTACCAAATTCTCCCACATCAGAGCCGTCCATGATACCACACTCATACTTGCTGTGTTTACCCATGGTGCAATCCACTACACCTATAATTCACTTTGTCCACTATTTTGCCCACTTGAAAGAGACTGAGCTCTAAAGGTGGACCATGTCTGCTTCTTTGATCCAAATCAGAATTTGTTGGCGCATTCACATTACCCCGGAACAAAGAGAACTTTCCAAGCAAACGGACAAAGATTGAATAAAAACGGTTTATGTGAATGTGCCTTTAATCTTAATAATGTCCAAAAACACCAGCTAGCAGGGTTTTGGTCTCGAAATGACCTCTAGAGGAGAATTGGCTCACTGAGCATGCTCAGAAAGGTTTTCTCTTGTATTTAGATGTTTCATTAGTTTGATGCTATCGCCTCCTATTCTGGAAATAGTCAAGGCTTTAGAACTTGAGCATTTGCAGAGATTTCTGCATTCCTGTCTAAATGGAGAAAACCTAACCAAACTTGTAGGTAGGAAAAAGTTTGTAGGTGTCATCTTTTTGTCTTTTTTTTAATGGAGGAAAAAACTCCAGAGTGGTACATAAACATGATTTAGTTTTAATATGCACTCGTTGCAAATTTTTCGTTTGCTTTAAACGAACCCCGTGTCAAAGGCTCCCAGCAGCACATTTTCAGTTAAATCAAACCAGGATTTGCTCACCTACACATTGCTTACAAATGTCCTTCTGAAAAGGAAAGATGATGTGTCGTTCATGACAAAACTCGCAGATGAAACCGCGGGCCATGCAGAGCTGTGTGAGAAAAATCAGAAGTGATGTTAGAGGCTGGATTCTCGAAGCACTTCATGCTGGCGATCTTTATGACTGATTTCTGCATATTTTCATTTGAATCAAATAAATATGCTTGATCTATCTAGAAAAACTTTGAATCTGTTTATTTAAAAAATGTTATTTTGGATATTAATGATCATAAATACACAATGTTAATGTACGCAGAGTTAAAATGACAGCTAGATTGCATCTGTTACCCCTGTTCCTCTTGGCTCGAAGACTTTTACTTTTAGTAGTATTGATTCAGTTGGGCTTTTTTAACTCTGCAGGAAGTCAATTTTCCATTTTCAGATACGTCTTTCCAGTCTGTCTTGACCAATTAAGGCTTCACACTGACAAAATATGCTGAGAAAAATAGTTTCTATGCATCTTTTCCCCAAATTCTTGTATTAATTGTAAATTAGGTAAAATGGTTCAAATTATGACGATGAGCCGGACCTTGTTTTGAGGAGAATGCAACTTTATCTTGGTTTTGATTTTCACTTCGGCTCTTTAATTTACGTGAAAATCAAATATATTGTATGTTGTCAAATCCCAAAACTTACTGACCTCACACTTCTCAACGTGGTTAATGGCAGAGTGCAGCACCGCCCGGACTTGTGCCACCAGCTGACCCTTCTTTATCCTCAGCAGGTCATCCATGGAGAAGACGAGCGGCTGCTCCATCAGGTGAGGAGGAAGTTGCTCGAGCTCAACCAAGACTCTGCAACATGGAAAAACCAGTAATAATCATATGGCAACAGCTCTCTCCTGTGACTCGGTCTGTGGGAAGGGTTTTGGTTAAAAAGAGAAAAAAAACAACAGTTTTGGATTGTTTCAAAGCATTGGTAGTAGTAAAGAAACAATCTTGTAAATTTAATCTATAGATTTATGCTCTCAAACACAATTTTTGCATTTTGTTTCCTATATTTTCTGACACTGAACACAAAATAAATCCATGCAAGCACTTTTAATGAAAGAAGCATCTGGTAAAACTCTGCCCCCTGGTGGTGAAATTTATCAGGCCACAGGTGCAAAAATCCCCCTTTAAACAGATCAGAGTTGCATTAACAACTGTAGACATACTTGTCCTCTAAGATATGAAACAGTGCAATAACAATACTATGTAATGCACGGAATAATGTTTAAATGGATAAATAATGATCTGAAAATTAAGAAAGACCTGTTTTGAATATAAATGGTAATACATGTCAAGGAAAAGTATGTTCATATTTTTCTTCTTTTTCTTCTCCTTAAGTATTATTTATGTTAGAATATTTCACTTATTTAAAGTGATTTATATCTCAATAAGACTCCTCTTGCTTGTTACTGAGGTATTATCACCTAACAGGAGCTGTTCTGTGTGTTAACAGTAGAAAATCAATCATCACAAATCAGCATTAAAAGTTTTGAATTACCTTTTGAAAATAGAAAAAAGAAAATTGATCTCATACTTTATTTGTATTATTAAAAATGGAATTATTAGTGATTAAAAACTATGAGAAAAATATTTTTGCTTCTTCTTTGACAAGCCAAATGTTTCTGTTCTTTTTTTTTTTTTATTAAAGCAACATGTTCAACATTTCTGAACTTGGACTTTTTGCAGTATATGTAGTGTTTTGTTGCACTTTTACCTGCGACCTGGCTGCTGTTTAACACATTACAGACAACTTGGTTAACGTTAAAACCATCATACTCATTGTAAAGATTAAAGCTGGCCCTGTAACTACAACTTGTATCAAGATACCCTTTAATCATGTAAATGAGGCTCATTCCTTCTGCAAAACATCGCACAAACCACTCATGTTTATGTTGAATACTTTAAGAGCCAAGGTGGATGAAAAAAGAACATGAAGCTCTGTCTACATCCAGACCATGTTCTGCCTCATCTTTTAACCTGTTATTAGCTGTTCCAGTTTGATTACATTCATTTTGTATTGTTGTTCTAGTTGTTATTGTCGTTCTGTGATTTCTTTTCATCTTGTTCGGGTTGTTTTGGATGATTTATGGTGGGTTTTTTTTTTTTTAGTAAGTCAGTGTCCGCTTACTGTTTTTCAGCACCTATTTTTACTCTGTAACTCTTTCCATCATCATCCGGGACGTCTGAGTCGTTTGTTTTATTGCACTTTTGGTAGACAGACAGACCCCAGGGCCTCCTGGATCCAAGGAGTCCCCTGTGGTCCTGGGAAGTTGGCTGAACACAGTGAAACTGTGTTTACATGTGAACCTGAAGTGCTTTACGGTGCACAAACAAGGTTTGAATGTAAACAAGTAAAGCTGAAAGAAAGAAGTGAAACAGATTTATTTCCTCATCCCAACTGCTGATGACGCCACATCACACACATACATCACACACACACCAAATTTCCTAAGAAGTGAGGACTGCTTTACATCTGTTTTCACACTTTGATTTTATTTTATTCCCTACAAATGAGAAGTAAAAGTGCTTAAACTGACTTTAACACGATTATTTCATTTTGATGCCTTTTTTTAAGGTCTTTGTATATTTGAACAGCAGATTAATTACACAGAACTTTTAAAAGCATGATGGTATTTTTTTTTTCTCAAAAGGAACATGTTTTTCTGTTTAATTCCCCACCGTGAATGAAATGAAGAACAGAGGAAAATCTAAATCTGCTATATTCATCTCCATAAAGTATCTGATTTGATTTATTTTTGCATCAGAAACATATTTTGTATGATATTTGAGAAAAAGTGAAATATTCTACCTTTCCGATAACCTGCAGGTTTTCAGCAGCTTCCTGATTCCCATCAGCTGCTCCTGCAAATCCTGGAGGAAAAATTAAAAATATGTCATTCTTTTTTTTTTTCTATATTTTGCTTGTACATTGGTTTTGTCTCTTCTCCTTGTTCAGAATCTCAGTTTGCAGCCCACAAAAAGAAAACGTCACAAGAAAAACAAACAATGAAAAGTCATTTCCCATCCAACATTATGCTGTGATAAAATCAGCCAGAATAAAAATACTACAACAAAAAATAATTACATGTGCATGTTTACAAAATAAAGTGATTTACATGGTGATGTTTCAGGAAACTAGAAGAGCACTCGGAGCGCAGACCTCCACCAAGCCACATATTTACACCCATTTCATCCAACCATTTATCCATCAGTCTATCCATCCATCCATCCAGCCAGGTGGGTATGTATGCCCCTCATCTCCAGACCAAAGAGCAGACTGTAACCAGCAACATGTCCAAAATTCAGGCTGTGATTTAGCAAGGCTCATTTACAACAGCAGACAATTTTAAAGTAACCAATGCTGCCTTCAGGACATTATTTTTTGCACACATCACAAAAGCATGGCTGATGAGGAAAGGCTTCCAGGCATCAATCTGACCTTTCCTTCTGCTGATGTGTCCACAGGAACATTGATCACTTGATACTAACCAATACTATTAACCAATACTATAATCAATACTAGATTCCCCCTGATAAAGGAGCATTTTAAGGAGAAATTTATAGGTGTCAAAGATGTTGTATGTCTGAGTGCAGCAGGCAAAAAGCTCCATAAGGTACAACTAAGTGGTCAGCATAAATATGGTCATTTACATGAAAGGCCTAAATTTGCTACCCCGAGAGGTACAATGATAATAGATAACAAAAGGGGACCAGTGACTGAGCTTTGTGGTACACCACAATTGAAATGAGACACTGTGGAGGTAAAGTTATTCAGAGTGACTGAAGGTTTTCTACAAGAGTGATATGAAAGGAATAAGAGTGGAATTGCAATGGACTGGCGAGCTATCCAGGATGTACCCTGCCTTTCGCCCAAAAGCCAGCTGGGATAGGCTCCAGCTTCCCCGCAACCCTGAATGGGATAAAGCTGTTTAGAAAATGAATGAATGAATGAATGAAAGAGTGGAATAGCAAATTCCAACCGAAATCTTGGAATATGTTGTGGCCAACAGTCTGAAAGGCAGCAATTATATCTCAGTGAATCAACATAGAACAGTCTCCACTATCATCACTTAAGGTTACCTTAACAAGGACTGTTGTATTGTATTGTATTATATCATATTATATTATATGGTGTGCCATGATATTCCACTGGAGCATAATCATGATAATGATGTACAATAAAAATGTGCCTTATGATACAATAACACAAAAAGTACACCACTGAATGAAACTGGTTTCAACAGAAAACTAATGCAACTGGAACCAGTTACAACAGAAAACCTGCAACTGGAACCAGTTCTGACAAAGAACTTGGTGACTTAGATGATGTTATGGTCAACAGTCTCAAAGGCAGCACTTATATCTCAGAGAATCAACATAGAACAGTCTCCAGTATCATCTATTCTATTCTATTCTATTATTTTGTGTGCCATGATATTCCACTGGAGATTAATCATGATGATGATGTACAGTAAAAATGTGCCTTATGATACAATAATACAATAAAGTACACCACTGAATGAAACCAGTTATGACAGAAAACTTGCAACTGGAACCAGTTCCAGCTGTTATTTCTCTTTAAGCTTTGCTGTGTTTGTTGGTATGATAGTTTGAGGTTTCTTGTTTATTTTTGTTCTAAAAATAAAACTCCTTCAGTGAGAAGTTTGTGAACCAAACAGAAGTTTGGCGTTAAACAACAGAATGAGAGGAGACTGTTGCATGGAGCTACAGAGAACTACCGTTTATTACTCTTTGGATTCATGATAACTTTGTTATGCAGGTTTTTCTACAGGAGTGATGAAACACAATGTGAAAGTGTAAAACTTTCTCAGGTCACAAAAGAAGACAAACTTCAGCAATCTGTTGCATTGCATGTTTGTGTGGCACTTGCATCATGTGTTTATTAACACCTTTGATTGCTGATGCGGTCATGTGACTCATTCATGAAGGTGTGACCTCCTATCTCGAGGGGTTCAGCACACTGCCATTAGAGCAGCCGATGGGCTACAAACCAGTTTAGAAAGGCTGTTTAACCCCACTAGAGACGTCTCTGTGTGTGTGTGTGTGTGTGTGTGTGTGTGTTTCTGCATCATGAGACTCCTAATGATTACATAACACAAACTTTAGATGTTCATGTTTACAATAACAGTTAACTTAATGTGTCCTCAATTAGCCACACAGATACTGTATCAGATGTCTCATTTCAACAATGTTTTACACCACAGTAGCTGCATTTCCATTACAGTTTTTCACAATAAAAGTGGTCAAAATTCCACAAAGTACAAGTTCAACTTTTCAATTCAATTCAACTTTATTTATATAGCGTCAAATCACGGCAATGCCATCTCAAGACGCTTTACAGACAGAGGGGAAAACATAATGAAAGCCAATTCATAATAGCCTATATAAGGAAACCAGCAGTGTGATCTGTCCATCATATATTTGTCCGTCTGCCATCCATCAGTCTGTCCATACATCCATCCATTCATCCATCCATTAGTCTGTCCATCCATCCATCTATCCATCCATCTATATATCCATCAGTCCGTCCATCCATCCATCCATCCATCCATCCATCATCCATCATCCATCCATCCACTCTGTTTTTGTTTTATTTATTGTTTGACTTTATGCTTTAAGTACTTTTTAAGTATCTCTATGTTTTTGTGTTTTCATGGTGTTGTTTTTCATTTATGGTTTTATGATCATAGAAATTAAATTAGTTTGACAGCAAATTTTCCTGGACCTGGAGAAGGCATTCGACCGTGTCCCCCGGGGGCTCCTGTGGGGGGTACTCCGGGAGTATGGGGTACCGGACCCCCTTGTACGAGCTGTCCGGTCCCTGTACGACAGGTGTCAGAGCTTGGTCTGCATTGCCGGTAGTAAGTCGGATCCGTTTCCGGTGAGGGTTGGACTCCGCCAAGGCTGCCCTTTATCACCGATTCTGTTCATAACTTATATGGACAGAATTTCTAGGCACAGCCGAGGTGTTGAGGGGATCTGGCTTGGTGGCCTCAGGATTGGGTCCCTGCTTTTTGCAGATGATGTGGTCCTGTTGGCTTCATCTGGTCGTGATCTCCAGCTCTCGCTTGAGCGATTCGCAGCAGAGTGTGAAGCGGCTGGGATGAGAATCAGCACCTCCAAATCTGAGACCATGGTCCTCAGCCGGAATAGGGTGGATTGCCCTCTCCGGGTCGGGAGTCAGGTCCTGCCTCAAGTGGAGGAGTTTAAATATCTCGGGGTCTTGTTCACGAGTGAGGGAAGGATGGAGCGCGAGATCGACAGACGGATCGGTGCGGCGTCTGCAGTAATGCGGACTCTGCGCCGGTCTGTCGTGGTGAAGAAGGAGCTGAGCCAGAAGGCGAAGCTCTCCATTTACCAGTCGATCTACGTTCCTACCCTCACCTATGGTCATGAGCTGTGGGTCGTGACCGAAAGAACGAGATCTCGTATACAGGCGGCTGAAATGAGTTTCCTCCGCAGGGTGGCCGGGCTCTCCCTTAGAGATAGGGTGAGGAGCTCAGTCATCCAGGAGGGGCTCAGAGTAGAGCCGCTGCTCCTTCGCATCGAGAGGAACCAATTGAGGTGGCTCGGGCATCTGGTCAGGATGCCTCCTGGACGCCTCCCTGGTGAGGTGTTCCAGGCACGTCCCTCGGGGAGGAGACCCCGGGGAAGACCCAGGACACGCTGGAGGGATTATATCTCTCGGCTGGCCTGGGAACGCCTCGGGATCCCCCCCACAGAGTTGGCAAATGTGGCTGGGGAGAGGGAAGTCTGGGCTTCCCTGCTTAGGCTGCTGCCCCCGCGACCCGACCCCGGATAAGCGGCAGAAGATGGATGGATGGATGGATGGAGCAAATTTTCCATCAGTTAGAAATGAAGTGACTGAACTTCATCACTCTCTAAAAAACCAGGAAACATGCTGCAGATGTACAGAATGCTGGCTTCAAATTTTGAATCAAATATTATTGATTCACTTCTAAAAGTATTCTATGCATGTGAACCCTAATAGGTTAATCAAATGTAATCTAATGAATATTTTTTCAATACTTTTTTTATTAAAAGGACTTCCCGTCAGTCCCCGTCAGAAGGGCAAATAGAAGAAGTTTATCAGAAATCTTCTCGGCAGAAATGTTTGGATGTTTTTTCTTTATGCAAATAAAAACATTTTGACACATTGGCAGAAACTGTAGCTGAACAGACCACAGTTTAAACATGCCATGGCGACGTTCTCATCACCTCATCTGGAGGAGTTTAACAGTCAACTCACTCTGAACTTGTCCAACTCTTTGACTTTGCTGCACAGCTTCCTGCCCACGGAGGTCAGGTCGAAGAGAGGCTGATGCCACACCGAGTCCAGCAGCTGTTTGGAGAAATCACTCACAGAGTACCTGCAATGTCAACATGACAGCCACGGATTTAATCCTCGGTTCATTGGCTCTTTCTCTGACATGAGCCGTTTGGTTTCTGTCTTTAGATACGACTAGTTCAGATCCAAATTCATTCATTTTTAAAATCATGACAATAACAAACTGTTATTATGTCAAACTCTTCTAGACACGTGTTTCACACAGCGGCAGAAAAAAGAAAGTGAGACAAAGTTGGTCCTCCAACTGCACAGGTTTTCAGTGTATCCCTGCTTCAACGCACCTGGCTTACATTAAAGGGGTGCTATGATGGTATTTGGAGTTTTCTGAGCTTTCTACAGTGTTACTGTGTTGAATCCTCATCAGACATGTGAACGGCACTGTTTTTTATCACTTAAACGCATGTTTGAGTTTGAGTTTGAGTTCCAGCACTCTCTCCGTTCAGTTTCCATGGCGACGAAAAACGCGTCATTTTAGAGAGTTTTTTCTTCTTGGAAATCCTTGTGATGTCCCGGGAGATAAGGTTCGGTGATTGGTTACCTTCTACTGGTTAACAAGGGCATGTACAAATACATCAGGCGGGTGGAAAACGTGGGATAAAGTTATTTCCAACGATGGCTGGTGAGTTTACCAAAGAGAGACATCCTGCTGCATTCGTTGCTGTGGGTTGCTGTTTTCCACTTCGTTTTCAGGCTCTGATTCAGGTTCCAACATGTAGGGCTGTATGCTATGTGTTGACATTGTATTTTGTTTTCTTATTGAGTTCATATGAGCCTAATCCTTCTGTTTATGAGATGTTACAATGACGGCGAAAGCAGGTGCGGTGCGCGCTCCCGATGTAGTGCAGTGGTGGGAGGCGGGGCTTAATGCGGAAGAGTCTCAATCCACTTGTTTTGCCCGCAGGCTGATCTGACAGCCTACGGAGAGGGTCGGTCTGAAGTAAATAAAGCCATTTGTGACAATAACTCCATCAATCCCAGCCCTTCTGGTCTCAAAAATAAAAATAAATTAGCCTGAAATGCTCATAATAGTTCCACTTTAAGCAACAACCAGTGAAGTTCAACATAATGACTGATTCATCTGAGTCAGGTGTGTTGGAGCAGGAAAACATGGAACACCAGCAGGATTGTGGAGGACAGAAGCTAGACACGCCTGATCTGGAACAGGTGTCTCACACTTCAAGACAAGCTGAAACGATAGGCTAAATCAGAGGGTGAAAACTATGATTATTTCCTGCTTTTATTACCGGCTGAAGTCCCAACAGGAGAGAACTCGACCAGGAATCACAGCTTCAGAGCCGCTGTGGCAGCAGTCGCAGAAATACCTGCCAAAGCAGTTCCCATCATGCAACAGTCAAGTAACACAGGCTGGAGTTACTCAGGTGGAAGTAGTACTACCACACACTGCATACCTGCCGAGGTAGTCGCAGTACCGGAGTTTCTTGATGTATCCTGATGGTAGAAAGAGATGCAGAAGCCAGACATGGTTTTAATCAGCTGTCCGAGCTAGATTACTAGACCAGTTCACTAGACCAGCGGTCTACAACTCCAGTCCTCATTAGCCACCACCCTGCAGTGTTTCCCTGCTGCAACACACCTGACCCAAACCAATGGCTCATAAGCAGGCAGGTGCAGAAGATAACAGGTTGTTGGAAAACCTTTTCATTTGAACTAAGTGGGTTGTAGCAGGGAAACACTAAAACCTGCAGGATGGTAGCTCACCAGGACTGGAGATGGAGAGCCCTGCAGCCGACACTCGCCGGACACTTTAATGTTAACACAAACATTTAAGTTGTTGTTCACAAACTATTTCTTCCCATTGTTCCCATCCACATCTTGTTCGGACCACTTGAAGCGGCTTTTGTTGACATATATCAGTGTTACTTGATCCTGGTCCTCATGGACCACCACCCTGCAGGTTTTAGAGGTAACTGGACAGATAACACACCTGACTCAAATGGCTCATTAGCAGACTTGTAAAGTAGCTGATGAGTGGTTTATTTAATCTGAATCAGGTGTGCTGGCGTTGGGAGGAACTAAAACATGCAGGGCAGCGGTCCCTGAGGACCAGGATCAAGAAAAACTGTTATATGTTGACTGTGATGCTGATTTGTCAGGTCAGAAATGTTTGTGAAGGTTTCTTTATGTTCATGTCTGCTTGAAACAGCCAAACTTTTGTTTCTCACTCTGCCTCACTAGTTAAAGGTGTCAGTTCAGTGTCATCCAGGACTTACTGGGCTCTACTTCTGTCCCACAGCCTGCACACAGAAAGTGCTGCGAAGCCACCACCTCACTGCGTCTGCAGAGGGACAAAACATAGTCAGACGCAGACGATTCCAGCGGTTAAACTTCCTCCTGTCGGGCTGCTGTCTGCAAATGTCTCACCTGTGAGATTCCTGAGCAGTGAAGATGATCTGGAAACGTGGTGGTGCCCAGTTCAAAGATCCTCTCATCCTGGTCCTGAGTCGGATCTCCTCCGTCAGGTTGCCTGTGCTCACCACGCCTCCGGTACCTGGCAGCTAGTAAAACACACCAGACTTACAAAGTGCTTTACTTGTTCTGAAACAGGCCAGAAGGCAAGAACATACAAGAAGCCACTGAAGTGTTAACAAAGAATAAATGTAGAATATAGAAACGAAGACGTTGCTGTAGGTCAAGGATCCTCAATCCTGGTCCTCGAGGGCTGGTGTCCTGCAGGTTTTCCAAGTTTCCCTGCTGCAACAAACCTGATTCCAAAACCTGCAGGACACTGGCCCTCCAGGACCAGGATTGAGGATCCTGCTGCAGGTGATGCGGGGACTTTTCTGACCTCTTGAAGTGAGCTGCGGAGGCTTTGTCGACCCCGCCGAAGTCCACCTGGAGGAAGCCATCTCCTTCTGAACTCTGACACCAGCTGCTGGGCCAACCACTCAGCGCTGCATTCATCCGACACCGCACACAGTTTGAGCATAAAACATCAGCTTTGGATCCATATTTTCTGAGAATAATGATTATTCTTACTTCCTCTGGGATTCTGTTGGCGTCAGTGTTGCATCAAGTACACAGTCTGAAATTTATGCAAACATTTAGTTAAGAAGCTCGTATGATGGATGTTTTAATAGATACTGGAATGAAGATGTTCATTGCAATGCAGATGTCTCCCCCTGCTGGCTGTTAGCAAAAATGCAGGTATAAGAGTTTCTTCTTTTTTTTTTTTTTTTTTTTTTTTTCTTCTTTTTTGTCTTGTCCAGCATTTAAGCAAGCAGACTGATGTTCTGGATGCTGTGTTCTGCTGAGCAAATTTATTTTGCCAAGGGGAACTTTTGTAGATGTAATGATCCCCTTGTATTTCTTGATTCTTATTTTATTTTTCAATTTGTTTTGGATAATAGCTTGTATTACAGAGTTTATGCTGCTGGACCCGACCGGAAAGGACAGGAAAGGGGCAGAAAGAGAACAGAAAAGAGAACATAAAAAAACAAAAAAAAAAAACAAAAGAAAGAGATCAATGCATACATGTATATGCACATACATACCCACCTACATATATATGTATATACACTCGCACATACATTATATATATACATATATACATACATACATACATATACACATACATACACATGCATACACACACATGTACACATGCATGCATACATAAAGATAGATATACATACATACATATACACATACATACACATGCATACACACACATGTACACATACATGCATACATAAAGATAGATATACATACATACATATACACATACATACACACATATATATATATATATATATATATATATATACATATATACACATATACATACTCATACATACACATACACTCACACCTATGCATACATATATACATATCCATACACATACATACATACACATACACATAAGTACACACACATACCCACCCACACACATAAATATATACACCCACACAAGCCAACTCTAGATTCGTGGAGAACAAAACCGTTGACAATCATGAGGACCAGAAACTAGCAAGTTAAGTCAAAAAGACAGAAAGAGAGGCACCTGCTGTTAGTGAATAAACTTGCTGGATGACTCAGTGACTGTGACACATGCAGAACATTCATGCAGAACATTCAGAGTGGAACGTGTTTAGAGAAGAGTGATCATGCCAATGTGACCCCGCCGGCCTACAGCTAGAGGAAGGCCAGGAGAACCCAGAGACCCGGGTAACCGACAGTCACCCCCAGGTACAGATCCCAACCCCCCCACTCCAGAGCCAGCCATGCATCTGCCCAGGAGGTGGCGAAGGAGGTGCCCAACCAGAGTCCCCCGCAGAGTTTCTTCTTTTTAAAGTATCTTCTGGAAGACAAACTAATGATTTCTACTCTTGCAATCATAAAAAATGTGAAACATCATCTTACCTTCAAAGCCGCTGTCATTGGAGAGCAAAGACAGACTCTTCATCTGATGTCTCGCCTCTTCAGTCCCCGATTCCTCATCTTCTTTACTCTGATTTTGTTGATTTCCATACGAGACATGTTTGTCTGTGTGTGTCATCCTCCTGTCTTCATCTGAATGTCCATGCTTGTGATTCATTGCTTTGAGATCAGCAGGTCTGCGATCCGGTTCTGGTCTGCGGGCTCTACATGACGGACTGCCCTGCAGAGAGCTCAGGCTTCTCTGTGTGCGCATCGTGCATTGTGGATGCTGCTGTTTCTCCATCGTGGAGGCCTGCTGGTCAAAGCTCAGAGTCCACTTCACACTTTCCAGCACCTCCAGCACCATGTCCACCACAACAAAGTGAGCATTCTCCTGCACAAGCATGAAGAAACACGACACGTGTCATCATCTGCTGTCCAGCCTCATGCAACAGTCTGCTGCAGCTGTCTGCAGACATCACAATGTCATCTTTTCAGCCTCAATCTGACACAGAAATTTGCCTAATTTTGCCAAATTAATCTATATTATAATCCAGATTAAGATTTTTCACACTGACTTAAAAACGCTGCATAGTTTCAGAAAAGGTCAGAGTTTCTGGTCATGTTTGTTGGAACCACACAGAACTGTAAACATGCTGCCGTCCTTCAGCTACGCTGTTAGAAACATATTCAGATGTGGAGTGATTAGACTGATGGACATGAATGACTCGTTAGAAGTTCATTATTTACTTTGGTCAATTGTGTTTTTATGCATTGTTGACATTGGATTAATGGCTTTTTGTTTACATCTTATAATGGGTTCTGCAGCACTGGTTCAATCTGCTACTATGACTGTAGCTCATATTAGACCTGCAGTTGTGTAATATTCATTTTAGTGAATAGGCAACTCTTGCATGCAAATAAATTACACACACACACAGGAGGTACTGCAGAGATGCAGCGTTAAAGATGAGCTGATTTTATGGTTTTACAACAGATAAGAGACATCAGGATGTAAAGCTAAGGAAGCTGAACGTGGACATGACTGCAATTATTTATTCATGTCATCATCAGGATGATAATTTATTATTTAGTCATCGAAGCTACTTTTTATGTGTTTATTTCTCTTCCTATCACAAGAAATTTACTGTTTTGTTTTCCAGAGATACCCAGCTAATGTGAGTGGTTGGAAAATTGCTGTGAAAATAAGGGTAGCAGCTCATTTAACGGGTCATTTTGACAGCAGATAGACGGAAGACGGAGAGTTTTGTCCCCATTTAATGTTCTGAATATAAATTATTTGATTATTTCAAGAAACAATCCAGTAAAAACACAGCTGACCTGTTTTGTTTTTTTTTTTGTTTTTTTTTTTTTAAATAATGATGTTAGAAAAAGAGTTTGTTAATCATTCTCCACTTCTGTATGAGCCAGATGTTTTATTTCATTTCAGACTTAATGTGAGGAAACAGTAGCAGACCTTTTCCAGCTCGCAGCTGGTTTTGAAGATGTCTGCAGGGAAATCTGGGATACCGTTGCAGCCTCTCTGTTTATGTGGAGCTGAGAGACCTAACGCAATGCACACAAACACAAACATGTAGAAGCAAAGTACAGTTCTGTCGTTAATGTCAACATGAAGTCGAGTATTAGTTTTTCAAAAACAACAGGATTACGGGAACTACATTGATTGTTGAACTTTAACCAATTAAAGCCCTACATACAGTCATGCTCATATGTATTCATCCCCTTTCATTAAAGAAAAGGCTGAATTTACAACAGTCACTCAAATAACTGGAGACTTTAAAAAGGAACAATAACTAAAAATTTGCAAAAATATAATTTAATAATATATAAGACACTGTTTTTTGTTTAATTGAATTGAAAAAAGAAAAAAAAAAAAAAAACAAATTGGTCCTGGACAAGTTAGAGCATTTCTCTGTTGAACAGTGGTACAAAATACCTGTCAACAGGTAACAAGTCTGACTGAGAGGAACAGAAAACTGTTACTAATGAATCTAATTAGATGCAGACTGGTCCTCTAAAATAGACTGTCACTAAAATATTCCTTTTCAGCCTTCTGTTGCCTTTATCCCAATATTTGACACATTTCTGACAAAATACACTGAAAAAAAATTTAATTAATCATATATTATTTATACATATATATACATATACACACACACACACACACATATATATTATATATTATATATTATATATTATATATTATATATATATATATATATATATATATACACACACACACACACACACACACACACACACACACACACACACACACACACACACACACACACACACACACATACATACATACATACATACATACATACATACATACATACATACATACATACATACATACATACATACATACATATATATATATATATATACATACATACATACATACATATACACATGTATATATGGGTATGAACAACCTTAGAGAGGTAGAGTCTCTCTAATGCAACAATTTTCAGCAATCTGCCAACAGCTTCATCTGCAAACTTTTGAGCAATTTCAGAAAATTATTCCTAAAGATAAAATTTTCAATAATCAATAAACCCATGAAATGTAAATATTGAAATGAGGAGGAAAAATGGTGAGCGAAATCAGTGATCTCCAGGCACTCCAGCTGGTCTGCAATAAAAACTAAGCAATTCTTCCATAGAGATGCATTGCATGAGCTCAGGAACACTTTGAGAAAATATTTTTAAATCAGTCTGTTGTATGAATAAGAGAGATTATCAAACCCATTTAACTACTGTAGTACAGCGGCACTATGACCTCTGTCCTGTTGGACTCGCGCTACAGTGGTTCAGACATACGGCTCCTGAGACAAACATATTTGAAAAGGGGATGTAAAACAGTTTCTGTCTGTATCTCCTTAAACTTGCCGTGTTGCCATCAAAATTAGGATTACTGAAATAATTATTGATGAAATATTAAAATGTCTTTTTTCAGCATTTGACGTGTTTTCTATGGATCCTCTGTTTTCAACTTCCACTGTGACATGAACTAAGCAAAGCTTCGTTACCTGACTTTGGAGGGGAGTTGGAGCAATCTTCTCTCTGCCCTCTGCACTCCGCCTTTCCCTGCTCACATCTGCTGGGAAGGCTGCGAGCACTTTGGAGGCCGTTCAGGCTCGATGTCAGCGAGGCGCAGCTCTGCTTCTCATCCACCGGGACGGTAAATGAGGTACAGCAGGAGGTGGGTTCGGATTCCTGGTCAGTGATGGTGGCTGTTAAACATCCATGTTGGTCAGGAGGTGATGAGCCAGAGGAAAGAGGAGGAGAGTCTGAGCTGGGAAAAGAAACATAAATGGCACAATTATGAATGAATAAGTCCAGAAATGAATGAACTTATTTTGACTTTTTACTATTCATTATAATTATTAATAACAGTTACACTATTAGGAAACCTTTCCACACATGTACACATAAAGCATCTTCCATGGATTGTGCAGATGCGTTAGTGATGAACCTTTACATTTTTGTCTCAGTAAGACTATAGAAAAAACTGTCTTTCAACAGTTCAACAACTTTCTGACAGTAAATAACTGTTCTGATGTTTCCCAGTCAGGTTTTAGACACCATCACACCACAGCACCGAGACTGCTCTGGTTCAGGTCTTAAATGACATCTGCTTCAGCACACACAGACCTGCAGGTCTAACGAAACGCTCAGCTGCCTTAAATCCAAAAACATATCCATCATCTATCTGCATAGCCGCATAGTTAAGCACATTTATAAGCATGTCAAACCTTTAGGCGGCGGTAGCGTCCCTAATCTCATCCAATCAGAATAACCTTCCGTCTCTCGGCGTCAGTTCCACAAAACACGAAACATGCCTCTATCGTGATCTGGTTAGGTGATGGAAAATAACTGTCCTTCATCCCGTTCTTCGCCTTCGGTCGTCTACGTGGAGCGGTACTGGTGTAAAAACACACACAAAGCACCTGGACAACGGATAACACCAACACGGTTCTGAGGCCGTCCATGCTGTTGGAAACAAAGGCTGCACATGTGACATCGTGGTATTTTCTGTCGCAGAGATGTTCCAAAACCTAAAACCTCTGGTTGTACATGTCAACATGCAGACGTGCAAACAGAGAATTCACACATCTTCGCCTTAGTCGGAGGTTTTAAAGAATCGTTTTTGATGCAGAAGTCTGTGTTTTCATGTGGACGACAGGCCAAATCGGAGAAGAATATTGTTGTTTTGTAAGATACCTGCTATGTGTGGACAAGGCCTTTTTTCCCAGAGTGGTTTGTATGAGTTTCTTAATTTAGTTTTCGAGCAATAAAGAGCCTTTTTCCTTCGTTTGGCCTATTTTGTTGTTGTGTGTCTGTCTGGCGTTTTGGACCTAACTTTTGTCAAACATGATAAAAAAAAAACCCATTAAACTTGTATCAGACGATGGTTTTCATGTTAAATGAAGAGGAATTCCAGCAGATAAGTAAATTTCTTGTGGTTATAAAAGAGCAGGAACCTGAAAGTTGCTGTTTCTCCTTTTTCATAGATATATTTGGGAAATAATACGTTCACTATCGAAAATAAACATCTGACAGCCTCTTTATTCAGCATCTCAGTTCCTGATTCCTCATAAGCTGCAGGACAACCACAAAGCTTTCATGACTCCAGACTTCATGCACCAGAACTGGTGACGTCTGTGTCCTCAGACAGTTCACTGGAAGCGCGCATCGTTCTGAAACCCCTGAAGTGCCATTTAGGATTGTCTTCCCCATCTTGTGTTAACATTTTCAACTAAAATACAACTTGTAGAATTTTTCTTTCCTGGTTTTTGATGACAAGAAAACAAAGTTGTGCACACAACATGAATGTTGTCATTTATGGCACTTCAGGGGTTCCGTACTTTCTGCATTAAATCCCTCTACATTATGTTCACAAGCAGCTGCCGAGCTTCACGAGGGGAAAGCGACACACCATTATCTGATGTCCCTCTGACCTTCCACCAGGGCAGAGATTCAGATCAACCTCTATTAAACTGTGCGATTATTATTTCTCAGAGCTCAATGTGTCAAAACTTAAGCAGCTGATTCCTGACTACACACTCAAAAATAGAGGTACCAGCTTGTACCTAAAAAGGTACAAATGCTTGTCGCTGGGGGTGTACTCTTTTGAGAGACATTTCTGTACCCTTCAGTCCTGGTCTATTTTTGTACCTTATCAAGTTATGTTTTTTATGTTTTCCACAGCATTAGGCCTGGTCCATGCAACTTAGCAATATTATCTTTAATCTAGAAATAATCTTCAAAAACTCAAAATACTGAGCAGCCATACACTTAGTTTGCAGCATCTGACCTTCATTGTCTGGTGTAGTAAATGACTGTTTAGTAGTACTACTGTCATCACTCAACTCTGCTCCAGTTTGTAACATTACAACCATTAACATCACATTTTTCAACGCTGCAGGTTCCCTTATGGTCGAAATGGTACAAATTTGTACTTTATGTCACTTTGAACCCTTTTTCGTACTCTGAAGGTGTGTTTCTGGTCTCTTAAAGACCAGTATTGTACTTTAGAGAGAACATTTCTTTAAAATGTACCTATAGGTACAGAAATGTCCTTATCTTGTACCTCTATTTTTGAGAGTGTAGAGGCTAATTCATTCATGGTTATGCACAACCTCCAATCACAACACAAATCAAAAGCACATCTTAGTGCAGCACTGTGACTGAAAAGCAGCGAGAAAACAAAAACACACATTTAAATGGCCCATCAGCTAATTCCTAACACTCCATCCTGAAAGAATCATCGTTCACACACTCATTTACAATCCAGATCATTTCCATCTTTCATCAAGTTCCAACTGTTCAAAGTGAGGATGCATGAAGAGGAAGCTGCATCGTTCCTGGCAGAGTCACAACTCCACTTATAAGGCAACACCAAGAATTCCTTTAAATCTGTGGCTTTAATGTCTGTGATGCTGTTTTATGTGTTAACCTGCTCCTGCTGGTTCAACGCGTTGCAGGAAAAGGAGAGCGAAATCTGGGAAAAACAGATTTCTCCAAAGCAAAAGTCATTTTCAGCCAAGCAGATTATATTTTATCTGAACTCCTGCCTTCCAGTCGAAGCTGTAACGTCCCCAAAAAACAACTTTATACACAAAGTCTAGTTGTTTCCCTTCAACTTCTGTCCCTTTCCAGTCATTAGAGGACAAAAAGTCGACTCCCAAAACCTGCAGTGAAATTATTTGTTTCAGCTTTTTTAAATGTATAATAAACTTCAGTCTAAATCGAAAGTAATTATTGATTGTTGTAACTCTTTAAATAATAATTTAATTAATGAGTCACTGCTTTTGGGAGGTCTGAATGGTGGACTTTCTGTGTGGAGTATGTATTGTCTCTCCGTGTGTGTGTGGGTTCTCTCCACCGTCCAAAGACATGCATGCTGGGTTAATTGGTTTCTCTACATTGTCTCTAGGAGTGATTGCTTGTCTCTCTGTGATGGAGTGGCGACCTGTCCAGGATGTACCTGCCTGATGGTTGCTGGGATAGACTCCAGCTTCCTGAGACCTTGAATTGGACTAAGCGTCCAGGAAAATGGACAAAGAAATGAATGACTGTCATTGTTTTCATGGAAAAGGAACACACTGCAGAGACAAATACACTTATTTGCCGTAAAATGTGCATTTTTCTCCGTTATTTGTCTTAAATGTACTAACTTAGTATGAACTTTGATTTTCTTTTTCAACAATATAAGGAAAATTACTTATTGAAGGATTTTTAAAAAGATAAAATCCTCGACTTTATTATGATCTAATTGACATTTAGTGTTACAATGATTTTAATACATACATATTTTATAGTTTTAATTAGGGTTGAAGTTGACTGACTGATCCAAGCCAAAAAAAGAAGAAAAAAAAGATGAAAAATATCAATCTGTAACGTTTTTACAGCAGTTTTTCAGAGCTGTTTCGTCCTCTAATGGCCTGGAAGTCCCATAATTTTTTCTGGGGTCCTGGTGACTTAAAAGGAAAAATAAAACTATAATTTCAAAGTTAAACTTTCTCATAAATAAATGATCCTAAGATCGCAATCAGAACAGCGGCCAAAAACTTTCTGGATCCATATCACAACCATAATAATTAAACAAAAACAGTTAAATATTTATATTCTTGCCATTGATGTGACAAACGGTCGATCTGCTGTGTTGTTTTATGTTGAGATGATGACTGCTGACTCTTAGAATAAAGTTGTCTGGACTGAGTCAAAGTGTGTGTTCATGTGTTTTAGCTTTTTTAGTTTTCCTGCAGCTGCAGACGTTTCCTCCTCTGGCGCCATTTAGTGGCAGTTTTGATGTAACACCGTGGCAGAAGACGGTCCCACCAATAATTGTCTGGATCCTTCCTTTCATCAGCTCTGATTTTTCTACATGGCACTTAATCAGCTTTAAAAGTTTGTATGCTACTTTTTTTTTTTTTTAAATCTTTTATAGTTTTGTTGTTTATTTAAATGTTTTCTACTTTCTCCTCACCATCTGTATCATTTCCTCTCCATTACAGCAGGATCCATGTTTTATTTAATTATCTATCAAGTATGGCTCACACACACCAGCCCATAATAACGTGGCAGAAGACAAAGCAATAAACAAACTTAAAGGATCCAAAATAATAGAATCAAATGATCAAAATGCCTGAGAGCATCATCCACGTTTCCACGTTTTCTACAAGTAATCTGACAAATAAAATGACATAACGGTGACTTTAAAGCAGAGAAAATCTGCTAAGCAGCTACAGTCACCACTGCTTGAATTAATCAACATTAAGGATGAGAAAATTAATCGAATATTGGGATTTTTTTTGTTTCACAATTTTAATATTGACTTTTTAACAAAAAAAAAAATTTTTTTCACATAAATAAAAATAATCCATTTGAGAATTGTTGCCATTTTTATTATTTTTATTGATCTTTTTACTTGTCTTCTTGGGCTTTATAGCAGAAGAATGATGGTCTGGCTACTATCCAGAAAAATGATGAGCAATAAAAGTTTTGTACATTTTTTTGTTTGTTTGTTTTTAGTCTACAAAAATCAGCATTATCAAGGAATCGTGAGAATTGCCATTTAAATCAAATCAGCACCCAAAAAATCGGAATCAAATCAAATCGGGACTAAAGCATATCGTCACAGCCCTAATAAACATATTTGTCAGGTTCGCTGCGTCTCACCCCCTACAGGCCGCGGTTACAGCGGTGGCAGCTGATCATCCACATGCTAATCTCAGTAGTTTGGCAATTAACGTTGAAGTGAGAGGACATTTAGTGTTTTTCACATCCAAATGTAACTTTTCAGTGTTTCTATGTCCCTATTCTCAGTCTTTTACCTGATGGGTTTCTAATGAAACGGTTGTTTCCCAGAAGGGATCGCTTCCACTTGTAAAGTTTCTTTATTTGCTCGTCGAGAGCGTGTGCTTGCTAGCTTAACTTCATGACATTTGAGGATTGTTGTCACTCCATTGTGCACACATACATGCATGCTGTGACACTGGTAGTTATTTATTGGTTTGTAGAAAGAAATTTGTCAGAACTACGAGCCAAAACCATCTGATTTTATTTCCCTTTTCCACAGTGAGTTCACGCAGCTTGTTGCCACAATGTGACCTTGTTTTGACTCAAATACTAAACTGAATGTTTGAAATTAAAAGTTTTAGTTTTTTTCTTTTAGAATCCTTCTTTTTCCTGCATTTTAATATAGAAACAAATTGCAAAAGTGTAGTGGAAACACTTTTTTTTGCATTTACATGTCCCTGGACATGATGTTGGGGGGGGGTGTGACCAGCTCATTTCCAGTAAAGATGGCGCGATGTGCAACAAACAAAAGCTAATTTTAGAGTTTTACAAAACAAAATGAAGGAAAAAAGTTTTGAAAAAACATCGCAAATTCTCAACAGCAAGTAGAAAAGCCTGAAATACACTCCATGCCCCTCTTGCATAAAATGTCGCAACAGAAACATGATTTTACGAGACTTGAGGCTGAAGCGCTCCATACTGTTCATGGAAACACCCACAAATTGTTGTTACTCAAAACTTACAAATATCGCTTTTATTTTAGGATAAAATGTAACAGAAACACATGCAGCTTCTCTTTGAGACAAGCAGCCTGGCTTTGGGGATTGTTGTGGCAGAAGCACAGCTTGTATTTGGTCCACATCTTCTGATCAGATTCATATCGAGGAGTGAAAGGTCCCTCTATAACCTGAAACCAAAGTCTGACAACCAGCCCAGTTCTCCTCTGTTAAAACCAGGAAACCTCCCATAAATAAGTCGTATGTGAGCAGCTCTGTCAGTGAGGGAAGTTCACATGTCTCAGAAAGTGAGACATGTTGGTGTGAACACAAACAGCGGGAAGTACCTTGGTGGATTAGGAGGATCGGTTCCTCCTCCCAGCCAGGAGATGAATCCGTGATGCTTGGAGATGACCGGACTGCTCCTTTCCTTGTGGCTTTTCAGGGCGCTAGCATCATCCTCACCTTCATCACTGGGATTTTTAGAGGCTTTTTCAGCGTTGTGGAGAGCAGAACTGCTTTGTGGGTAGGACCGCTGAAGATGCGAACGTCTCAGAGCTTTCCGACATTTCCTCTGTGATAAAGTCAGCTGTGGACGTGGAGGGGTGAAGGCTGTCTTCTCTTCTCTTCCACCGTTTCCTACAGAAAGACAAGCGGGGTCAAACCGGAACCAGCTGGCTGCTGGGTTTAAGCCTGCTAAGAAAAAGCAAGAAGGGATGGAGGGAAGTAAAAGAAGTCAAATAAAAGTATGTATTTTAAAAGAGGATGAGACTGAATGTGGACGCAGACGACTCAGAGCTCAACCTGGAAACAGGAAGAGTTCCAGAAACTAAATGTGTTGAAGGGATAAAATCTGCTCAGCTGGAGATCAACTCTTAGGCGCTTCCTGCCCAGTTGCAGCTGTAATAATCTAATAATCTGTTTCAAAGCTCCAGAAAGCTGCTTGACGGTCTCACCTGCGCCAGTCGGAGCTGCAGTTGCAGGAGCTGTGGTCTCTGCAGCGTCCACACACCAGCTGACGTACCTGCATCTGTACGGCGAGGACGACATGTCGCTGCTGGAGCCCATCTGTCTTCAGAAGAGACAAAGTTTCCTGATGACTGCAGCTTTGTTGTAATCAAACTTCCTGACAAGTTTGATTACAACACCCCCCAGCTGTTGTAATGACGAGCGACACCTACATGCAGCTTTTCACGTTTCAGTTTTTTAAAACTTTAAATGTCAAAGTCATTTATTAACGCGGACTCTCTTGTTATCTTTATGATTCCTCTGACAGGTTCATAGAGGATCATTTTAGGTCTAGAAGTCATTACACCCCCCCTCCAGGTCGTCACTGGACCTGCCAACATGGAGCAACACATTATGATTCAATCATCTGCTCATCAGCATTACATCAGAAATGAATTTAGCAGAATTGGTCCAATCAGAAAGTTTGTTTCTCCTCCCATCACAACTCCTTCATGCTATTTGTTCATCTTGAGTTCATTTCAGCACAACTCTGCAACAGTGAATGGTTCACGTAACTATTACTATGGTCAGGTGCGTTGAAGCAGATAAACAATGATAACCCACAGTGCTGCGACCCTTGTGGTTTGCAGGGTGATAGAACAAACTGGGACACATTATTTTGTGTTTCCACATGCAGAAACTGGGAATGTGTGCCACACTGCTTCCCTCCCTGGTTGAGGAAAAGTCCAGCAAAGTGCTGAGGAGCCTAAAATACCAGCATCTGGTTCATCAGGCTCCACCATGTGCTGCTGGATCATGTGGATGTCTGTGGTGGTGGTGGGGGGTGTTGTTAGTTATGAGTCTCTGTGTAGTTATTGTCAGCCATTTTGTTTTCCCCTGTGTGTGTGTGTGTGTGTGTGCGTGTGTGTGTGTGTGTGTGTGTGTGATCTGGTCTGGCCAAAGTTACCCCCCATGTGTCCTTGGGTTTTTGCTCCGCTTTGAGACGTGTGTTAAGTTGTACAAACGTCTGACAAAGGTCAGTATTATTATATTTAACCGACGGCTTTAAAGGCCGCCATGTTTATTAGTTTCTTTGGATTTTTGTATTTATTTTGGGTCAATAAAAAAGTGTTTTTGACGTTACTTTCTGTGTCCGTTGTCGCCTTACTCCTTAGTCCAGGGCTACATAAGTCAGTCCTACGAGGGCAGCAGTCCAGCAGGTTTTCCAAGCATTCCTGCTTTAAAATCATCTTACAGGTTGATAGTTTAGTTTGAGTCAGCTGTGTTGGAGCAACGATACACTGAAAACCTGCCGGATTGCAGCTCTCAGACCAAACTGAGTAACCTCACCTTAGTCTCTGACAGGTACCACAACACCTGTCGGAGACCTTGGGTTTTTTAGATGCCTTCTGTTTGGGCACTGTAATGTCTGTGTCTACAGCCACACAGGTGATATCAAAACGCATCACACATGCACTTAGATTTATTTTGTTCAACCAGGATTTAATTTGCAGACCAATATTTTTGTTAGACATTAGTTTCATGTAGCATCAGAACTATTCTCAAAAAGCACGCATTTCAGTTTATGTTGTGATGGTATGATTGTTTTCATTTGTGTTCTTTTCCCTTTGAGTTTCAGCAGCTCCAGTCCCTTGGCTGTGAACCAGCAGGTGGCCACGGGGTGGAGCCAGCTAACTGGACCAGACCAGTGGCAGAAATGGGGATTTAAGGTTTTCTTTTGTTCATTTAGTTAGGTTTTTGTTTGTCATCCTCTTTGTCTGTTTTTGTTTGGGCTGATCAGCCACTATTTAAGTTTCCTCTTGTGTGTCGTTTGTTTGGTCAGTTGGTTTCATTTTGTTGCTTCTGTTACAAATTCTTTGATTATAGTTTTGTTAAGTTGGTCTCTTTTATAAGCCTGAATTATTCATTTGTTAAAACAACTTTTTCTTTTTTGGGTCATAATAAAAAACCCTATTTTTGAACTTTAAACCTGTGCCTGACTGTGCTTCACTGCTCGGCCCATCACAGGCACCAATCTAACCGATCCGACCGAAAGGGTGGAGTTTGACACACTGCAGTTGTTCAACTTGTGTTGAACAACTGGAAACAGACTTCCTGTGTGACCTGGCATGAGAACAAGTTTTTTTGTTTGTTTAATAAATCTCTTTTTTAAATGTCATGACGACTGTTGGATTTTCCTCCTTTTTTCCTGTTTTGACTCTTGGTCAAAGAGTTTATACTGCGATGTCGTCATGCTGAGGCGTCCGTCATAATGTGGCAGATACTCTGCCTCTCAGGTAAGGTTTCGATTGGCTGTAGGAAAGCAACAACGTCACAGTTAAACATCCCAACCTGCACCCATCAGTGGTAAACGAGATCAAAGTGGCTTACTGAGAGGACTAGTTAGTAGTGGTGTGTGGATCAGTGCTGCTATACCAGCATCTATAAACTAAGCTTCCACAAGAGGTAGGAACTACTTTTTCTTCCGCCTGCTATTTGCATGTGTGAAATAAGGCGCAGCTTTGTGACATCTTGGTGGTCCAGTCCAGCGGTGCTCAGTTAGATGTGTGTGAAGACCACAAACCTCCCAAAAAGAATAAGGTATAACACTTACGCAGAGGTGATGCGGTCATGATGAGGTCACCGAAAGACAAGCGGAGGAAGAGCGGTGCTGCCGGGGTGGGAAAACATTTTACTCCGGGTCCTTTAGTGCTGCTCGCAGGTTAACTATTCGAGTACTATCCAGGTAGTATCAGGTACTATCCAGATATTATCCAGGAATTATCTGGGCACTTTCAGGCACTATTAGGTACTATCAGGTACTATCCAGACACCACTAGGTACTATCTACGAGGTACTATCAAGTGCTATCCAGACACTATTAGGGTGCATTCACATCAGAATAGTCTGCTAGACTCGGTCCGATCGGGGACTTGGCTCAGTTGTAGTTTTAGCAGTCCACTTCCTGTATTTGGTCCGCTTGAAACGGGTCGAAGCAAGTCCGCTTCTTTGATCTGAATCAGAATTTGTTTCATTATTTATTCAACTCGGATTTGAATAAAAAAAAGTTGAGGTGAATGTGCTCTCAGACACTAGCAGGTACTGTCCAGTTATGATCCAGATATTATTCATGTATTATTCAGGTATTCAGGTATTATCTTTCTTGCAATTTCAGGTACTATCCAGGCATTATTAGGTACTAGCCTGTGCTAGCCTGTATTAGCCTGTACTAGCCTGTACTAGCCTGTACCAGCCTGTACCAGCCTGTACTCGCCTGTACTAGCCTGTACTAGCCTGTACTAGCCTGTATTAGCCTATACTAGGCTGTATTAGCCTGTACTAGCCTGTACTAGCCTGTACCAGCCTGTACCAGCCTGTACTCGCCTGTACTAGCCTGTACTAGCCTGTACCAGCCTGTACCAGCCTGTACTCGCCTGTACTAGCCTGTACTAGCCTGTATTAGCCTATACTAGGCTGTATTAGCCTGTACTAGCCTGTACTAGCCTGTACCAGCCTGTACCAGCCTGTACTCGCCTGTACTAGCCTGTACTAGCCTGTACTAGCCTGTACTAGCCTGTATTAGCCTATACTAGGCTGTATTAGCCTGTACTAGCCTGTATTAGCCTGTACTAGCCTGTATTAGCCTGTACTAGCCTGTACCAGCCTGTACTAGCCTGTACTAGGCTGTATTAGCCTGTACTAGCCTGTACTAGCCTGTACCAGCCTATACTAGCCTGTAGTAGCCTGTATTAGCCTGTACTAACCTCTACTAGTCTCTATTAGCCTGTACCAGCCTGTACTGACATGTTTTACAGTAAAGCAGGATGAAACCTCGACTCATCTCGTCAGAAATTGTGCTTGTTGCGGTGCTGAGGGGATGTTTTGTCCACTTCTGTTTTTAGTTCCTGCCTGGAACGTCCTTTAAGTAAGATGTTACATTTTATTTTCATGTTTTAAAAAGCAGCAGATGTTCTGAGGGAAAGGAGGAAGATGTCTGAATGATGGGCATAACACTTTGTTTATATATAAGCAGATTTAAACACAACTATTAAATACTTTGTTCTGCTTGTTTCTGCCTTAAAATCTACTTTATTTTCCCGGTTTCCAGTTCATCTTTAATAAGGTGTTTTGTTCCATGTTTTTTATGCACTCAGAGAAATATTTAACCCCAAACTTTAGGATTTATGCAATTTAATTACATGACAAATTACCATTTACCTTTTTTTTTTTTTTTAAGATAATTTTAGCACAAACCTCCAAAATGAACCTTACATGATGCATATTCATTATAAAGCCTGTTTATTTGAAATGTATATTCCCCAGGTTTATGTATTTAGTATTATTAAAGTATAACAACTCTTAATTAATAATTACAAGAGAATTTATCCAAAATACATTAGATATATTATCTGAATTCCATAATAATTAGGTTACCTACACAAGATAAATAGTGTATATTTATTTGAATTATATATCACTTATGTTAATGTAATAAACTAAAATAATCAGAATTAAACTCATTTATGCAATTTTGCATTCAGAACTAACAATCTTAATGATGCATAACAACAACCATGTGTGTGTGTGTGTGTGTGTGTGTGTGTGTGTGTGTGTGTGTGTGTGTGTGTGTGTGTGAAGGAGATTATTATGAGATGTGTGTTTTTAATTTGCTACATGTGTATAGACTTGCTTTATGTGTTTTGATCTTGCCAAATCCTTCATGCTGTTGGCTGCATTAAAGGTGCTTTATAAATAAAGTTGGATTTAAAGTTTAATCAGTCATTTACATCATTTTCTGGCAAAACACAAAGCACCTAAACAAGGCCCCACATCAGGAGACCCAAAAAAAAAGCAGATCTGATCCTAAATAAAAAGCAAATAATAAAATAAAATCTAATAAGAAAAAGTAAAAGTATCTCCTTCAAGCTGAGATCCAACAGCAGCGTTTTCAGTCTGATTTCATGTTAACTCAGGCTTGACTTGAAGAAGCCGGTAAGGTTTTAAGCTGCTTCCTGTCTGAGAGCCGAAGTTGGCTGCGATTGTGAGCGATAACATCTTCAAGAGTTCCTATTTCACTCAAACATGAGCAGAAAGGAAAAGTCCTCCATGAGCAGCGACTGAGGCTGCTGACCAGACGACATGGAGCTGATCAGGCGACTCACCGGGATGAAAAGCAGCATCCAAGCTGCCTGGGGTCCAGTCTGAAGGGCCGAGACGCGTCTTCATCCAGCTGCAACTGCAGCAGCTGCAGAAAGGAAGAGAGGCGGTTCATATCAGCACTTCCTGTATTTAACACGCTTTAATAGCAACTTTTTTTCCCCCTGAAAGCTCACTGTTTGCCTCACAACGGTTTCCCCATGAGAAATCACAAACATCCCACACAGGAAATATGGAGTTTTTATAATAAAAAAAAAAAAATCAAGACGAAAAAAGGAAATTTTCCTTAATAAAAGACACAATAAAGCTTTAAAGCTGACTAAAATCAGCTTGCGTCACACTGAACTGAATCTACACAACTGATCAGTTTAACACAGAGCTCAGAGGGGAAAAAGGACCTTATGTCCTGAGTTATGGACAGTTAGTGTTTGCTCAGCAGAAACGTTCAACATGAAGCGTCTGCTTTGCTGGGACATCTGCTGACAGCTGCTGCTGGAGATAGAGGAAGTTTCAGTCCCAGTCGAGGATCAGTGGGTTTGATTGATCTTCACGTTTCCACAAACAAATATGGAAGCTTTAGGAGTGCTGCTTGCTTTTAGCAGGCAAGGGAGCATTTTCTGGACAGATATCTTATTTAGAAAGATGTACAATTCCCTTCAAATACACCACAAACACATGATATGCCATGTTCAAAATGAAACACTTTGTTGTCTTTTTAAAAAAAATTTTTTCCCAAGAAAAGCTGGTTTGGGGTCGATAAAAGACCAGGAAAGTTTAGGAATTTAAAGACTGTCTGGAAAGTTCCACAGGGAAACAGGTGAGCATCATGCCTGGATAATAAACTAGTTTTACTTTGTGAACAACTGCGGGAGCAAATAGTCCAACAGCTGGAAGAATCTCATTATTTTTCCAATTTAGGAATGATCTTTATTTCCACGGCCTGACGGATTCCAAGTAGTCTGGAAATGGATGTGCAACACTTTGTTTTTATTAAGCTTGATTATTTAAAAATGTCATCTTTTTTTTTAAAGATTTATGTTATTTTCTTTCATTTCCTTTCTCCCTTTTTTTATATTTTAAATTATATTTCTTAATTTGTAATGTTTCATTTCTCTGTGAAGCACTTTGACTAACACTGATGTTGAATTGTGACAATAAACTTGCATTGCCTTTAAAAAAAAAAAAAAAGACCCTTTTTACCCTTCACTACCAAAACATTACGTTTCATAAAAGTGTAATAAAAATGTAATATATAATAAAAAAAAATTTAAAAAAAAAACATTTTTGAGTTTTTATGCCCTTGCTTTAATAAGATTTTTTTTTTTTTTTTTAGGCGAAAAATATGAAATTTTATCATATGAGGATTATAGTGTTTAAAAAAGAAATGTTTATAAAGGGAATCAATGGGACCGAATGTGTCCTAGTGAGTGTTGCCGTTAGGCTTGTCTCTTATTCAGTAAATGGGATCATGGAACTTTAAGTATATTTTTAGAAAAAAAAAAAAAACAGGAACATGTAATTAGCTTTTAAACTGAAGCAGATATTGAGAACTAAAAGCACAAAATAAACAGAACGTACACGTGTTTTTTTTCCTCAAAGGTGCCTTGAGGTTTAAATCTGAAAGGTTTAAACCTCAAGGTTTTGGAGTGACAACGTCTCATTCTGGGTTAATATCTGCTTATTTCAGCAAGACAATGCCACACTACGTTCTGCATGTGATGCAGCAGTATTGCTTCAAAGCAACAAGCAGATTCAGGTCCCTGTTGGGTTATTTTTCCCCTTTAATGCTTTTTCCACAAGTTTGGGATGCGGTCCATTCGTAGAAAACCGCTTTGGTCCGTCACTTGTCCAGTTTGCTTGCTACTCATGAAGACCGTCTTGTTAGGGCGAAAGTACCATTTCTGCCTGTTGACCTGTTATTTTTGGCTTTCTTCATAGATGCAACTGAAAAAAGGGAAATGTGTCTTTGTGACGGGTGACAGACTATTTAGAAATGACTGTAGGCTGAATTGTTCATGCAGACACAACACTGGTTCATCATCATGGCTGAACAATTCGCAGGTCAGTGTTCAGTGGCGAGAAAAACTAACTTTGAGGAGGTGAAGTGAAGATATAATAAATTTTATAGTACTTATTAAGATTTAAAAAAGTAACAAAAAGCTATTTGACACAGTAAAGTGTTGGAAGCAAAGTCCTTTTTTGGTTTAATTTAACACATTTTTCAACAAGGAGTCATTTGTTTCTTGGAAAGGGAACATCCATCCATCCCATCCATCTTCTGCCGCTTATCCAGGGTCGGGTCGCGGGGGCAGCAGCCTAAGCAGGGAAGCCCAGACTTCCCTCTCCCCAGCCACATTTGCCAACTCTGCAGGGGGATCCCGAGGCGTTCCCAGGCCAGCCGAGAGATATAATCCCTCCAGCGTGTCCTGGGTCTTCCCCGGGGTCTCCTCCCAGAGGGACGTGCCTGGAACACCTCACCAGGGAGGTCCAGGAGGCATCCTGACCAGATGCCCGAGCCACCTCAACTGGTTCCTCTCGATGCGGAGGAGCAGCGGCTCTACTCTGAGCCCCTCCCGGATGACAGAGCTCCTCACCCTATCTCTAAGGGAGAGCCCGGCCACCCTGCGGAGGAAACCCATTTCAGCCGCCTGTATACGAGATCTCGTTCTTTCGGTCACGACCCACAGCTCATGACCATAGGTGAGGGTAGGAACGTAGATCGACTGGTAAATCGAGAGCTTCGCCTTCTGGCTCAGCTCCTTCTTCACCACGACAGACCGGCACAGAGTCCGCATTACTGCAGACGCCGCACCGATCCGTCTGTCGATCTCGCGCTCCATCCTTCCCTCACTTGTGAACAAGACCACGTGATATTTAAACTCCTCCACTTGAGGCAGGACCTCACTCCCGACCCGGAGAGGGCAATTCACCCTATTCCGGCTGAGGACCATGGTCTCAGATTTGGAGGTGCTGATTCTCATCCCAGCCGCTTCACACTCGGCCGTGAATCGCTCAAGTGAGAGCTGGAGATCACGACCAGATGAAGCCAACAGGACCACGTCATCCGCAAAAAGCAGGGACCCAATCCTGAGGCCACCAAGTCGGATCCCCTCAACACCTCGGCTGCGCCTAGAAATTCTGTCCATATAAGTTATGAACAGAATCGGTGATAAAGGGCAGCCTTGGCGGAGTCCAACCCTCACCGGAAACGAATCCGACTTACTACCAGCAATGCGACCTCTGTGCTTATGCACCGAACAGCAGTTCAGAGTACCCACCCTTTCTGGAGTCCTTGGAGGGAGTGCTGGAGGGTGCTCCTTCTGGGGACTCCATTGTTCTGCTGGGGGACTTCAATGCTCACGTGGGCAATGACAGTGAGACCTGGAGGGGAGTGATTGGGAGGCATGGTCCCCCCCCTCTGAACCCAAATGGTGTTTTGTTATTGGACTTCTGTGCTCGTCATGGATTGTCCATAACGAACACCATGTTCCAACATAAGAGTGTCCATATGTACACCTGGCATCAGGATTCCCTGGGCCGCAGTTCGATGATCGATTTTGTAGTCGTATCGTCGGACCTGCGGCCACATGCCTTGGACACTCGGGTGAAGAGGGGGGCGGAGCTGTCAACTGATCACCACCTGGTGGTGAGTTGGCTCAGGTGGTGGGGGAGGAAGCCGGTCAGATCTGGCAGACCCAAATGTGTTGTGAGGGTCTGCTGGGAACGTCTGGCTGAGTCCCCTGTCAGAGCGAGCTTCAACTCCCACCTTCAGCAGAGCTTCAACCATGTCCCGAGTGAGGCGGGGGACATTGAGTCCGAATGGGCTGTGTTCCGTGCCTCTATTGCTGAGGCGGCCGGCCGGAGCTGTGGCTGTAAGGTCGTTGGTGCCTGTCGTGGCGGTAATCCCAGGACTCGTTGGTGGACACCAGCAGTGAGGGATGCCGTCAAGCTGAAGAAGGAGTCCTATCGAGCCTTCTTGGCCTGTGGGACTCTGGAGGCAGCTGATGGGTACCGGCGGGCTAAGCGGCATGCGGCTTCGACTATTGCCGAGGCAAAAACTCGGGCATGGGAGGAGTTCGAGGCCATGGAGAAAGACTTCCGGACGGCTTCGAGGAGATTCTGGTCCACCATCCGGCGGCTCAGGAGGGGGAAGCAGTGCTCCATCAACACTGTGTACAGTGGAGGTGGGGAGCTGCTGACCTCAACTCGGGACGTTGTGGGTCGGTGGAAGGAATACTTCGAAGACCTCCTCAATCCTACCAACACGTCTTCCCATGAGGAAGCAGAGCTGGCGGACTCAGGGGTGGACTCTCCTATCTCTGGGGCTGAAGTCGCTGAGGTGGTCAAAAAGCTCCTTGGCGGCAAGGCCCTGGGGATGGATGAGATCCGCCCGGAGTTCCTTAAGGCTCTGGATGCTGTGGGGCTGTCCTGGCTGACACGCCTCTGCAGCATCGCGTGGACATCGGGGGCAGTACCGCTGGATTGGCAGACTGGGGTGGTGGTCCCCCTTTTTAAGAAGGGGGACCGGAGTGTGTGTTCCAATTACAGGGGAATCACACTCCTCAGCCTCCCTGGTAAGGTCTATTCAGGGGTCCTGGAGAGGAGGGTCCACCGGATAGTCGAATCCCGGATTGAGGAGGAGCAGTGTGGTTTTTTTCGTCCTGGTCGCGGAACAGTGGAATATTTTCAGTTTTTTATTTTATTTTATTTTATTTTATTTTTTACATTTGGAGTGTTTCATCTTGCACAGTTAAAGTCCTCACAAGTATACAAGTACAAATCAGCATTGGCACACATAAAGTAATCAGTGATCAGCAGTGTAAACCTGCTGACGGAAGCTTATTATGCAATCAGTTGACTCAGCACCGACAGTGCAGTGAAGCCGTGCCTCACACACACACACACAGTTGCACACGCACACACACCTCCATAGAGAAAAACAAAACAGTTTCTGCTTTGCTGGGATTGTGTTACATTTCTATAAATACCTATCTTCATGAAAACATGCGTCATTTGTGCTTTTTTTCTTCTATACCAGCAGTTTCTAACTGTGTGGTCTGTGGAAACAGAGCATTCCTGGCAGATTTTGGCACGGACACCGGTGGTGTAGAGGTCCCTCAAGATGTGGGTATACTCTGGATTTGTTTTTTGTTTTTTTTTTTTTTTTTTTTTTTTTGTTTTTTTTTTTTTAAGAAGTAGCCCAGAAAATGCTGTAACATGTAAAACTCTGTTTAGTTTACATAAAGAATGCATCAGTATATTTGCTCGTTGTCACATAATTTAGAAGAGTTATGAAATGACTAGACCAGTACCGGCACACAGACTGATGACTTATAGACATATATACATATATCTTTGTTATGTCTATGTTCAGGCTAAAGTTAACGCAGCTGATGACTAACTGCACCAGTGTAGCATCGGTAACCTTAGCTGAGTTGCTGGGCGACGTCGGTACATGTGTAGAGCTTTTTCTCTTGCTGGTCCAACTCTGTGGAATGAGCTTCCCCTCCACATTAGACAAGCCTCCTCCCTGTCCATTTTTAAAACTCATCTTAAAACCCATTTTTATTCCTCGGCCTTTAACCCAACGTAAGACAGTTTCCAGTCAGTGTGCTTTTGTTTATTTTTATTATTGCTTTTATTTACTATTTATTCAGTTTGTTTTATTGTTTTAATTCCGTATTCCTTGTATGACCTGTTGTTTTATTGTGTTATTTATTTGCATTTGAACTGTTTTATTCTGTTTTTATTTTGGCCGATTGTGTACAGCACTTTGTTTTGACTCTGGTTGTTTTAAAGGGCTTTATAAATAAAGTTGAGTTGAGATATAACTGTAAAAGCAGCATCTCAGGGGGTTTAGAAGTGGGTTTACTCAATTCTCACTGAAATAGAAGTGGGTGTACTCCGTATACCCACGTATACCCCCGACTACATCACTGGATGACACACATGCTGTACAAGGTCACTCTCCTGGAAGCTGACTCTTACATAACTTTCAGCATTTCTGCATTTCCAACCCTGACATTCTTCTGCTGAAACCTCGGGGCAGGATGTGATTAAACAAGCTATACTTGTGTTCAGCACAATGAAAGAAAGATGCAGACGACACTGCATGTGTGGAGTGGTGTAGTCAGTAAAATGAACATAACATGACTGGACAATGAGCTGCCAGAGTAACTTCCCACGGCTCCATGGAGCCCCTGGAGGCTTTAGGAGGGAGGAAATATCAGCCACACTGCAGTGAAAGGTGAGTCCCCGGAGGTTTATTAAAGGCTCAATCCTGCTCAAAGTCCAGTTACAGACCCAATTAGATGTTATGACTGGAATGGCACGGATCATAAAGTATTTTTCTGAGAACATGTCTCATTTTGGGAACTTATTTGTTCAGATGCTGCTATAAATCCAGAGGTAACATAAAAAGTAGCTGGTGGAAACATTTGCTCTTCTTTGTTTAAAAATTTAACTTTAATTTCATTTCAATAAATAGTTTGACAACTTGAGAAAATCACGTGTCACTTAATTAGAAGCAAAAAACTACTCAAAATCTTTAAACATTTCAACATATTTCAGAGAATCGCTTCTTGACTGAATAAGCTACATTTTAAGAAAGCTTTTATTAATTTGACTGATTTTATTAATACAAACATGTTGATTCATTTGTGGTCATAATCTGGAGAGTTTTTTTGTTTTTTTTCTTTTCATTTGGACTAAATTTAAATGTTACTTCATTCTCATTAGATCAATAAGTGCAAACAGTCTTTACTGTGACATTGTTAAACTCATTGAGACGTTAAACGATAACTAGTCATTATCTTATGATAAAGAAGGCATGTATCTTTTTTTTTTTTAATGATTATTTACATTCACATTTGTGCCTCTGAAAATCCGTGTATCGTTCTGCTTTCCAGGCTTCTACCTGGAGCAGGATGTGGAGCTCCAGTCTCACACGATGTAAAACATCACTGAAACGTCACATCTTGTCCTGCAGGGGTCGCTGTTTACCAGGTTCACTGTGTTTTGTTTCGGTCTGCTCATAAGGTCCAATGCGCAGGCGCAGTGAGCAGGCAGCTGTAAAGTTGGAGGAATTAAAAAGCGAGAGCGAGAATATGGCGGATTTATCTGCAAAATAAAACGATCCTATATTATTATTATTATTATTATTATTATTATTATTATTATTGTAATTTTTTTAGTAATAATAATATTGATAAGTTTTTGTTGTATTTAATTATCTTTTTAATAGAAATTCGTTTAGTTAAGTCATATTTAATATATTAAATAAATATCAATTACTAATAGCTTTTTTTTTTTTTTATCTAGTAATTGTAACAAACTGTTCCATCAAGCCATCAAGGGGGTTTTCACAACTCGTATACATACATACATTATGATTGTATTTTGAAAGTCAAACCCCGGATGTCACACCGCATGCGCATCTGTGACGCTTGACGTGCCGCGCAGACCGCGAGGAAGACGCGGCGGCGACAATCGGAATCCGACGGCGCGGCAGGGCAAGGCACGGCAAACCAGGGAAGTCAGCGACCCCGCACGCTCGCTAACCTCACACACGCGGCGGAGAGGCGGAAAAATTATGGCGACGTTGGGACCGGAGTCGGCTCGGACTCCTCTTGCACCGCTCGGTTCTTCTCCGTCGATTCAGGCTCACATCGGCAGCGCCAACCTGCCTCCAAACCGGGGCTTGGAGCGGGCGCTGGAGGAGGCGGCGGCCAGCGGTGTTCTCAACCTCAGCTGCCGGAAACTGAAGGAGTTCCCCCGGACAGCTAACAACCACGACTTGACGGATACGGTGGAAGCAGGTAGGGCAGCTATGTGGCTAACATCCCCGGGTATGTTTGGGATAAAAAGGCGTGGAGGAGGACGCCGGTGCTGCGTGGACGGTGGACGGCTCCTTCCCTCCCAGCAGCGGCCGCTTTATTTACAGCGTTTCCGTTATTCACATTTAACCCACAAAGTGTTTGTTCCTGGACCTGCACGACATCTTGAAACCTTAACCTTTATATCCTGCTCATATTTCCAACTTTATGTTGACCAGAAGCAGACAAGCTGCTGACCTGAACTGGTCGTGGAGCTGGGCGCAAACCAGCTGACAGGACGCACTGATTTGTGGTTTCTAATGCAAGACACTGATGGTGGAAAAAGGTCTGTAAGCTCCCAGCTTACTGTACATTTCTGCAAGTCACGTGTTCATGTGGAGCTGCAGTGGAAGTTTGGTTTATCAAGGATCAGACTGCTGACAGTGGAAATCCCCTTTTCATCCACGTCCAGCTGTAAACATGCACCGTGCTCCCAGTCTTTCTCACTATTCTTTCTTTTTTCAGGCTGAAATCCATCTGTCTTATCCAAACGCTTAGTTTACATGTCAGCTTTATTCTAAAAGATGTTGGCGTGTTGTTTTAAAGAAGAGACATGGCTCTCCAAAAGGGAAAATATCAGTCTAATGGGGCTCATTTTGTGCTCTTTGAGGTGTATATCCTTGGAGTGAAATGGATCTACCAGCAGCAACATCTCTCGTGAGGAGGTCAAGCACTCCCTGCTTCCTCATTCCTTTGCAGCCAAGCAGTTTCCAGCCACTTGAGTAGCAAGTAGAGAGACTACCTGCTGCTTTGATCAATAGTCAGGCTGTGGAGCTTTTAGAACGGTAAATGAGAGTGGGAATCCTGTATGGAGCACTGGTTTTGCTTTCTTAGTGAAAAGCTGTCCATACATGCAAACATTGTGGGTTCATCCATGCAGATTTGCTTTAATGTGCAGGAACTGAGTCATGGCTTTTGCTGCAGGCTGAACATGTTATGCCAGTTGCAGAATCACCCATTTTCTTTTGCTCTTTTTCTCTGTTTTTACGCACAGCTTTTGAGATAATGGCTTAACTACAGTAAAAGGGGCGTTGCTGATAAAAAATAGATGCGGTTTATGTCATTTCTCATCACCGTGAGCAATAGAAAATCCCACATTAGCTTTTCTTTTCAGAGCAGCGCGGATAAGAACAACAGCTGAGTATTAAAAACCTCCCTCACAATGTCTCGCTGGGCTTCAGCCTCCAACTATGTTTCTGTACGCGAGGACGGAAATGTAGCTTATGTAACACCAGTGGAGTACGCTACCAGAGGCGACAGTAAGGAGCAGAAGATTTTACAAATGGCAGCTTTGTCCTGAGAGAAGCCAGTGTTTTGATCAGAGATTTGTTTTCAGTCCTTTCTGTAAATCCCAGAATCTCACATCTGGATCAGAGCTGACTGTAATTACTGATGCAAATGCTAGCTTATCTCTCAAGTCTGTTGTTGGTGGTGGTGTGTGTGTGTGTGTGTGTGTGTGTGTGTGTGTGTGTGTGGGGAGGTCTTCATGCTGTTGTGAAGCTGACAGCAACGATCGAACTGCTTCTTCCTCTCATAAAGGAGAAAATGCGCCTGATTGCACCTCTGTAATATATTTATTGGATTTCTCTTCTGCGTCTTCATTCCCAGATGAACGGGAGATTTCACATTACCTGAGCTGTGCATATTTCCATCATCAGTGTTAGTTTGACGGCTCTCAGACTAAATTCTGCAGCTGTGGAAGTTATTAGACGTGCAGACCTTGTGTATCTGACGCCTACACGCGCTGCAAACATGGTGTCTGAGTTTCATGGCAAATGAGAATGTAATGAATGAATGAAGTTGTAGTAAGTACTTATTATTCCTCAGTGGTGGAGATAAAGTCATCGCTGATCACACGGCATGTGCGACCAACCTCCGTGAAACCAAATTAAATGAGACAAAGCAGAGTGAGCCACTGTGATGGATGACCGATAGCCTCACGCAAACACACACATATATTTATAATACAGATGTTTCTGAAATTGTGCTGAAGTTCACGGTAACAGCAGCAGTTTTTCAGTTTGCTTGCATGCAAGACAAAAAGAGAAAATGAAAACGCATAGAGCCTGGTTTCACATCAGCAGCTGCACAAGCCTCAACTTGTAGTGAAACGCTAAGCGGAGCTGGTTGCTCTTCACTTTCCTCCCAGTGACACCTTCCTATAGCCAAGAACTCAGTTTAGCTGCTGACTGGAGTCTAAACTAGTTGTATTTAAAAATAAATGACTTTGACCTCATTTAAAAAAAGAAATACAAACTCAAAAACTGTAAATTGGGATCATCTTCCACATGATTTATTCAGCAAAGCCATTTTCACACCCAAAATAGCCTGTTTTATATATGTGTGTAATGCAGGGACAACTTGTAAAAATGACTGATTAAATATATTCCCAGTGCCAGGGGTAAGGTGTTTACGGTTTACAGTGGTAGTTGGTTTATGGTTAACAGTGGTAGCTTGTTTACAGTGATAGCTTGTTTATGGTTTACAGTGGTAGTTGGTTTACAGTTTACAGTGGTAGCTTGTTTATGGTTTACAGTGGTAGTTGGTTTACAGTTTACAGTGATAGCTTGTTTATGGTTTACAGTGGTAGTTTGTTTACGGTTTACAGTGGTAGCTTGTTTATGGTTAACAGTGGTAGCTTGTTTACGGTTTACAGTGGTAGCTTGTTTACGGTTTACAGTGGTAGCTTGTTTATGGTTAACAGTGATAGCTTGTTTACGGTTTACAGTGGTAGTTTGTTTACGGTTTACAGTGGTAGCTTGTTTACAGTGATAGCTTGTTTACGGTTTACAGTGGTAGCTTGTTTACAGTGATAGCTTGTTTACGGTTTACAGTGGTAGCTTGTTTACGGTTTACAGTGGTAGCTTGTTTACAGTGATAGCTTGTTTACGGTTTACAGTGGTAGCTTGTTTACAGTGATAGCTTGTTTACGGTTTACAGTGGTAGCTTGTTTACGGTTTACAGTGGTAGCTTGTTTACGGTTTACAGTGGTAGCTTGTTTACAGTGATAGCTTGTTTACGGTTTACAGTGGTAGCTTGTTTACAGTGATAGCTTGTTTACGGTTTACAGTGGTAGCTTGTTTACAGTGATAGCTTGTTTACGGTTTACAGTGGTAGCTTGTTTACGGTTTACAGTGGTAGCTTGTTTATGGTTAACAGTGGTAGCTTGTTTATGGTTAACAGTGGTAGCTTGTTTATGGTTAACAGTGATAGCTTGTTTACGGTTTACAGTGGTAGCTTGTTTACGGTTTACAGTGGTAGCTTGTTTACGGTTTACAGTGGTAGCTTGTTTATGGTTAACAGTGGTAGCTTGTTTATGGTTAACAGTGGTAGCTTGTTTATGGTTAACAGTGGTAGCTTGTTTATGGTTAACAGTGGTAGTTTGTTTATGGTTAACAGTGGTAGCTTGTTTATGGTTAACAGTGATAGCTTGTTTACGGTTTACAGTGGTAGCTTGTTTATGGTTAACAGTGATAGCTTGTTTACGGTTTACAGTGGTAGCTTGTTTATGGTTAACAGTGGTAGCTTGTTTATGGTTAACAGTGGTAGCTTGTTTACGGTTTACAGTGGTAGCTTGTTTATGGTTAACAGTGATAGCTTGTTTACGGTTTACAGTGGTAGCTTGTTTACGGTTTACAGTGGTAGCTTGTTTATGGTTAACAGTGATAGCTTGTTTACGGTTTACAGTGGTAGCTTGTTTACGGTTTACAGTGATAGCTTGTTTACGGTTTACAGTGGTAGTTTGTTTACGGTTTACAGTGGTAGCTTGTTTACAGTGATAGCTTGTTTACGGTTAACAGTGGTAGCTTGTTTACGGTTTACAGTGGTAGCTTGTTTATGGTTAACAGTGATAGCTTGTTTATGGTTAACAGTGGTAGTTTGTTTACGGTTTACAGTGTTAGCTTGTTTACAGTGATAGCTTGTTTACGGTTTACGGTGGTAGCTTGTTTACAGTGATAGCTTGTTTACGGTTTACAGTGGTAGCTTATTTATGGTTAACAGTGGTAGCTTGTTTATGGTTAACAGTGGTAGCTTGTTTACGGTTTACAGTGGTAGTTTGTTTACAGTGGTAGCTTGTTTACGGTTTACAGTGGTAGCATGCTGTAGAGCTACATTACACTCGCTTAATTTATCTGAGTTCATGCTCCCCGTCTTATCTCTCCTCTGTCCTCTTTCCCTTAAGCCAGAAATCACTCATTGACATATTTGTAATGTTTGCATGATCAAAATTTATCTGACGGAAAGTAGTTTCTGGAGAAAGAGGCTAATGTTTTGGCCTTTGAGGAAGGTGTTTCAGCATTTGTGAAGCGTGACAGGGTGGGACATGTTAATCCCGCCTTGTAAATTTCGAAGAAACAAATACCTAAATACTAAATCAAACATAGTTAATGATCCTATTGTACCTGCATCTTTAGTGGGAAGAACAAAGATGTGATGAGAGGAATCAGAATACAGAATATAGTGTGTGTCAGCTGGGAAGAGGGAAATGTGTTCACAACAGGTTCAGTAATTACTTATACCATTATAGGGACAAGTATTTAAGTACACAACATAAAAAGGTGGCAGCTGTGTTCAATAAGCTGCGTTGGACCAGAGATTTCTGAAAGGATTCAGCCGTTTATCATTATATCCTTGATCACACGTCAGTCCAACAAGGTGCTGTCCAAACTGATCACCTGGATCTTATTTCCCCTTAATTAGCATGTAAAGCCCTAGCAGGTTGATTGGATGATGGTAATAGATGACAAATATTATGTTGGTGCTATATTGTTGGATCTTAACGTTTGATGTTCTTGCAATGGGTTTGAACCAGCGGCTATTGGATGGATAAAGACTTATCTGACAGACAGGAATAGCACAGTATACTTTAATGGCAGCTATTCTGAGCTGAGAGCAGGAAAGGGGGGGGGGGGGGGGGGGGGGTATGGGGGGGGGTGTTACAAGGGAGTTCTTTGGGTCCTCTCTTATTCTCAATATAAATCATTTACGTTTGGATGTAAATCGTGCACCGTTGCAATGTATGCTGATGACTCAACAATTTATGCATCGGCAAGTACACCAGCTGAATTAACAAGGATTTTTAAATGCAGATTTAGAGCTAATAGAGGCTTGGTTGAGTCGAAACAAATTAGTTTTGAATAAAGAAAAAATTAAAGTGTTTTGGGTTAAAAAAATATGTTGAGGGAAGATCCTTAGCTATGCTTAACTATGGGTGAGGTAGTAATTGAACAAGTATCAGGGGTAAATCCACTGGGGGTTATTGTGGATTGTCAAATGTGGTGGCATAGTCAAGTTGATGAGATAGTGTGGAAATGGGTAGAGGTATGACTGTGATTAAATATTGCTTGAAATTTATATTGACTTATCTAATTAAATTAGTCGTTCAAGCATTAGTCTTGTCACACTTAGACTATTGTTCGGTAAGTTGGTCTAGTACAGGGGTGTCAAACTGCAGTCCTGGAGGGCCAGTGTCCTGCAGTTTTTGCTGTCCCCATGCTCCAACACACACCTAACAGACACTCAAACAGGTTGACAAGAAGCTGGTGGATCCATTGATTTGAATCAGCAGTGTTGGTGGCGGGAAACAACAAAAACCTGCCGGATTCCGGCCCTCGAGGACTGGATTCTGACACCCCTGATCTAGTACAACAAAACGTGACCTCAATAGCTTGCAGGTCGCTCAGAGTAAAGCTGCAAGGTCAGTTCTGCAATGTCTACTGTAATGAAATATTGTCTGTCATGGTTAGGTGTAGAAAGTAGGATGCAATATTCACTGATATTTTTAATTAAAAGTAGTAGTTATGTAGTTATGACCAAAACACCAGATATATTGCATAGAAGACTGTTAGTTTTCTCAGAAATACATAATCACTTTACAAGGCAGATGTCAGCAGGTTGTTTCTTGTTGCCTTTTTATAGAACTAATCATGAACAGAAGACAGTAAATTACAGGGCAATGGTGACATGGAATACATTAGCAGATTTTTTTATTACAATATGGTGAGCTTTTAAATGAAGCTAAAAGTATTTCTGTGGGTTCCGCAGAAATAATGATGCAGTGATCTTTTTTGTGTAACATTTGTGTTGAGACGATGGGATAGGATAATTTCTAATAGATAAATAGAAAAAGTAAATTGTAAATTTAATGTCATTGTGTTGGCTGTGATGTTTTGAACTTTGAGGAAGTGTTTTTGTGTTTGGTGTCTGGGCTGTTGGTGGGTGTTTGTCTGTATTTTAGGCTAGTGCTGTAATAAGATGTGGAGACCCCAGGAAGAGTAGTGGCTGTGAATTAGGGCTGGGCGATATGACCTTTTAGTAATATCCCGATATTTTTATGGCATGTCACGATATACGATATATATCTCGATATTTACCTTAGCCTTGAATTAATGCTTTGGTGCATACAATCACATCAGTAAGATGATTTTGTGTCTATATTAAAACATAATTGTTCATACTGCATCAAGATATGCTGATTTTAAACATTTATGCCAAAACGATGAAATTGTAACGTAGCAAACTGATAAAAACTGTATTTATTGAACAGTTAAAGCAGTGGCAGAAACATGTCATTTTAAAACAAAATAAAGTGACTTTGCATGATGTAATAAATGCAACGTATGAAAATAGGTGCTCTGGGGGGGGACTTTTCAAATGATAAACTATTTGTGTATTTTTTTAATCGCAGAGTTTAGCGTAGAAATCAGTCTTATAATCCAGGCAGAATGTCCTCGTATCGTCTCCAATAAACGGCTTCAGCCAGTTTTTAATTCAGGATTTGATTCCCACTCCTTTCTGTACTTTCTAGAGACATGAGGAGCCAGATAAATATGCTTGTGTCACACACAGTGGATGAGGTGAGTAAGTGACAGAGGCTGTGAATGTAATCAAATAGAATTAATTATTTTTGCGTGACGTGAAAAACTTTGTAATTTACGTCCCACTCTGTAATCCAGAGCGGGATCAGTGGCGGATTTGGCTGTTCATTGTGACTGTAGGTGGAGTCGTGCAGGTGTCCTCTCTGCTCCTCTGACTGGCTGCAGCTGCAGCCGGAGCGACTGAGTGCTTTAGGACGGGGAGAGACTCTCGTTCTGACAAGAACTTTACAATATGCGCTTTAAAGTCAGTCGCCAAAACACCAGGAAAGTTTCTAATAACTCCAGTAAAAGTCGCTAGATTTGTCGCTTTTCACAAAAAAAGTCGCCAGATTTAGCGAGAAAGTCACCAAGTTGGCAACAGTGGCTCCACGCTGCCTCTCATGACGTAGCACGTAGCTCACGTTATGTACGTAACGAGGTGCGCTCGTTTTAACTCTCTGTGCAAAGAGTTAATAATAAAATTAATGCACTATAAAATTTTTGTCATTTTTATTGTTTTTATTGAACTTTTTACTTGTGTTCTTGGGCATTATAGCAGCAGAATGATGGTCTGGCTACTGGGTTGTATTTTTCCTCGTTGAAATGAAGAAAAATGACGAGCCAAAAAAAAAGTTTTATACATTTTTTTTTGTTTTTAACCTACAAAAATCAGCAATATTGAAGAATTGTGAGAATCGCAAATTAAATTTAATCGGCTCCCAAACAACCGGAATTAAATCGGGACAAAAGCATATCGTCACAGCCGTTGCTGATGCAACGTACTGAAATGTTTGTAACTCATTAATGATATTTCAGTATATTTCTTTCACATTGTGCAGCTTTTTTATTTTCCACTGCGAATGATACAGTGTATTTACACCTCTGTTATTTAGATCCAGAGTCTTTGTCTGCCGTTTAATGGACATTACTGTAATAGTGTGTTAGAAAAAGTATTTTGAGCCACGAGAAGTACAAGAAGTCCTTCACCAGATGATACTACCTCAGAAAGTTCACAGAGGATTATGGTTGTACTGGATGTATCCCTGTGGTTGGAAATGGTTTTGTCGTGTTCTGTCACTCATACAGTAAAGTCCAGGAATAATTCTGGTCCAATGGAGACACTAAAACAAGGTTGGAAGATTGTTTTTCCAAACATCAGTTTATCAGAGATCCATCAGAGTGCATCAGGACTGAAGCAGCGTTTCACAGACGGAGTGAAACACTGTTATGTTTATAATGTGTGTTGACGGACACCTAATGTGATAAATCTTCCCCCGAGTTTCCCACCCTGACTTCCTGTACCTCACTGCTCTTCCTTCCCTTTCATTAACACACACACACACACACACACACAGGAAGCTGTGGATTCCAAGGAATGCGTTTGGGTGTTAGGACAGAGGAAGGTCTATCTGCGCAGTGTTCCCGCCACACCTGAGTGTAATGACAGCTGACACGGAAACACACACTCACAGACACACACCATTTCTCATCCGTACACTCAACGTTGTCACGGTTACTTGAAGTGGAAGAGACAAAACTAATCTTCAGAGACAGTTTAGACGCGCTCCTACCTTTACCTTTTTACCTCCACGAGCGCCCTCCTGGTTTCGTCTTCACCTCAGACGTCCTTGTATTGATTTGTTGGCGGGCCGACGAGCGGGCGGGCCGGCGGGCGGTAAGGGGGAGGGTCCGGGCCTCATGCATACTGAATGAAGCAGTTAATGGAGCAGTTAATGGTTTTCTCTCAGAAGAATGAGCAGCTACAGAGTAACCAGATGACAGAGGAGCATATGGAGAGTAAAATGGAAGCAAAGCAGCCCAGATGAGGAGAGACTCGCTGTGTTACTGTGAAACGTGGAGCATCGAACAGAGCAGATCGCTCTGATTGGCTGGCACGGTCAGGGACTGCTTTGTGCTGCTTCAAAATGCCCAGAAGGCAAATTTGACCCTTTGATTTATTCTTATCGTTTTAATTCACCATTAAGTTTCACCAATTTATTATTTAAAAGCTATAAATCATCCAGATAGATATGAAGCAGCCATAATCAGCTGTTTTGATTGGTGGTTGATCTGTTGTTGGATTTCAAGGTCCAGCTTGTGAAAGGAGAGAATTTGTTGCATTTAATTAATGTGAAAGCGAATTTTTTAAAGAAAATATATTAAAATATTAAAGAAGATATCTTTTAGATCATTTAATATTGAATGTTATCTGCAGCTTTAAGCACATTTTATTATCATGAAATGACTGAAAATGAAGACAGAAGTGACCTAATTGGTTGCATGTGGCTGTGAAGTGAGAAAAGGCTGCAGTTCCAGTCAGTCCGGCCATGTAGACATGTGTGATGCAGGTAGTCGGTGAAGCAGAAGCTAATCTGAGGGCTAACCAAGCTGTTAAGGTGGTCGAGTGAAGGCCGAGACTGCAGTTCACTCCCCACCGCAGTACAGAGGCAGGAAGGGGCCGCTCCCCACCTCATTGTTTTCTGGAGTCCACAGCTTAGGTCTTTTCCTGTCAGGGACACCAAATACTGTAAAGTACAGCAAGCCGAGCACCAGCAGGTGCAGGCTGGTGTTTTTTTTTTCCTTCTTCAAGGCTGTGAAACATGTTTTTTGTTAAGTTGTAAATCTAGACACCACATTACGTAGTTAAAGTAAAATATAAACAGCAGCTTTCCAACATGCTAGCAGTCAGCTAGCAGCTCGGACCTGACACGTGGTCTGTCATCATCATGGGACACAGAACTTTCTTGGATCTAATTGAAAACTTTCGCAGGTTTAAAAGCATGCAGACGTGCAATTTTCCTACGTCATATAAATGCAACATGCCATCTTGGCTCCGCCTCCACTGATCCATTGGAAGATGTGTTCGGTTGACATAAGCGGTGCAACTTCAGCAAAAATGAATTAATTTTCTCATGTTGTAGGAACCTATTGTCATATTGGCTTGTCACATCATGTTGCTTTTAGAAATATTTATTCTTTGTTGAACTTCTTTTTAATTTCTGTCAATACATTGACATTCTAAGAAGGTTTCTGAAGACGGTAAAAAAGTGATGATGACATTTTGGTGGCTTATAAAATGTCAGAGAAAGTTCTGGATACTGGAATAGTCTCTGCAGCCTGTGTTTTGTAAAAGTATGAGATGTAAATGCATTCATTCCTGTCGGATATAATGCTTAATTGCTGTTTTTTTACTCTAAATTTTGGTTCATATGTTCATATTGTGGCTGGTCTGGAAGGTTTACATGAAGGAATTAATGATCACCTTAGATCAAGTCAAGATTCCAGCAAACTCATCCAATAAGTAGTTTGATTACACACAGATTTCACATCTGTGTGTATTAGCGTAGCTGAAACGTAGGTTTAATCCATGTTAATGTCTTTGTTGGCTTGTTTTGGCATCACTATAAAAACCCAAACACTATTTACTTCCTTTGGAAAAGGGAGGAAACTTGTATCTGCTGTCACCGCTGGAGGACACAAAAAAGCAAAAACATCCCAAAACTTTATTAAATGGGATCCACTTAAGCTGTATGTGTTGGCTTTGTATGTCTGCCTCCCTTAGCTAGCATGATGATAAATTTTGACATGAAATTACATTTTAATGTCATTATTTACGTTTTGTCATTGAGCTTGAGGTGAAATGGGGAGATAATTATTATACTTTAATAAAGGATGTGAAATTAAGTTAAATTGACCATAAAAGCTGTAGTTATTTTATGGTCATGTTATTGTTGATTTAAGTAAAAGATCAAACAACTTTATCAACAGAGGGAAATGGTAAAATGCAGGTGAAAGTGAAGCTATAACCTGCATACTGTTTGCACTTTGTAAGATTCTGTGTGCTGCAGTGGATGAAATAGTTCAGAAACCTGCAGTGAAGGGCCTCAGGCCGGGATTCAAAGCAAGCTGCAGCCTCTGCCAATCAGGCAGCTGCTTTACCAGGTGAACTAAACACCTTTTAGCGCTTTGCTCGAGCAGCATTTGTACGTTTTTGTCCATCGTTCCATCTGGACGTTTTGCTACTCGTGCGTAACTTTCCTGTAACAGGGTAGTAACGGTGCTGCTCCAGTCTGTTGACTCCACTGCAGGTGAAAAATCCAGTAGAAACAGATGTTCACCTCTCCTGACCCCTACGTCTGGACCGTGATCTGTCGACACAGGGGAGAGGATTCCTCCTGAGCTAAAGCTGCAGCTAGCACGGGGGCTAACCCCTTCCATTTTACGCATCTAGGAAAGCAGACGCTCACTCGGTTAGCAGCTGACATTTAATGCTGATACTTGGAGCTAAAACTTTACATTCACCACTAAACAGACTGTTTCTTACAGCGAGCCTTTAACTGATGCTGTTAGTTTCTACAGTATGCCAATGCGGTTACTAGGAAGCAGCTAATGACCGCATAAGCATCTTGTCTTTTTGGTGTGAATGCTTTTCTCATCCTGGGTCGCAATCACAAATGATGAAATGATGCTTTTCTTTGTTGTTTTGCACTGTCATCATATCAGTTTGCATTTTCATGCTTTTTTAACCCTTTTTCGACATAATCTGGGCTTTTTTGTTCTTTACTAAAGCAGCTGAGGAAGATAACGCAAGTTCAGTTCCAGTCTCATCCACGTTTTCATGGCTCTTTTTACCAGTTCTCATTTTCTCCTCGTTTGTGTCATTTTTTTTTTTTTTTTCTTTACTCTGCTGGCATGCCATTTTATTAAGTGTTTTTTCCCTTTTGGTTTTCTTAGTGGTACTTTGCCTTCAACTAGTTGACTGGAGCGTGCTAAGTTACACACAGCTGGCTCTCATGATTATCCTGATATATTTTAATTTAATTGCGACCAAATTTCTGTCTCCCAGCCTTATTAAAACACTGCCTATTTGATTTTTTTTCATACTATTTTTATCAAATGTTTGAATTTTTTTATTCCCTTTTCAGTGGTTTTCTTCATTAGGAAATGATTAAAGAAAGAAAACCTGAAAACGGCTCATAAAATCCAGCCCAAAACCGAGTCTGTCTTGATCTTTGTACATCAAGAGTGTCAACGACTGCTGTGTGCAACCTGATCATCAAGCCCAGAGGAAGTGGTCGTTTTTAGAAACTGAACACCAGTTTCAGACTGCGACATAGCTCCACACAGCCATGATGTCATCTTACATATTATGTTTCAACTGTAGCTCTCTCTGTTCATATTCATGCAGTGTTTGTGTGTCCTTACAGCAGTGCATCGGGGTGTTGGGGCGATATCTTTATATCTTTCATGTGTTTGTGCTTTAATTTCCAATCTTTTTTATTTGGCTTCTATCAGTGTTTTCCATCAGCTGCTGCGCTGTGTGGAAACTAGGAAAGCAATCTGAAGCAGCAGAAAGTACAAACACATTTCCACACGCAGGCTTGTTGGACAGCAGAAGCTGGACTTTCTCTTACTGAGGTAACTTCAGGGTTAACTCTGGGTTTTTCTCACTACAACCCTGGTTCACTTCTTACTGGGATAACTCAGAAACTCGCACTGAATGGCGAACCTGCTCCGAAGACGTCTACAATTAGAGCTTGATGAGAACAAGGGCAAATTAACATCAGCCTTTTTGATTGAATCCTCGTCCGTTTGCTCAGAAAGTCGCTTTGTTTGGGGAAATGTGAACGCACCAAATGAATTCTGATTCAGACCACAGAAGCGGACTCGGTCTGCCTACAAACACAAGTCTCACATACAGGAAGTGGACGACAAAAAAAAAAGTCACATCCTACATTTAACATAGCATTGCACTGAGGGGTACATAGTGATGTTGTTAAGGGTCCTCTGCCTCGTCTGGTGTTCATACTGTGTCCATTGTTGCAGAGTATTTCTGCAGTATACTTGCATAAGACACAATAAAAACCCAAAACAGCCATAGTTTCATCTCCATGTTTAACTTGCAACAGTTTTCTTTTTGACGTGGGTCTTGCCCTCTCTTTTGCTAAATACTAGTGCAGCGCCACCTCTGGTGGGAATGGGGATATATTATTGTCAAGATTTGGCTCGTTTGACCAAAGTGCAGGTTTATCCAATCTCGGTCTGAATGGATACACTCCACTACAACTGAGCTGAGTCCCCAGTCGGACTGAGTCTAGCGGACTATCCTGATGTGAAAAAAAGCACCACCTCCTAAACAATCAGTTGACTTGGGAAATGTCCGCCCCTTCAGTTGATGTCGTTGTGCTGATCGTGAGAGGAGTGCTTAGATGAGAAACAGGATAGATGTATCCTTGTGAGGAAGAAATGAAGCCGTGTTGCTGAGCGCTTTCGAGGATGATTTGTGCTTAATTTGGACTTGTTCTGGGTCCGTTTACCTTCACCGGGTTTGCACCTGAAAGAACGAGTTTCAGAATAATAGTCACACAACTGCAGAAGCATGAATATGTGGAAAGCACAACTACTAGTGCCGTCACACAGAACACGTTTACGCCAGGATTCAGAGCCTGAAAAGAACTGAATGAAATTCCTGAAGAAGTGAAGGAACTGGGAACGCTGGGTTGAAACGTCTGGGCCATGATGAACTAAAACTAGGTGGTCAGACTGCTTTTTGTTATCGACCTTTGAACTAACATTGTATGTCACAAATTACACATTAACAAAGTCAAATTTTCTGCCAGCCATGTTGCTATGACAACAGTGTTGCTTTTGGCCTGGATGATGTTTGGATTCTTCATATTACTAAAATATCATTGTCTTCCTCCATGGTGAAGCAGCTTCTCTGCAGCGATTTGTCAGATGCTGCAAACTCTAGCCGTGTTATGTGTGCGTGCACTGATCAAGATGAAAACTAAAATCACAGTTAGTAACCAGATTTACACTCCTGCTTATCAGGATTGTGCAGTCTGGTTAAGTCAGTCCAGGTAACGGCGATATATACCAGGTATGTTAATCCCTCTTTCTAGTACCGGCCTCTGGACTAGCAGCAGGTTTGGGAGCAGGTTTGGTGCAGGATGTTTCTATTGATCACACAATGAATGTGTGATGTGCCCCCTTTTAAGTTTTCTTCAGTCCCACCAAGGGCTGCACGATTATGACCAAAATAATCACAATTATTTGGATGATTTTAATTGTTTAATATTTATTTAATATTATATAATTTAATATTTTAATTGTGTCTGGAAAACATGTTTTTTAATTGTACCACTTGTAAACAACCTACCTGGCAACTCTACATAAATATATATCTGTATGTGTGTGTGTGTATATATATATATATATATATATATATATATATATATATATATATATATATATATATATATATATATAATATACATATATAGCGCTCCCTGTCTATTTCTTCAACATTCTCCATACAGCTCAGGCAAACCCCGCTTTTGAAAAATAATTACACAAAGGGATCTCATATTCCTTATCCAGTGTTTTGATGCTGCTGTATTTTCCATTCTCGACATGACTTGTTCTCATCAGTCTCTTTAATCAAAACAATCCGTTTTACCTGCAATAGGAAAAATGCGGAAGTGGCATCTTACCGCTTCACGCTTTTCCGTGTTAACCACGCTCACCTTAAATCTCCAACCAATCCAACGGTACTTAACTGGCTGCTGGTAAAAGGTGTGCACGCTTGGTATTTAGGCAGCTTAATGAAGCTTTAACCACGTGTTCGCCCCCTGGTGGTTGGCAGACTGCTGGTTGAGAACCTGAGTGATGGAGATGGAGCAGAGCTCGCGTTTTGAATGTAAATATCGTTGACGATCAGGTTTATTTGTGGCCACCAAAATCATGATCACGATCAAAATCAGATTAATTGTGCAGCCCTTGTCCCACCGGTGTTGCGCTTCATCCTGCTCTACTGCTGTCAAAGTATTTGTGCTGTATATGTTCAAACTTCTGACCTCTCCGTCAGCCTGCAGAGCAACTCTGGCACCCCCATAGTCAATGACAGTGACTCCACCAGCCATGAGAGCAGCTTGTAAGAGGTTCACACATCCCACTGAAATCCACTTTCCAAACATGCAAATAGACCCGTCTTCTGTGAGCTGTGCATGGCTTTTTCTGCACATGAATGGATCATAAAGTTTTTAGTTAAACGGTCAGTACACAGGAAATGACTAAGAGTCTGGTTGTGAGTTGCCATTTTCCTTGTGTCCCTGTTCAGCTTTCAGTGTTTTTGCTTTCACTTCTGTGTTTCTGTTTGCTTTTACATATCAGCCACTTTGAGTCTTATTTTCCTGTTTACAAATCACTCTTATTTATGTCCAAGTTGTATTCAGTCGTTTTTGGAATGAACCAAAACGTTTCTTTTTGCTCAAGCGAAACCTGACCAACCAACAGCTGAAAGAAGACACCGAAGACTGATTTTATCTACCATGGAACAGTGCCTGTACGATATGGGAAAATGACCTAAAATGCATTTTAATGTTTATATTTTAAGCTTGGGAAGTTATTTGTACTATTTTGTGTGAGACAGGCTACATTTTCAAGTTGCATCACACTCTTCATACACATAGTAAAGGACATATATGTGAAACTTTGAACTGGCCAAATAACTTTGATGCAAAGATAAATAACAGGTTGTGGTTTGACGTAAACATCTAAACAAGAAAAACAATCAGAGCTGAGACTGAAATATGAGAATAATCACTGTGTGTTTGTGTGTGAAAGCAGACAGCTAATAGACAACTAAATTAACAAATCAACACACGTCAAACCTCGACTTAGATGTCTGAAAAACTGACAAACGATACATCAAGTTCAGTTTGAGGTCAATTTCATGTAAATGGCAGAAGATTCAGTCTCTCAGCTCGATGTCCAGCCGACATTTGCTCAAAAACAAGAGAAATCTGGAGGAACAAAACACTCTGGACGGAGAAACGGGGCACACAATTATCTGGCTATAAACTGGAGCAGCGACTGTAAATATTTTGCAGGTCTCTGCTGATCCAGGAAACAGGGGAATGTTGACTTTGTGTAATTTATTTTAAACATGGAGCTGAACACTAAGAATATCCTGCAAGTCCCGAATAATGACTGCTTCCTGCGTTCGTTCAAAATATTGAGGTTGTCGTGTGGAGAAAACCAGGCAACATATTTATCTTCATGTGATCAGATGCTGACCAAAACTTTGATCCTGTTAGTTTGTCCTGTTATGTTTTTGGGTTTTTTCATTTCTGTTAGGGATGCCCCAATATCTGATATTAGCATCATTATTATGGCTGATAACTAGTATTTACTGATAGCAATATATCTATGTTTTTAAAGTTTAGAAAGGTGACATTCTATATAGAATTAAAGTTAACGTTGGCAATGTTAGCATCATTAGCAATGTTAGCAGCGCTAGCAGCATTCCAAGCATTAGCAGCGTTGGCAGTGTTAGCTTCCCACCATTGTTTGTGAACTTCTGTATGGTGTTTTTCAGATAATATCAATTGGCGGTATCAAGTGATTTATTGCCGCATCTTCCTCTTACACTTAAACTTTGCAAGTATTGCAGACCGCTTTTTGAGTATCTTCTTTTGGCACCACAACAATGACATTGTTTCTGCAGTTAAATACCCCACAGTGCTGTGCTGGATTACTGTCATGTCACACATGCCCAATACCGCATAACCCTCTCCCCATATCACGCATGATAATCTCCATACTTGGGTGTCTCTGCCAAAAGTCCATTTAAAATCTGTCTCAACCAAAAATCTTTCTCAGTCCTTCAGGTCCATTTACATCTGGACTTATAACAGCTGTCAGGCTTTTCAGCAAACTACAATAAGAAAATTGTCCTTTATGTATTTGGATTATGACCTACAAGTATTGTGATATTTTTTGGGTAATCATAATGGATTTTTGGTTTTGCTTCTGAAACACTGTAATTGTTTAACTCCACATTATCGTGCATTAAAAAAGACCAGAAGAATGATTCGATTAAACTCCAGCAGCCACTCCCTCTTTTAGCTTTGGATTTATCTATTTGTTTTTTGTTATTTTTGGATTTAAAGTACACAGAACCAAACTTTCCTAAGTCATCCGGTCCCCAGCAGGACCCTGCCAGGACCCCACTGGTGGGGAAGGGCTGAATTATGCACCAACCAGCTGACTCATAGTATCTAGTAGCTTGAAAATAGCAAGCTAGTCCTTACTTTTTATTCTCATTTGCCTTAAATGAGGAACAGACCATATTCTGATTTATTATTCACATAATCCTACTTGGCATTCTATTTGTTTTTAGTGTTATTAGGTTGTGATAAGTTGTTTATCATCATTCCTGGAGGACAGTCTCACCGTTTTAGACACATTTGTGGCGTCACATGACAGCAAGAGTAGCTCTGGATTTTAGTTATTGCAAAATAATAGTTTAATCCGTATTATGTATGTATAGTACTATGATGAACGCGAAACAAAACCTAAAACGTACTAAAATCCAGATTATCATTGTTTTGTTCCAAATCTGTGATCAACGGTTTAAGTCCGTCCTTCCAGAAGCTGAGTCCTTTTAATAAATAAAGAGGAATAGTCTCTCATCACACCAAATGTAGGCCAGAATCATCCCCCCATGCAACCCCAACACACACACACACACACACACACACACACACACACACCCCTGTCTGACACTTTTATCCTCCTGGCATCCTAACTGGTGGCACCCACACATCCACATCATCAACTGGTTCACTGTGAGCTATCCATATCCCTGTGCTTCAGGCTTATCCTAATTCACCATGAAGCACATGCCAGCATACAGAAACGAGTGTTCACATATGTTCACACACACCAAATAAGTCCACACGCAGACTGATTAAAAGCTGCAGCATTACGTTCCGTAAATGGAAACGTGCTCAGACGTAATCTCCGGCTGCACCTTCACCCCGGCAACAACAAATGTCACCGTTGGGCCGTGTGATGGAAATAAACATGAATATTTATGATTTTATTTTCGGCTGGATATTGTGCGGTGTTGCCGTCGCAGTGCTTCTTGGTTTTAGCATTTCTGCTCGTATAATCACATTAGACTGTGTCTGACTTCTTATTTATCCTGTTACTAAGAGCATCGCACACATGCTGGAGGTGGAAGGTGTTTGTGTTGTGTTGCTGCATCTGGTCAGAAAAACACAACTGACTGACTTTTTCTGCTGCTTCTCGGTTGGTGGCACCAAAAAAACAAAAATGCATAAAGAATGAATTAGCTCATCAGACCTTGATTTGTTTTATAACAAATGTTTTTACCTGTTTGTGAAAGTCAACGTAGCAATTTAACTTTTTCCAAACGAGTGTCGCCATGTTGATGTTGGCTTCTTCAGACATGGATTTTGTTTTCCAGTTTTGTCTTTGAGTGCTGAATGTCGAACAGATAACACAAACAAAAAGGCAGGATAATATTGTAATATTGCAATATTTTGTGTGATAATATATCGATATTCATAACCTCTTAATCGATTTAATCAAACAGTTGACCTTTCTTGATGAGGCACTTTATTTATTTATGCATCTTGTACATAAAGATCAGTTTTTATTTATTCTGCAGTGAAAAGTAGATCCTCTGTTCTCATTCAGTAAGTTCATGCCAAGCATGTAAAGCGTTCAGTGTTTACTACTAGTCAAGACAAATTGCAATATGTTGTCTTGCTTATAGTATCCTAATAAATCCCAATGTGTGGTATTTTTGGCCCGTATTGTGATTCGCATTGTGTCGCCAGATTCTCGCCAGTACACACACATCATAATGCAAAATTCTGGATTCTGGCTAAGTCTCAGAGAATTTTGTCTCAGAGAACTGTACATGGAAGGAAAATGTCAAAGTGCGACAAGCAAATCATCATTTTAAAAAAAAGAGACGACTGTCCAGCTTCCATTGCTTTGCTCTGGGATTTACTGCAGGGTATTCCAAGGTACTGCCATATTTTTTTATGAGATTATCATGGTTAAACCACCCACTCAAGCCTTGTTACCCACTGTGAAACCATCCACCCGGCAGCCGCCTCTTCAGGCTAAACAGGCTTGATGTTCTGACTGGGTGTTCTGTCACCAAGCCCAGCCTTGGCAACCTTAACCTCAACGGCGTCTGTGATATGGAGAGCCTCACCATGGAGGCCTATCGTCTACAGTTAATGATTCTTTCATTTTATATAAAAATATGTATATTCTGTATCTTCTGTATTATTCCGAATTTTCAGGATCAGTCAGAGGTTCTGGCATGTCGGGAATGACGTTTTTATGTCTTCATGGTGCAGCTCTGGTGTGTATATCTGTGTGTTTGATGGGATTGGATGGTATTTTGTTGGCATGCCAGATCCTGCAGCCTTGCCAATGGCCACACACACATGCACACACACACACACCATTTCATTGATATGCTGACAGCAGAAAAAGATGTGGGTCAGTGGTGGGGGGTTTGTTGTTGCATTTGATGATTATTTTGTGTGTGTGTGTGTGTGTGTTGACAGCATGCCTGATGGGTTACCAGTTTAAGGAAACTCCCCCTCTCTAATCCTGTTAATGTCTCTGCCTACCAGCTCGCTTCCCCTTTCCCTCTGTGTTCCTTTTTTCTGTCTTTCTATTTTTAAACACATTTTTTCCTCTGCATCTCACACACACTCCTCGCTGTGTGTTCACCATCCTGCCTTCATTTTAAAATCTTTACTGTGTTTCTTCATTTTTATAAAATAATGAAGACCACTTGATATTTGTTGCCAGTTTAAGCCTCCTACTGTGAGATTTAGTTTTGTTTTGGTAGTTTTTTTCACATCATTTTTAAACATGACATTTTGTATCTAAATGCACCATAAACTCAGTCTGGTTAATACGGCAGTAATTATATAATTTATCCAAAAATAAGAACACCACATAGGAATGCTCCAATACCGACATTTGGGGTTTAAATATCTACTGATACCAATTACCCATCCAATACCTGCGTTATTTTTTTAAGAGTTCTATAAAATTTATTATTTAATTATATTTATTGCAGACTTATATCAATGGTTCTGTTACTGTGTTACCGTGTTTTATTGCTGTGGTTTAAGGGTGTGACGATATTTTTGTGTCCCGATATGATTCCAGTTTTTTTGGTGCCGATTCGATTTAAATTGTGATTCTCACAATTCCTCGATATTGATGAATTTTGTAGACTACAAACCAAAAAAAAAACCCCAAATGTACAAAACTTTTTTTTGCCTGTCATTTTCCTTGATTTCAATTAGGAAAAAACAACCCAGTAGCCAGACAATCATTCTGCGGCTATAATGCCCAAGAAGATCAATGAAAACAATAAAAAAAATGACGTAAAATGACAAAAATTTTATCATGGATTACTTTTATTTATTTAAGAAAAAGAAATTGATTTTTTAAGAAAAAAAATCGATTTAAAAAAATTTTGAAGCAAAAAAATCCCGTTATTAGATTTTTGGATTCAATTATCCCACATTTTCTCTACAAAAATGAGCAAATCGAAAAATTGTAAGAATCGCAATTTAAATCAAATTGGCACCCAAAAAATCTGAATCGAATTGAATCGGGACAAAAGCATATCGTCACAGCCTTATTATTTATAGTTATCATCACATTCTTCCATTACTTTTTTCTTTGTTAGCGTGATGCGACTAAAGAATCGCATCACGCGATTAAAGATTAAAGAATTCAATATTATATTATATTGAATTAAATCTTTAAAATGAAAAAAATTCCATAACCTTTAATGATCTGTTTTTATGGCTCAAAAGTTAAAAAGTCATCTTTTCCAACATAAATTAAACAAAACAAATCTGTTTTGTCTTTTACTGTTATACGGCTGATAAAAGTCTTAATCCAACATGAATCTGTGTTTAATTTTGACTTTTTCCTTTAAAGGGGTGCTATGATGGTATTTGGAGTTTTCTGAGCTTTCTACAGTGTTACAGTGTTGAATCCTCATCAGACATGTGAACGACACTGTTTTTTATCACCTAAACGCATGTTTGAGTTTGAGTTTGAGTTCCAGCACGCTCTCCGTTCGGTTTCCATGGCGACGAAAAACGCGTCGTTTTAGAGAGTTTTTTCTTCTTGGAAATCCTTGTGACGTCCCGGGGGATAAGGTTCGGTGATTGGTTACCTTCTACTGGTTAACAAGGGCATGTACAAATACATCAGGCGGGTGGAAAACGTGGGATAAAGTTATTTCCAACGATGGCTGGTGAGTTTACCAAAGAGAGACATCCTGCTGCATTCCTTGCTGTGGGTTGCTGTTTTCCACTTCGTTTTCAGGGTCTGATTCAGGTTCCAACATGTAGAGATGTATGCTATGTGTTGACATTGTATTTTGTTTTCTTATTGAGTTCATATGAGCCTAATCCTTCTGTTTATGAGACGTTACAATGACGGCGAAAGCAGGTGTGGTGCGCGCTCCCGATGTAGTGCAGTGGCGGGAGGCGGGGCTTAATGCGGAAGAGTCTCAATCCACTTGTTTTCCCCGCAGGCTGATCTGACAGCCTACGGAGAGGGTCGGTCTGAAGTAAATAAAGCCATTTGTGACAATAACTCCATCAATCCCAGCCCTTCTGGTCTCAGAAATAAAAATAAATTAGCCTGAAATGCACAAAATAGTTCCACTTTAAGAATCAGTTTCTCTTTCATAGGACTGTCTCCACCCAATAATAATGAGCCCAACACGGTAAATCCACTGTGTTGCTAATCCATGTGTGTCTGCTGGTCACTGGGTCAGACTGGCAGAGATCCCCCAGTCTTTCACTGAAATGCACTCTCACACACACACACACACACACTCTCACACACACACACACACACTCTCTCACACACACACACACACACACAGTGTAACTTTTTGTTTATGTGTTATTGACAGATGGATAACAGCTGAGAGCTGCACATTATAAATACCACAGATACTATAATACCACATCAGTCATTGTGCAACACTGGAACTAGGGCTGACCAAATCTCATGTCCCGATATCGCTCATTTTATATCCACATAACGATATACATAATGATATAAAATAGTTTGTGTAATGTTGTGTCAGTCATCAGTTATGTATCAGATGTTGCTAGGCAACAGCAGCAGTGATCTCCTTCCATCTGGGGGAACTATGGCCGTATGACGTTTCACAGGTAAATACCTGTTGCAGCGTTTGGAGTTTATTATGAGCTTTCGCCTCCACTCGACGATGCTTTCGCTGCTTTTGTGGATTTTGCTCGTTGACTCTTTTCTTTATTCTGTATACTTTATCCCGATTCCTGCGCAGGTGATAAAATGAGTTAGTTGTGTTGGAGTCCATTGTTGGGACTGTGAGCTAGTCTGTTGTCGGTTCCACGTTGGTCTTTTCATATCCAAACCGCATCCATGCAACAGAAATTTCCCTCTTTCCCTCTGGTCATCTGTTAGTGAATTATCTGCTCTGAAACACGTCTGCTACCGTCTTCCTCCATGTTTGTTTATGTATTGCAGCGTGCATGTCGTAAAGCGCATTTTGACGTAAAATACTGCAGTAAAGCACCAAACTGTTGTGTAAACAATTGAGCAATAGACATTTTCTGTCATCCAAAGGATATATATTGTCTTATTGCTCAACCCTGACTGGAAAGATCTATCATTACGGACATACTTTTAGGATCCAGCTTCTCTGTGACCCTGAATGGTATGGGAATTATAGATGATGGATTGATGGATGGGCATTTAGATCCATTTATATCTATTGTTGTGTTGGGTTAATGGTGATTTTTTATATTTACTTGCATGGCAGTTTTTTTTTCCTAAAGTCTGAAGGGAAAGTTTAATTAAAATGAGCATTCATTGCTATAATTAACCAAAATGTGGCAGGTTGTCATCAGAAGTTTGATGTTTACATGTTCGGGTCGGGGCTGCAGACAATATCTATCACTCATCAGGCTCGTATTGGTCACCATGCCAACCTGTCATCACATGTTAAAGTGTTGAAGCAGCAGAGATCAAAGTCATGACTTCTGGTCAGATTATTGAAAATAAAATCTAAGTAAACTCGGGTTGCGGGGCTTTGTGACTGTGTCCAGGCAAACGTTGGCACAGCTGGGAGCACAGAAATGTATTGCTGTTTGATGCAGCTCGTGACTCTGCATTTTTCCCACTGTGATTTCTAACCCTGGTCCTCAAGGCTCACTGTCCTGTAGGGATAAGACGTTTCCCTGATGCATAACCTGCATTCAAATCAAATGGACTTCTGAGAAGCTCTGCATAAGGCTGTTACTGAGCCATTACTTTTAGTCTGGTGTGTTGAATAAGGGGAACATCAAAAGTCTGCAGGACGGTGGGTCTGGGCCAGAGTTAGGGATCCCAGCTTGTAAATGATCATATGGTTGCTTGGTTTGCTCGTCCACCAGACCAACGTGACCTCTGACGGGTAATCAGAATGGCGGATACGAGTTTTTTAGTTGATTATTGGAGACACGTGACTGTTTAGGTTTGTCTTTCTGTACCTACCAAAACAAATGTCCAAGAATTTAAAGTGGCAATCGTTTTGTTTTTCATAACAGCTGAAGTAGAACAGAATGTGTTTTCTTTCTGTTTAGTAAGTGTTGCTAATTTGCAAACCTACAAGCTCGGCCACATTCCTCCTCCTCTCTGACACTGAGATGGCTTCGTGTACAGCGCCATTTTACGTCTCTCCAGTAACTTCATGATGTAACCCTGTGGTCTGCACTTGTTCACTTGTATTCTTGCAGATGATAAAACACAGACTGATCTTCCTGGGTGTTCTGCTCTTGTCCTACTTTCCATCCAAGGCGGCAGTAAAGTGGGACAGACGAGTGCTAAAGAGGAGGGAGGATGGAACATTGCCCCCTCATTGGTGCTTAAGTAAATTAAGGAAGACAACCAAACATGCAGTGTTTTTCATTTGATTAAGCAGAAAAAAGGGACTTTAACATGAGTCTGTGGATGTGTGAGTGGGCTTTCCTACAGCTCTGTGCTGCTCTGACTGAAGCACAGCGAGTTGATGTGGGTGGATGCACGCTTGAACTAAGTGCTCTGGATGTTATGTAACATGCAGTTAATGTTGGTTGTTCTGGAGAAGAAAACCTAAAGTTCTGGATAAAAACGAAGGGAGGAAAGCAGGCAGGACTGGGAGAGCAAATGCTGCCAGAGGAAGAGGAGGAGGACGATGAAGAGGATCAGACAGTGGTCTCCATGCAAATTTAGGGCACAATCACATCACCCTTTTAGATTCAAATCGTCACTCGTTTGCTCGGAAAGTTTGCTTCGTTTGGGGTGTTGTGAGTGTGGAAAGAAATTCTGGTTTAAATCGGATTCGGATTCAGTCCACCTGCAAACAGGTCTCGGTTTCTCTTTGGAGGACGTAGTACAGGAAGCAGACCAAAACAAAGTGAGCTGTGGATTCAGCGCAAGGCACTGCAGGTGAACATGAACAAAACATACATGTGTGTGGGGGTGATAGGCGGATCGAGATGGAAGTTGTATGTCTGTCCCATAGACAGAAACGGGATGCAGACCATACCAAAGTTCTGACAGAAGTCTGATCAACCGGACCACGAGCATCTGAGCAGCTCCATGTTTTTTTTTAAAGCAAAACACGTTTTAAAAGTCTGATTCATTTAAGAAGCGCTGCATGAACGCATTAAAGAGTATGGAATAATGTTGCACCTCCCAACTGAGCCGAGTCCCCAATCGGACTGAGTCTAGCGGACTATCCTGATGTGAATGCAGCCTAAGTAGTTCTGGTTACCACTGGTCAAAGCGAACTGGAACGGATCTCCCAAATATAGCAAGCAGTTGTTAATAAGTTACAGCCGTAGATGATGACCAACTGCCTGCTGCTTGTTGAAGCCAACCAACGTCAATGAACATGTCAGATGCTGTCCAAGTTTCCCTTGCTAGCGGGCTTAGCTAATGAAGTTTAATTAGGCTCCGCCCCTCTCCCCGTCAGACAGCAGAGTAGTCTGATGCTCTGCTTCCAGAGGCAGCAATGCAGGTTCTGCTAAGAAATGTTTATATTATCATGTAAAACGATTTCACTTTCTGCATTTTGAAGGCGTGACGTTAACATTATAGTTTGCCGTGACCCACAACAACCGCGTCAGTGTCAGGGAGGGGTGGGGAACCTTGGCCCTCGTCCTGAAAGTTTTCACTGCTTCCCTGTTCCAACACGCTGGGTTAAAGTGAATGAATCACTGTGCAGATCTTGATAAGCTGTTGGATCCATTTGATTTGAATCAGGTGTCGTGGAGCAGTGATACATGGAAAACCAGCCCTGGTGTAGGAGAAACACTGCTAGAATTTCTAACATGATAGTGATGCTCAGCATCCCTGATACTTTTTATCTGTTTTGGTCAGTCGTGACAACTACTGATGTCCTGCTTCAGCTGGGAATAACATATATTATATATATTATCATCAGAGGAATAAGTCACATTTTATAATTATTAATGTTATCATGCATTAAATTTAGTATAAATATTCAAATAATATATAAAATCGAATATCGGGATATTTTGCTTCACAATTTTAAAATCGATTTTAAAAAAAATAAATCAAATTTTTAAAAAAAATAAAAATATTTTTGGGCATTGTAGCAGCAGAATGATGGTCCGGCTACTGTGTTGTTTTATTCTATTTGACATCAAGAAAAATGACTAGCAAAAAAAGTTTTGTGCATTTTTTGTTTGTGTTTAGTCTAAAAAAATCGTCAGTATCGAGGAATTGTGAGAATCGCAATTTAAATAGAATCTGCACCCAAAAAGTTGGAATCGAATCGGGACAAAAGCAAATATCACAGACCTAAGAAATATGCAAACACTCCTCATTGTGTGTTTGAGTTGAATTTATTGCTGTCTTTTGATGTCAATATGCCAAAATAATGTACGCGACAAACATCATTATTCTGCGTTTGTTGTTTATGAACTCCTTATCAGTAAATGCGCTCACTTCACTCTCCCACCAATCCAGACTGCGACTCCGTACCCAAACGTTTCTCTCTACAGTTGTTGCTGCCACAGCTCCACTAAAGTCCTCGACCAAAACTTTTCCTTTCCTCTTCCGTCAACGTCTCCTTAAAACGAACCCATTCACAACGTTGTGGCTACGGTTGGACTAAACGTTTAAAGTAGCAAATGCTCTGCTGTCGTCCATATTTACTTCTGCAAACACAAAGACGTCACACGCACGCTCACTGCACATCGCCGTGTCTTCTACACATGCGGGACGCTTCTGGTGCGCATGAGGTTCATAGAGGAGATCACATACAAGTCATATTTGATGGGAAATATGAACGGACTTTAAAAGAAATTTGGATTTCACAAAAACATCCGATATGAGCAGCAAGCCCTGCAGTCTGAACGTAGCCTTAGTCATGCTTTTCTATCAGCAAACAAATCCAAAAAGGATGACTTAATCGGTTCTTTGGGGGGGAAAACTCTTCGTCTGCTCTAGTTTTCCCTCCTTGACAACAAGCAATCACATAAGGCATCTGCTATGTACAGCCCACACAGCATGAGTTTCATGCAATCAAATGAAAATAAAAGATGATCCAGAAAGTTCTAGCCTGTCATGTAGAAGGTTTCGTTACTTTTAATGTCTGTTGAGCTTTTCTGGAGGATTCTTAAAGGCAGCCATGACGGCTGCCAGTAGAAATCTCCACTGGTTCAGGAAATGTGTTTTCTGTGCCCAAACAAATTGAAAAGGAATGTTTTTAAAGCACTGGAAAACTCTGTGTGTGTGTGTGTGTGTGTGTGTGTGTGTTTTCCTGCCATAAAAAGACCTTATAAAGCCAATCTGATGTGTTTTAATGGGCGTACTTTTTTTTTTTTTTTTTTAAAGTGTGGTTGTTGCGAGGTTTCAGCAGATGGACTCGGGTTGAGAAATGGGTCATGTAGAATTCCTGCGGGAGGACCAGTCATTCCCACACACACATACATGCACAGAAATACACAATACACACTAACTCTTCTATGTTTAGAAGTGGAAATGAACTGAAAATATGCTATTTTTCTTCCAGCAAGATAACTATGAAAACACACACACACACACACACAGCTGAGTACACGTATTTGTGCAGCCACTGATGCAAGCAGCATCGTACTCATGCATGTTTACTCAGACTGTTTCCATGCAGAAAGTCACATTTGGTTGTCATGGCAGCATATGATTCTGTCAGCTGCTTCCTGCACATGTATGTTTTTCTCCCGTTCTTAATCGTCGTTTTCCCAAACCGAGATTTCTGTTGCTTGAAATACTTTTCCTTTTCATTCTGCCTTCTCTTGCTTTTGGCTTCGCAATATTTCTCCTAAAAACAACAACTACTGGCGCAGCATTCAATTTAGCATAAATAGTTGAAATTTGAGTTGGAAGCTTTGTATGCCACATGTGAGGCTTGAAACACAGGATAGATCAGTAGACGAAAAGTTTATTTTTCATTTTAGTTGTAAAATTGTTCCAAAGCAATCTACTGGAATGAAACTCAAACAGTTAAGAAAATACTCATTTAATATAATAATCAAAAAAATAATCGAAGAAAAGATTTAAATGCATAATAAACATTGACTTTTTAAAGATGAAAGAAATTACATTTACATGGAAAACCAGACTCTTTATGTTGGATTTATTTTTCATTTTATTTAATATATTTTCTTGTTTGTTTTTATTTTGATCAGTTTTCAAAGCTAAAATACGACAATCCTTATTGGAGCAACAGAAAGAATGTAGCTGGTTGTTTTTCGATGATGTTAGAGTAACTCTGCTGTTTTTGTACCGCCTTTAACGAAAGCTGACAGCCACAGTAACAAAGCTGGTTTTCGTCATAATCGTCATCCTCGTCAGCACAAAGTCAGTCTGAGGCAACAAGATTTTTTTCCCCCCACCTTCAGCATCCTGGACCCACTCTGCTCATCTGAGCCCATTTCCTCTGCAGTCAGCGAGTCACGAGGACAGCCCCAAGAAAACAAACCCTTCCTCTGCTACACACACATTTATACTTGTGTCTGTAAGACGCCCCTCACCGACCTTGTTCCCATCTGGTCTGAGGGAACAAGACCTGAGGACTACCTAACGGTTGGAGGACCTGCACCAGGCGTGTTACAAGCAGGTATAATCAGTTATCCTCCATGCAACTACAACTGACACCCTGTTGAACGTGGCATACACAGCAGAGGGGGGTCTTGTTCACAAGAGCGGGTGAGGTCAAGTACTGCAATTTGCAGGTGTAGATGGATTCAGACGTTTTTTTGGTTTCTTTTTATATATGGTTACCGTGCAGGAAAGATGCAATTAAGACTGAAAACATGCAGCGGGCACATTCATTGGGGAACAATCAAGTGGCAACCTCCCGTGGGGAAAAGTGAAGCCTATGCGGAATTGCATAAAACTGCAGTTCCCCCCTCATCCACTGCAAAACAGCAAATCCCAAATGACTCCAATGTTAAAAAGACCAACTTCACATCAGAAATAAACATGTTTACAGCCTGGTTCTAAAATCCATTTTCAGTTAATAGGTCAGGTTTACCTTCATGACAACTGTGGGGGGAGTGATTTTTTTTCTAACTTGCCCGTTTAAAAGTAATTTAATCTTGAACTTCGGCATATTTAGGGGTGTGTCCTTTTGATTGACAGGTACCAATCTCCCGCTTCAAATAAGAACGGAGAACAACCGTTGTTTTTAGCCGGTTAACAACGTGACTTAGCTTTAGCCCGCTTACTTCCGTTAGCTGGTTAGCTCCTGTTATCTCCGGGTTAGCTCTTAGCTACAGGCAGCTCGGAGTTCGTTTAATGTCAATCATACACCATGACGCTCATCTCCCCCCTCTCAGCTCCACCTCTTTGCCCATATTTGTATTTTCTGGGCGAGATGACACACATGCCCCTCCCAATATGGTGATGGAACCGCCCACCGAGCTTCAATTCAGCTCTTCAGAAACCTGTGGGTGACGTCACGGAGGCTCCGCCCATCTTTTTATATACAGTCTATGGGAACAATACACCCACCATGTACGGGTAGCTGTGGGGGTCCTGCATTGCAACCCTATGGCTGTGGTGTGGACCTCCGTCTGCCCTGATTAGTCTGATCGATCAGCTGCTGTGTGACATCATTCTTCTATCAGTGCTCTGAAAACGCGTATGGCTACAAGATAACAGTTCACAACAAATATATTTTCCTTTTGGTAAGAAATTTATAACACTAATTTATACGGGAACGCGTAGTGTATGAGCTGCGTGGGACCTACAAAAAACTTTGTAACCGCTCGTTGCACGTGTCAGTGCAGCATGACCTCATCACAGCTTCCTGTGTGGAATTCCTTTGTGGATTTTACTCTGATCCTTCTGCAGTGATGGATATCAGGATTGAGCGTGTGGGGAGTGAAATGCGACTCAGATCCAATGGAAGCATATTTGAGGCTGAAAAAGACCAACATCCCAACATCCCACAAGAATTTGATGTTCCTGTCTGATAAACACTTCAGCTCTGAAAAAGAGAACCCGTTTGAGTTGAAGAGGTTTGGTCAGCCTAAAGGAGAATGAAAACTGGACTTGAGCTTTCACGTGTGAAATGCAGTGCAGCTTTTATTAAAGATGAATGGAATTAAATACGAGGATATGCAGCACACGCTTCTACACTGTCAACATGTCTGAGTCGACACACATGGCAAGAAAACAATCAGAAAAGTGGCCTATCATTATTTATGTGTAAAAGCTTCCATGTGTGAGGAGTTAAGTGTGTGAAGCTGTAACCACTGAGCCACTCACTCTGCCGAATTATCCCCGACTCCTCATTTTCCTTCCATATATTCCTCTACAGGTTTTCCTCTCACTACTCGCTCCAACCCTCAATCCCTCGCCTCCTTTCATCATTCTTATCTCCAGATGTTCAGCTATGATTTCAAACATCGTGGTGTTTGTTTTCAGATGGTGCTGAGTGTCTGGGTTGGCAGTGAAAATCTGAAACTGTTTTCTCAAACTATTTTTGTCTGCGTGCGTGTGTGTGTGTGCGGTGTAAGACCTGTCATTACGAAGCTGCCGGGAGGAGTCTCGCCTTTTCCTGCACAGCAAGAGGATGCAGCTGCAACACACACACACACAGCAAATGCTTAGTTTAGAGGTTTTCAGGGAGACGCAGCCTGACTTTGCTGAATTTTAGATTTAAACCACCAGGAGATGAACTCGTCATGCATGCAACTTCAGCCAATCAAAATGCAGCGTATTAAACACCATAACTGCAAAGAACAGAGCGCATGTCTTTTAAACCGTCAGCAAACTTCCATCGGGAGCGGAAGGTGACTTGACACAACGTGGTGTAAGCTGATATTTGGTGCCTTTAAACTCATATTTAGCATAATCCTAATCAAGTTTTCAACCTGCGTAACCTGAACATTGGACTCTAACTTGTTGAGTCTGTACATCGCGGTGGAACTTGTATGAGCTCTGTGATGCTTTTAGTAGGGAGTTTTCCACTTTGCAGCAGATATGGGTGCATTGTGGGAAGGCTACCGCCTTGATGCGGCTTGCCTGACGATTGTGGATGATGCTAGTTTCGCAGAACAAATTATAACCAGATTCAGATTCGATCGGATTCTGCCCTGACCTCACCAACCCAACATGTACGTTGTTTGATGTTTTCATCCTTCTCCCGTTGTTCATCTTCCTCCATGCCTCCCCGTAGTCATGCTGTTAGATGACAGAGTTCTGTGTTAACCGGTGGGCAAGAAAAACATTCTTGCCTTTCAGCCTCCACATTCCTGCGTTGCCCGAGTCTTTGTACAGTACACGTCTTTGTACCAAAAGCTGAGGTCTCCACAGCGCACGTTGCTGGTCACAGGCAGGTCAACAAGTCCACTGGAACCACAGATTAATCCTGATGGATTCCAGTTGTTAAGGTTTCGAGGTGATGGGGAGGAACATGGTGTCACAGCAACACAAACCACAGCTATGCTGCTGTTTCCTGTTGGCCTGCAGGCTGCATCATAATAACCCAAAGAACAGGGGAATGTGGATTATTGTCAGCAGTGATTACTCATCCAGCATGGACTGAAACACATATGTGCTTCTTTCTGACTTGTCAGCTTAAACCTGCTGAGATGTTCAACTCAGACCTAAATGTTCTGTGACTTTTAATCCTGCGATAACTTTGGGTTCACATACAGTGTCGGCTCAGTTGTGAGCGTTGTTGTTTTACTACGCTTCATACTGGGAGGAGCCCACTGGTGGCCACTGGAGAACTCAGATACTGAGTTTGTACAATGTAAACCAGGAGTCCGGTCCTGGTGAGCTACCATCCTTTTAGTGTTTCCCTGCTGCAACACACCTGACCCAAATCTATGCCTCTTAAACAGACGGGTGCAGAAGATGACAAGTTGGTGGAGAACCTTTTCATTTGGATCAACAGGGTTGTAGCAGGGCAACACTAATGCCTGCAGGATGGTAGCTCACCAGGACCGTAGGTGGAGACCCCTGATGTAAACAAAATGGCGACAATGGAAGAGATCAACATTTGGATAGTTTAGAGCTCACATCAGTAAAAAAAACACACAAAGGCATCACAGATGGCATGAAGCTATACTATACTGCGATACTGTGACCTTACATCTGATCCGATTGGTCCCGATAACGCCCAACGGGCACATGGTGGCATAGTGGTTAGCACTGTGGCCTCACAGCAAGAAGGTCGCTGGTTCGGGCCTCGGCTACAGGGGAGGTCTGAACAGCGGTCTTTCTGTGTGCAGTTTGGACGTTCTCCCCGTGTATGCGTGGCTTTTCTCCGGGTACTCCGGCTTCCTTCCACCGTCCAAAGACACGCATGTTGGGTTTACTGGTTACTCTCAGTGGTGTCGGACTCCAGTCCTCGAGGGCCGGTGTCCGGCTGGTTTTTGTTGTTTCCCTCCACCAACACCGCTGATTCAAATCAAATGGATCCAGCCACATCTTGTCAACCTATTTATTCATTTCGTTCAGGTGTGTTGGAGCCAAATCAATATAAACCTGCAGGAAACCGACCCTGGAGGACTGGAGTCCAACACCTGTGCTCTAAATAGTCAAGCAGTGAGTGTGGTTGTTAGACTGGTGACCTGTCCGGAGGGTACCCTGCTTCTCACACAATGACTGCTGAGAGAGGCTCCGTACTGAATTTGACCAAGGGTTTAAGAAAACGGACCCTTAGTGGTTATAGAGTTGGGGGGTTGGATTAGCGCTGCACAGCTGCATTTATCTTGAATTTCCATAGTTATCAGCAGCTGGAAATGAAGTCAGTTCACACAAAAGTTAGAAAGATGAAGTTTGTACGTAGAAGCAGACATAAACGTGCATCTCTTAAGGCTTGTTCCATCCTCCACAAGAAGCAAGAACTGAGTTCTTGTTCTCGAGGCTGCAAGAACAAGAAATAACGTCTTGTTCGTCAGGTCCATCCATCCTCCAGGAGAAGCAGGTCTGCAGCGGGGAGGGGTCACTGCAGGGGGCGATGTCTGCTTTTATGTGTGATGAACCCGGTTGTTACCTCCACTGAGGAGGTTGTCTTTCCCACCGTCTTTGTGCTCAAGATAACTCAAAAGGTTACGGAGGGATTTTTATACAAATTTCAAGAGTTGTTGGAAATGTGAAAATGAAGAAGTGATTAAATCCTGGTGGTGATCCGGATCACCGTTTGGATCCAGGAATGTTTTAAAAGGATTCTTTAACATTGTGCTTGGCGGAGGTTTCCGCTCTCCGAGAGCTTTTCTGGTTTCACATTTAACAAGCAACTTCGTCCGCGGCAGGGCGGGTCGTGCACGCGGCTGGGTCCGAGTGTTTTAATGCCACATGTAAAAAAGTTCGTACTTTCTCACCACCAGCTGTTTTATTAAAACAATCCGTTTTACGTGCAACTCTAAAAACGTGGAAGCAGCAACTCCGCTTCATGCTTTCTCCATGTTAACCACGCCCACCTCACATGTCCGACCAATCACACGATACCTATCAGAGCCCTGCAAGAAAAAAGTTTTGCCAGCCCAATGTGTCGAGAACTGTCTTCAAACACGTCCGCGAGAACAAAATGACGTCATTTTCTTCTCGGAGCCTCGAGAACCAGAAAAAAGTTCTCTCTTCTCGTGGAGTATGTATCAGGCTTAAGGCTTTGCTGTCTGTCTTATTGTCTCAGCCCAGACATGCGCTGGGATCATGTGAGAATTCGAGTGTCACAGTCGCTGCAGCTTCTCCTTTGATTTGTATCAAAAATTATGCCAATTTAAGTTTTGGCTTGAGAAAACTCTCCTTCGTCCTCCTGCAGGCTTCAGTTTAATTTTCAAGAGGCCTAAAAGTTGCACCTTGGCAGCAGAGCGATGACCCGTCTCATTGCCACGATAAGATCACTTCCTGATTCAGAGGAGAGGGAGAGTATTGTTATTGACACAGGAAGTCCCATGCATACCTCGGAGGCTTGAGTGTGTATTTATAGCATTGGGACTTGTAGCTTTCTGCACACTTTCTCACAAAGAAGAAAAATGATCTTTTATCTGCCCGGTTCAGCTGCCTTCAGATCTGACAGAGCAGGTTTCGTGTGAAAATAATTCCCTGGTCATTTAATGCTGTTAAATTACAGTCACTTCCTTCCTCCCACCAGCTGCTCAGCATCTCTTAGAAGTAATGTAGTCATTTTAACAACAAATTAAAACTGCAAATATATGCATGGGCCTTGATGTAAGAGAGCCACAGACTGAGTGTGTGTGACTGAGCGCTAAGTGTGTGACGTTAAAGCAACAACGTCCTAAAATGGAACGAAAACATAAATAAAACAAGGACTGCTTGAGTTTTAGTCCAACTCTGTAGAGAAACAACTAATAGTCTGCAAATTTGTCATCAAACAAAGCTGGTTTTGTAACTAGTGATTAAGTTTGTGTGTGAACAATGAGCCTGCATGTCGTAGCAGTGGTTAGCGGTGTTTTTATGGCTGGAAACAGCTGGAATGATCAGTAGCAAGTGACAGAAGCTGGATGAAACATGGGATGTTCTCCGTCATGACCTTACCTTCCATATGATGCCAAACCTGTTTGGATGACAGCAACACATCTAAATTATTAGTATGATTAAAACAAGTACAGTTGTGCTCATATGTATTCATCCCCTTTCATTAACAAAAAGGCTGAATTTACAACAATCACTCAAATAACTGGAGACTTAAAAAAGGAACAATAACTAAAAATTTGCAAAAATATAATTTAGTAATATAAGACACTGTTTTTTCATTTAATTGAGTTGAAGAAAGAAAAAACAAACAAACAAACAAATGTGTCCTGGACAAATTAGAGACTTTCCTGTTGAACAGTGGGACAAAATACCTGTCAACAGGTGCAGAAGTCTGACTGAGAGGAACAGAAAACACCTGACTGGAGCGGAAATATTAAAGGATTGTTCAACTAAATATTAGTTTATGACTGATGGAATATGTAATAAATTATCTTATTTGTTTGCTTTTTAAAAAAAAATATTTCTGTTAAACCAGAATTAGAAAATAATGTAATTATTTATATAAAATTTGTATTTATTATTACTTTAGTCAACTTCAGCTTATTTTACAGGCAGCTGTTGTTGTTTTTTTTCCTTGTTTAATGAAAGGGGATGAATAAATATGAGCACAGCTGTATGTCTGGAATTTCATTGTGAAGCAATACAATGGAAAAAAAAGATGCTTTGGTCCCATCCTGAATCATCACATTGCTGAACCAGCTTCCAGATCCCAGCAGTAGCTGTCTGTGTATTTATGATGCTCACAGCACCAAATCAGCTAAATGTAAACACAAACAGCCTGAAAACTGGGGTCTGAGGAGGATTGCACCACCTGCCTGCGATTATAACCCCACATTTACTTGCCTGAATCAGTTGCTCGGGTATGACAGATCACACGGCGCTCAGAAACCTGGCCTCCATGTGAAGCTGATGGAAATACAGTTCCACAGAAACCTTTTCTACTGGAACGACGTCAAACCGGAATTATTTCACTGTTTCTCAGGAGGAGATGACTATGAGCCATTTTCTCTCAGAACTGGATAAAATATCAGTCACCAGGGCTGCTCACACTGCTGGGTCCCTGCTTGTTCGGCTCTTTGATTTTGCTTTCTCTTCATTCATGTTGAGCTGCACCGAGCCAAGCTCTGCCCCTCAGAATGGCTCCGAGAATTTCTGGTCTTAAATGTTTTCATTCTTTTTTATCACTAAACCTTCATTTAATTAGACTAAAACCCCACTGAGTTAAAGATCTCTTTTGGAAGAATGACATGGACAAGAGGACAGCAGCACACGTTACCAAAAAGGAAATACAACATGATAATCTTCAGAATCTTAATGGCTGCCCGGAAAGTTTGAGACTTTCTTCACCTCAGGCCGCTGCAGGGCAGTGACAGCTAATAGACATCAGTATAACAACAAAACCAGTCGGAAGCTCCAACGGTGTGTTCAGACCAAACGTGTTTTGAGCATCAAGAGCGTCATGTTTACATGTAAAGTCTATGTGGAGGCGCGTCAAGGAGGCGCCTTGTCACGCGCTGAAAATTTTTATGCCTTCCTCTCTGACTCTGGACTTGCGGCTCGTGAAGCAGCCGCTGGCTGTCTGAAAATGCATCTAAACAAGTCATGATGATCCTCAACGCTGCAGTTCTCTCCACAAACAAGAGCTGCAGGCTGCTTGCAGAAACTTTGCTGTCCTAACGGCCCTAACTGACCCTGTCAGAGTTGCCAGTTTTGGCTGATTTCAGCTGCATCAAACTCCGCCAAAGAGCTGCTCCGTCGGTAGCTCCGTATATATATTGAAAAAAAAACACCGACATTCTGGAGGCATTATTGTATTTTCACCATAAACTATTGCATAAGAATGTCGTCACTCCGTGTAATATTTAGAATAACCATTCCTTGCTAAAAAAGCTGAATGTTACTGATTTGGCAACGTAGCAGGATACGTTGCCTAGCAACGCTTTTTTGGGGGGTTCTCTGCTGAGTGCGGCTCTTGTTGCATTAACAGTGGGGCTGTGACCATATGCTTTTGTCCCGATTTGATTTGATTCCAATTTTTTGGATGCCAATTTGATTTAAATTGCGATTCTCACAATTCTTTAATATTACTGATTTCTGTAGATTAAAAACAGGTTTAATAGATTAGTAGATTGCTCGTCATTTTTCTTCATTTCAACCCAGTAGCCAGATCATCATTCTGCTGCTATAATGCCCAAGAAGACAAGTAAAAAGATCAATAAAAACAAAAAAATGACAAAAATTTTATCGTGTATTCATTTTATTTGAAAAAAAAATTGATTTTTTTTTTTAACAAAAGAAATCAATTTTAAAATTGGGAAGAAAAAAATCCGGATTTCTGATTTTTCGATTTGATTTTCCCACCCCTAATTAACACTGACTATCACTGCCCTACGACGATGTTCTCTACTTTATTTATTAAATAAAACCATCTCTCTACTGCACCACCATCATTCAGACTGACCGTAAAATCTCCGCCTTTCCCCTCCTCTCTTTTCCACCGCGTTTGCCGCTCGCTCCAGACAAGCGGCAAACGCGTCAGGAGTGTTTCGGGTGTCAAACACAAACGTGACAGTTTAGTGACCAGCGTCGAGCGTTCAGCGTTTGGTCTGAACACACCGTAATTGATGTGCATCGTTTCCAGGTTTTGGGTTCTCAATCAGATCCATCTCTTGCAGGAAACATCTGTCTCCCAAAGTTCAACCTGCAGCTTTAAACAATGGGCGACATGACTGTAGCTGCATCCATTTCTCATGTAGATGGATGGAGCAGATCCAGAAAGCAGGATGTAAAATGATCCTAATCATGTAAACACTCATGCAGGGTTGCAGAAGTACTACTACTAGTACAGGAAATTGCAAACAAAAAGCTCTGTGTGTGTGTGTGTGTGTGTGTGTGTGTGTGTGTGTGTGTCATTGAGTGAGTGACCAGCAGCCCCACTTGTCACATGACTAGTTTTACTGTTAGTTGCTCCTAATGTGTTTGCTGCCTCTGATTTCATCCAGTAAACGCTCATTAAGGTGGCTGCAGTGTTTACGGCATCATTTATCCACGCTTTCATTCCAGAGGCTAAACGGGATTAATGGAGACAGACACACACACACACACACACACACACACACACACACACACACACACACACACACACACACACACACACACACACTGCCAGTAATAGCTGTGTGTTGTTGAGTCAGGGCTGCTGCTGTGTGCCTGGAGCATTAAAGCAGAGCTGACAGGCTCTTTTGTTTTTCATTCACTCTCTTTTAAATCGCACTTCCTGTGACTGTGGGCCCATGATGCAACGCTGCTCCGCTTGCCGATGCACCCCCCGACGGCGGCACCTCTGGCTCAGAGGAACTGCTTGTTTAGTCGGTGGGCTCGCAGTGTCAACACCAGTGTTTCATTTCTCAATTCTTTATGGAAATGGCTTCTGGTTCCAGTTTGTCCAGTATCAGAATATTCTGGTTTTATTTACTGACGATGAATAAAAAAAACTTGGAGCGAGTCCCTCCTCACCGCTGGGAAGCATCCAGCATGACGAGCGTGTTTCCTTGTAACTCAGGGTGACTGATATTCAATTGTAAACGAAAACCAGTCAGTCTTTACTGGACCTTTAATGGAAGTCTAACTGGTTACAAAAGCCCAGCACACCTTTTCCGTGATCGTCGCCAGCGGAGGAAATGAACTCCTGTCCTGCACTTGCTGCTTTAAGAAAACAGATTGTGTTTTCAGGCGGCTGAGAAACGGGCCTCTGCAGAACAATGTGGGATAATTAGCCTGACTTTTCTCGGCCTGATTTGGTGGCGGCTGATAAAGTTAAGTTGATGCCGTCGTTGCCGAGCTACGCAGGAAATGATGTCACTGATCCTGACCTTGCAGAGCTGACTTCTGCCCTTCTTGCAAATACTGACGTCTGTAAGTCTAACAGCAGTTTCAGCGGAGATGGGAGGTTTTTCTGCTGCTGTGATCATCATAAACCTGCCTGTCAACAAGAGTCACGGTGTTCTGCTGTTCAGATTGTTTTGATAGTAACTTTATTAACACCTACTTGATGACAGGCTGCTGTGCAGGAGGCAGTAGGAGATTCATGCAGCACTGCAGATGTTTGCAGACACCAGGAAGCATCGATCCTAACATGTAGCATGAGAGAGAGAAACCCAGCTAAAAGACTTTATTCTATTCTATTCTATTCTATTCTATTCTATATCTTTTATATTCTATTCTACAGTCATTTAGCAGACGCTTTTATCCAAAGCAACTTACATATGAGTGAGAACACAAGCATGAAATCAAACAGGAGAGGACATCATAGGAAGGTGCCAGTTGGACGCAGGTCCTTCCATGAAGTGCTTCAGGCTTTTTTTTTGTTTGTTTTTGTTTTGTTTTTTTGTTGTTTACTCCGTTCCCACTCCAGCTTTACCAAGCGTTTCCACGGAAACAAGACATAATTCAAACCCTGAGAGTAAATAATGTCACATGGTATATTAGGGATGCACCGATTCACTTTTTGGGAGTTCCGATCTGATATTGATATCTGAAATATGAATATCTGGAGATACCGATATTTGCAGATACCAAATCTGTTTATGTGAACATTATTGTGACTATGGTTATTATTGCTGTTATAACTGTGTAAGATTTCATTAGGTTGTAATAAATGACCCATCCTTTCTGAAGTTACCTCACCAATACGAATATAACATTATAGATCTAACAATTTCAACAAGTTTTATTTTGATTTGGCACATTTTACCTAAATACAACTATAAATGTGTGGTTTTGAAACAAAGATCTGGCTTTTAGTGTAACAAAGAATGTCACATTTTAACTTTCAAGGTAATTATTTCTTTTACAACATGTCCGAAGCATGTCATCACACACATCTGCGCTGGCTTGACTGTTGTGGTATCAGGTATCGGCTGTGGTATCGGTACACTTTTATTAACACAGAGTAAGAGTACACCTGCTTGGTATTGCTTGGTGCATCCCTATAGTAAATAATGTCTTGTGATTCTGCCGTTGAAATGAATCATGAACATTTTGGTGTTTTCACTCTTCCTATGATTCAACAACTCGGTTTTCATGATGTTTCTAAGGTGAGTTTGGGGACTATCCCTGGCCTCTGGTGACTCAGACCACTGACAGATGTTTTGCATATATCTACCAGTATAGTACGTCTATTAAAACATCTGTAAACCTGCTCCTGTTAGCTTTGTAGCCTTTATTTTTCCATGTTTCCTCGTCAGTCATCACTTAATCCTCTGCTATTTTCTGAGGAGATGAGCATTTACACTTTCTGCTGTTTTTCTGGGTACATTCAGACAGTAACACACACCTTACTTCTGACACGTGTGTGAAAAACTCACGTCTCAGCTTTCATTTGAAATTAGACACACAACCTTTGTAGTTGTGAAGATATACTTTTATGTGTTTTAGGACGGCAGAAAAACTAGGCCGCATCAAGAAGTTAAATGATTGGAAAGAGTGGCGATAAACTCTTCTACTGTCAGACATTTTCTGTTCTTTAGTTCCATCTGATCACATATTCACTTGAATAATTGCCTGTAGATGTCGGTTAAATATGGAAACCATTGAGCCGTTGGACTTCTTTAACCTGAAATAATTACAGGTTGAGTGCAAACTGCAGGTCCAACAACCCAGTTTTATTCTCCTGTTGATATAAGCTGGTTGTGGAGAAGTGCAGCAGGAAAACAACAAGCTGCCTCCACATTTCCACGCTGTGTTCGCTGAACAACAGATTCTCTGGAAGCTGAACAGTTCACCAGTAGGGTCGTCATGGTTACTATCAGCAGTGTTTCTGTCTCCACAGAGCTGTTAAGGTATTATCAGAGTGTGCTGATGGTTAATGATGGTTAATGAGCCACATCGAGCCGCTGCTGAATCTGAGGAAAAGCTCTCACAGGTGGACGTTTGTGCTGCAAATGAAGAATTTCTCTCCATCGGTTTGAGATAACCTGAGCTGCGAATGTGCATCTCACCTCCCAGCAAGTAGAAGTGCTGCAAAAGTCTTTGATAAAGAGAAAATAAAGAAGCATGGCTTCCAATCCTCCTCCTGCTGCTACAACAACCTGCTCAGCTGCAGACATGGAAGCCTGAATCCTTCCCAAGGCCTCGGCTTCAACTTCTGCTGCTGAAATATGAAACCCAAACGGATCATTTAAACCTCAAGAAAGCCAATGTGTTCAGTTATCCTTGTGTCCCTGTGTTTGCTAGCTGAGCTTATGTGATGCTTGCATTCAGAAAGAAGCATAAAATGTTTTCAGCAATGAGCTCCTAATAAAGATTCCTGTTTTCTATTTGTTTAACATGGATCTGTTTTATCCTGCAGACCTGTCAAAGAACAGATTGACCGACGTCCCATCAGAGGTTTGCCACCTGGTTGCCTTGGAGACACTAAATCTGTATCACAACTGCATCAGGACCATTCCAGACAGCGTCATCGGCCTGCAGTCGCTTACATCATTAAACCTCAGGTACACACTTTCACACTCTTGGTGTCGTAAGAAAGGCTCAGTAAAGGCTGTTTCCTGCCTCCACCAGACAGAACGTCTGACTTCCTCTTGTCCTTTAAAGTGAGCAGGCTGCTGTTGTACTATTGTCTTAGTCTCTGCAGGTGTGTGTTTGTGTGTGTGTGTGTGTGTTTCTCTCGTGTGCTGTGCTGGTGGTGAAGGTTGAACTTGTGTGAGTGTGTGTGTGATGCGCCAGCGATGCTGCAGGGTGAAATCCAAAGCTTGTTAAGTGTCAGCACATCCAGCTGGTGATCAGTGAGCTGTTAAATCTAAACGCACACACACACACACACACACACACCTGATGCGGAGCCTCACAGACTGTCCTGGACTCTGTCACGCTATGTTTAAAGGTCAAGGTGTCCCCGCTGTCCTCACTATATCATCGCCAGTTGGCTCTGACATTATGAATGCCCCAAACCTTTAGTTTGTCCTGATGTTTGCAGTTTTTCTTCTTTAAATGAGTTTTATTTAAACGGATCACGCAGCTTGTTGGAACAGTCAGTCATGTAAGATAGAAAATGGAGCCATCTGTCAGGTCTCTAATATCTAATGCAAATCTTCTGGTTCCTACCAGGTTAAAGATAAATACAACATCATGCATGACGTGCACTCATCAACTTTTTTATTATGTCCACTTTTATAGAAGAGTTTGATCCCTGCAGAAATGATTTGAATCATGGTGTCACAGATTCAACAAGGTGAATCTATTCATATTGACGTAAAGCATCACAGCGTTGCTGCAGATTCGTGGGCTGGACGTCCGCAGCGAGAATCTCCCGTTCATCCAAATCCCAAAGCGGTTCTGCTTGGATTGAGATCTGGTGACTGTGGAGTGGAACTGCACAGTATGTTGTTTTAGCATCATCATAACAATGTATTCATGTGAGTGATAGTCACATCGTAGGTCCTGCAACGTAGCAGGCAGAAGAACTCAAGGTGGTCTCGTCAATTTTATGGTTAAAACATAATTCATGTTTCAAGATTAAAGAACGAAACATTTACCCACCATCTCATGCAATAAAAGATCCATCCATCTTCTGCCGCTTATCCGGGGTCGGGTCGCGGGGCCAGCAGCCTAAGCAGGGAAGCCCAGACTTCCCTCTCCCCAGCCACATTTGCCAACTCTGCGGGGGGGATCCCGAGGCGTTCCCAGGCCAGCCGAGAGATATAATCCCTCCAGCGTGTCCTGGGTCTTCCCCGGGTCTACTCCCAGAGGGACGTGCCTGGAACACCTCACCAGGGAGGTCCAGGAGGCATCCTGTCCAGATGCCCGAACCACCTCAACTGGTTCCTCTCGATGCAGAGGAGCAGCGGCTCTACTCTGATCTCCTCCCGGATGACAGAGCTCCTCACCCTATCTCTAAGGGAGAGCCCGGCCACCCTACGGATGAAACCCATTTCAGCCGCCTGTATACGAGATCTCCTTCTTTCGGTCACGACCCACAGCTCATGACCATAGGTGAGGGTAGGAACGTAGACTGGTAAATGGAGAGCTTCGCCTTCTGGCTCAGCTCCTTCTTCACCACGACAGACCGGCGCAGAGTCCGCATTACTGCAGACGCCGCACTGATCCGTCTGTCGATCTCGCGCTCCATCCTTCCCTCACTCATGAACCCCGAGATATTTAAACTCCTCCACTTGAGGCAGGACCTCACTCCCCACCCGGAGAGGGCAATCCACCCTATTCCAGCTGAGGACCATGGTCTCAGATTTGGAGGTGCTGATTCTCATCCCAGCCGCTTCACACTCGGCCGTGAATCGCTCACGTGAGAGCTGGAGATCACGACCAGCAGGGACCCAATCCTGACCAAACCGGATCCCCTCAACCCCTCGGCTGCACCTAGAAATTCTGTCCATATAAGTTATAAACAGAATCGGTGATAAAGGGCAGCCTTGGCAGAGTCCAACCTTCACTGGAAACGAATCCGACTTACTGTTGGCAATGTGGACCAAGCTCTGACACCTGTCGTACAGGGACCGGACAGCCCGTACAAGGGGGTCCGGTACCCCATACTCCCGGAGTACCCCCCACAGGAGTCCCCGGGGGACACGGACTAACGCCTTCTCCAGATCCACAAAGCACATGTAGACTGGTTGGGCAAACTCCCATGCCCCCTCCGGGACCCCAAAGAGGGTATAGAGCTGGTCCACTGTTCCGCGACCAGGACGAAAACCACACTGCTCCTCCTCAATCCGGGATTCGACTATCCGGCGGACCCTCCTCTCCAGGACCCCTGAATAGACCTGGCAATAAAAGATAAGAATAACTCAAATAGAGACAAAAAGCATCCTCAGAAGAAGAAATATCTGTTCTTCCTCATTCTGATGCTCAGTTTGGAGTCGTCTTCATCATGACTTATGTTGAGTTCCTGTCATGTGATTGGCTGATTAGATATTTGTATACAAGCAATAAAATAGAGGTACCAATGACTGTGTGTTTATATCTGTGTCGTGCAGTTTGCTGTGTACACCATATTGACTGACAGCAACATACAAAAGGGAGAGTAAACCAGTAGCCTGTTGGTGCCGTTGTTTACCTAAATGTTTGCTCATCGTTTCCTCCTGCATTCACACATCGACTCTCGCTGATCTTCTAGACTGGTGAGCGAGTGGATGTCAGACAGTCTGCAGAAGAGTGTCAAACACACGATCCAGATGTTGGAATTCTTCCATGTAAATGATTTAATGCTTAATTAATGCATCAACAGCGAGTCATTTGTAGAAAGAATGAGTCATTTTAGACCCTAACACACACACACACACACACACACACACACAGAGTCAAAACAGGAAGATCAGTTTGCTTTCCTGTCCAGAAATGAAGCTTCTTTATTTAAAGCATGTTTGAGTCAAAGAGCTGCGTGTGAATGTTTCAGCTGTGAATTTAAACACATTCAGACAGAAATATTCTTCAGGGCTTCTTAACAAACAAAATCTTTTTTTTTGGTAAAAAAGAGACGTATTTGTAATTATTCTAAGAGTTTTTATTCACGCATTTCTTCATGTAATGACGTTCACTCTGTTTATTTTGTAACGTTGAGGCAGCCGAGCCTGACAGGGTCTCATCTCTCCTGAACCTCACACAGGAAAGGATATTTTGATCTGCTTGAAAATGTTTCGTTAGAGGAAATGTGGAACGTTGCTTAGACTTGTTCCATGATGTTAAACGTGAGGTGCGACACGGTAGAAGACGTGTGTTTAGTATGATGAAAGGGACACAAAGCGGGGATACAAAGTCGTCTTGTTCAGGTTAGATCTTGGTTTCAAGGTCATGTTTAGGTCACGGTGAGGTTTAGGGGAATGGTTGGGGTAAGTCATTGTTTCCTCTTACACTCTCCAGACGTGTGTGTGTCGACACACACGTCTGAATCACAGCTGAATCAACTCTCTCATGTTTCCTCAAAGTTATTTTCAGATCTGAGTCAGACTGAATTGACGGTGAATTTGTGTTGGTGTTGAATCCGCATGCTTTCAGGGTTATTCTCTGCCATTAAAGGAACAGCTTGGAGCAGCCGAGTTGCTTTAATTTCCACACGTTCTGGCGAAGAGGAATGTAGAAATGACTCCAGGTTTGGTTAAAAGTGGTGTGAAACAACTCAGATACTGTGTGGCCCGGACAGCTCGGTCCAGTCACGGTGTGGACTGAGCTGAGTCACTGTTTCATGACGCTGCATCATGTTCTGATTAGGGCTTAATCAGATTTTATTCTCCATTACAATCTGGGTTTTCAACGATCATAAAAATAAAAGGGTGTGATTATTCTGTCTTCAGCTGCTAATCGAGCGTCTCTGGCGTTGCAGCGCTGTGCTGTAAACTCCTCCCACAGCCGCTTTGCTTTCATTCAGACACTGTTGCCAACTTGGCCACTTTCTCGCTAAATCTGGAGACTTTTTTTGTTAAAAGCGACAAATCTAGCATCTTTTACTGGAGTTATTAGAGACTTTTCTGGTGTTTTGGCGACTGACTTGAAGGCACATATTGTTCTGCAGTTACTGTAAGGAAGGAGCAGCGGGAGCCTCTCCCGTCCTAAAGCACTCCCAGGCGGCCAGTCTCAGTCGGCTCCGGCTGCAGGTCAATGTAGAATAACTGCAGTAGGTTGTGGAAGTTCACCTAAACATAGTTTATACCATTGTCAGTGACAACTGGCTGCATTATTTTCCTATACATAGTTCGGCCAGTTAAACACTGCAATATCCCTCCGTTACGGGGCGTTACCATAGCAACGCGTTAACCAGCTGGTTCAGATCAGCTGTCTTTTAACAGGTGAATGAGAGAAACGCGCTGCAGCCTGACAGCGGTTGTTTGGCATAAAACGTATAAAATAGTTCCTATATAAGCGGTAAAAGCGGATTAAACAACTCGGAACCGTCCATTACACGGTTATAATGCACGACACGGAGTCTAGAACACCACGACACGCAGCGTTGTTTATAAATACTGGATAATTGTGTTAAATAATCGAGATCTCAATTTCAGTCAAATAATCGTGATTATAATTTTTGTCATAATCGAGGAGCCTTAGTTCCAATGAAATCATGATTCCTTCATGTTAAAAATGGATTATTTTTCATAATAATCACATGACAGAAGCACAGCTGTAACGTGGCAGGAACATAAAAAGGCAGGAAGGTGTCGCCAGGACACGTTATGGGGTGGGAAGAGCTGTTTTATGCCATCCGTCCCGCTCAATAAAACTTGTTTAAAGCTGCAGAAGATGTTTTGAAAAAAGACAACTTGTGATTTTTGATAAATATCTGGTGGAAGCTGTTTCATTTCTATTTAAAGTTTCAAATGCGACAAGAATGATAAGAACAGTAGAAAATAATGATGTTAAGATTTAGTGGAATTATTCCATAAAAAACAGGAAAAACAGATAAAAGTTTGATTTTTTTATTGTGTCCACATTTTAAAACATTTGCTAGTTTTTCATGTTTCCCACTGTGGGAGGTCCACAGAGACGCTTTTTAACAGGTTTGTTCTTGATTCTGAATGAAATTTAAAATAAATTAAATAAGAAGATGCCGTCAGTTTTCTACCAGAGAAGAATCAGATGATTGATTAAAAACCTCGGAGTCTTTCAGTTCTTTCAGCTCCTTAGCAGCTTAGACTAACTGGGGAGCGGGCTATGTTTGACTGGTGGTGTGACTGGTCTGTAAAAGGACCTGTAAGGGATGCGTCTCCCAGCATGTTCTGGCTGTTTTTCTGTCAGAAAGTGTCTTGAGTCATTCGTAGTGCTTGGACACAGAAGTCCATTAAAACAACTGCCTTTGTAACGTAGCGCACATAAATAACCCGCATCAATTATTATCCTGAACGTCTTTTAATTGCCATAGCAACACTCTGCAGTGAAATGAAAATCCAATGTTAGGTGCAAAATTTGCTCTGAAAATAAAGGTAAATATATGTTTAATAATTATAATTATTAATAATAGTAATAATAATAGCGGTGAGTAATCGATTAAAAAAAATCGAAAATCTGGATTTTGTGCTTCACAATTTTAAAATGGATATTTTTGTTTAAAAAAATAGGGTTTTTATAAAACTTTGTGATTTTTATTGTTTTAATTGATCCTTTTACTTGACTTCTTGGGCATTACAATATCAGTGATGAACTGGCTGCTGTGTTGTTTTTTCCTAAATAAAATTAAGAAAAAAAAGTTTTGTACATGTTGCAATTTAAATCGAATCGGCCTAAATAATTTCTCATTTCTTTCTGTCTTACAGAAGCAGGAAGATAATTGGGAAATTCACACTTTTTGTTATATAAGTGTAATGATTATGAATTGAAAATCTGTTTAAATCAAGAATCGATTCGGAATTGAATCGTCACCCCAGAAATCTGAATCAAATTGAATCGTGAGTTGTTGTTAGATTCCCATCCTTACATGATGATGATAATAATAATAATGCGGAGGGTCTGCTGTTTCAAACCGTCATGGTGGATAGAAACGTGACGACGGGAGGTTTAGACCGGTAAAAGCAGAGAAACTGTTCTGTTCTCCGTTTGTTCTTGACGGTCTTTACTGAAGCAGTTAAAAAGTCCTGCAGTGTGTTTCTGGCTTTCCTCAGGCAGCTGGGACCGTGAGGGTCTTCCAGAGTGGGGAGGGGAAAGTCAGCTATGTTCCGGGTGACCTTTATGCAATGAGCTTTTGTTGCTTCAGTTTGTCTGCAGATGAATCCTGCAGACGTATCAGACTCCTAACCTTCAGTGCATCCTATTCCCTCCCTACATGTCGTCTCTTTCTGTCGCACCGACATCGTTCCAGCCCCGTACCTTCTACCGATGAGCTCATTTATGTTTCTGTCAGATGGAACCGGTTTTAACCGGCCGCGTGGTCGAGTCGGTGCCGTACCACACAGCACAGCGGCATGCGTGCATGGAGGAAAAAGGAAGTGTTTGTGTGAGGTGTGTGTCTTCCTGTGGGCTTTTCTGCTGTCTGAACTGTACAGAAAGAACAACAACAAACAATTAAGCGTGACTGTAAAAATCCCATCATGCAACGCTGCCAGACATTCACCTCCACATGTATTATTCATGTTGCATGTGGAGGTTCTGCTGTAAAATATTCATAGGCGGCTGTTTTTCTGGATGAATGGGAAGAATCTGTTTGTCTAACGGAGGAACTTTTGCACTTCAGAGTTCCTCCGTTTCTTCTTGTGTTGCTTCTTATTGTAAACAAGCAACTTGGATTACTGGTTGTGTGTTTGTGTTGCAGTCGTAACCAGCTCGGCTCCCTGCCGGCCTGCCTGTGTGGTTTGCCCCTGAGAGTCCTCAACGCCAGCAACAACAAGCTGGTCAGCCTGCCGGAGACCATCGGACAGCTGCAGAGCCTCATGGAGCTGGTGAGACGCCGTTTGCCTCTTGTGAAACGCACACAGCTACTTTTCTGTGATTTGGTTCCGGCCTTGATCTGGTGTGTGGGCCGTGTTTCATTAGATCAGCTCAGCAGGAGAATAAAATCACTTTAAAGCCATGTTTTTATTCCGAGGAGAGTTTGTTGGGAAATCTTTAGTCGTTCTTAACATGAATGGCTGTCCCCCCCCGCCCCCAGGACATCAGCTGCAACGAGATCACGGCGCTACCTCGTCACATCGGCAGACTCAAAGCGCTTCGTGAACTGAACGTACGCCGGAATCTGCTCTGCGTCCTGCCAGAAGGTGAGTTTAAGTCACACAAATACGTTTTGTTCCAGGGAATAAATGTGATCCTGCTGATCTGTTCCTGTTCTGTTGGCGTATACGTTACACCAAACCATCCTCTTTGTTCTCTTTAAGTAGAATTTTAGGCATATGATTAGTTTGCTGCTGATGTCTGAAGCTTACGGAAGAGGATTGTGCACTCTCATTGTTTTTATCGAGTGCAGAAATTTCAGTTCTAGCATGTAGTTAAACAGAAATAGTGCTGTGTGCACGTGTTAGACCACAGAGTCCTCTGGATGCACTACCACACCCATCCCAGTCCCCCAAGATATACATAACCCTCCGCGTGACTGAACAGTGACCTCCAGCCCTGTAAAGACCAGAAATCAGTCGGGGAGGAAGGAGTGAGGGGCAACCAGAAGCCTCTGCAGCCCATCAGACAGTCGGGGTGGGATCTGCTGAGTGGCAGGTTTGTGTCTGCAGAGCTGCCAGCTGGAGGGAATCGGTCCTGAAGTACGTCATCCTGGATCTCTGCTGGGGATCCACGCTGAGTTCGTCTTGCAAACAAGAACTGATTTCATTATGGGCTCGTCTTTCTGGTTCCTCACACATCCTCTGCCTCCTGACGGCGGCCTTATGGCTTCCTCCAGCCTTTCTATTTACTCTGCATCCTGCAGGGGAGAAAGGTGTTGGCCAGAAACCTGAAACACAGCAAACCAAGGGCTTTTATTGATGCATGACTTCCTTCTTTCTCAGTTGAACATCGTGCTCTCAGCTTTACTTTTTTATGATTTATTTCTTTCAGTATTTTTGGGGTCAGAAGGCGTACCAGATTATAAGGCGCAGCTTCAGTTATGGAGTCTATTTCTGTGTTTAAGTCATACATAAAGCGCACCGTGTTATTGGGCGCATGCTAAAACACAGTAATGAAAGCAAAACAGCGAGTTTGGATAAACTTTATTTAATTATGGTACGTATTTAAAAAATACACACATTATTTTTTTCTGTTGTCACAAAGTCGCCACAAAGTCCTCGTCTTTCTTCTGTATCTGAATCGTAGAGCTGGACAGTTTCACCATTAAGCGAGTTCTCTCTCGTCATTGTCGGAGTCGGTCGCGTTGCCACGTGGCTGTTAGCGACGTTACCGGCTTTTTCTGACAGCAGCCAGCAGAGATACCGTAGTTCAGGCATCACAACCCTTTCACATGTGTAACTCGCCCGACGCTGCCTCCCGGTCTTCGTAAAGCCGTGGTCGCCCTCTCTCACCCGTCGCCCGCATGGCGCTGCCAACTTTACTTTAAAAGCCCTGTACACACCAACGTCCAGCGGTCGGACATCTTTATTTGATCCTCCCAGGACGATGGCGAGCGCACAAGTTTTCATCGTTTGATTCATGTAGATTTTGAACTTGTTGCACACACCGGCTTTAAACCAAATCAAACTTTATTCCTTGAGCACGTTTCATGCCGCCGGTATCACAACGTGCTTCACGAGATTAAACCCAGTCAGAAAGATCGACACAAACAGCTGATAACAAGACATTTAAAAATTATTAAACAGATGCAGGTTTACTCCACACACTCTTACACACACACACACACACACACACACACACACAAGGACAGACAGCAACCCAACCCCCCCCCCGATCCCACCCACCCTGAATACTGTCTCTTTAACTGAACACAGGTATAATTAATAAAACAGATAAAACATAAAATTAGGTGATTAAGGAGGACCATTAATTTTTGAAAGAATGAAAGGCTTCTAAGCTCGTCTCATAGTGTGGAAAATATTTCTACTCGTTTTTCCTGTGAAAAGGATAAAGATAAATAAAACAAACACATGAGTTCTCAGAAACCAGAAGTCTGGGTATGAATGGAGCATTAAAACCCTGATGTCTGTTGTCAGCGCAGCCGGATGACCTGAAGTCGGGCCTGAAGAAAGGGAATGTTAATGATGAACAACTCCAGACTGTTTACCCCTCCGCGCCTCGGCTCTGTTTGGATTCTTCTGCTGTATTTTCCAAGTCCTGGCGAACGCCCGTCCCTCCGCATCATGAGCCTCTCCCGGACTGATTGATGAGCCTCGAAGCAGCGGAGCCGCTCGATGCTGCAGGCAGGCGGGATCCTCGCAGACTGGACGGCAGCCCTGACTCCCGCAGGGATGTTCTTGATTTAATATCTGTTGAGCTTGCTCTGTCTTCTGGAGAGTCCCTGAGATAAGACCACCAGCACTTTTCCAAGCCGGCCAAGTTCAGGACGGCAAAGCGGGGAGGTAGATTCAGATCTGAAGACCAGAACTGGAAAAACTTTCCCTGTTGGGCCAAAAACAGTCATCAAGCTACGAAGATGTTTTGGTTTGTGGCCAGAAGGCCAGCAGTGTGGAAGTCACTGAGATCTTCCTCCCTCTTTCCCAGCCAAGCTGCTGCTTATCTACTGCGGGTGTTTCACATTTAACCCAACACGAGTCCCGACTGACCGCACAGCAACAGGATCTCACACATTATGTAATCTTGGTGGTATTTTTACCCGGTGTGGCGTCGCTGCTCTCAGTCAGCACCGCCGTTATTCCCGTCTGGATGTGGTTTTAATAAAGAAGCTGTCAGGAGTCTGTAATGAATCCTGCATGACAGAAGACGGGCTCGGTCGCCCTGCATCGTCTGCAGGATGCTTTCTCTGCACAAACCTACACACCAGTCAGTCTGAGGAGCTGAACGCCGAGTAAATCATGTCAACGCGCCCACGTGTTGGTTTCCAACTATCGAGGAAAACAAGGAGAGACTCGTCTTAATCTGCTTCTTTTATGATCCATTCTTTACTTTACAGTAGTTGTAGAAGTTCTGACCCATGCAGCCAAACTGGTTTGTAAACCATCACAAACGTCCTGTTACACAGTTACTGAATGAAAAGCTGCGTCTCTTTGTTTGGTATTTGTCTCCATGTCCACACAGGCTTGTTTACGTGTAAGTTGGTTGAATTTAGACGTCTGATGTCTAAAGTTAAAGAGGTTTATGCGTTCCAGGGTAATTCAGGTATATTAGAGGTAATGAGGGAAGAAGTTCACATGAACAGAAGTAGCGAGGCGTCAGCTGCTAGCGATTACAAACCTCTTAAAAAACAAAAAGAACAGCGTCCTTATTGTTCCAACGGGTGGGAAACATGGTGGTAGTTAGAGGCGTGTGAGTTTAAAGTCAGTTAAAAGCAAAACTCAGCAACAGATTATTTGCTCTTATTGTTTTGAGCAGTTTGTTAAATGGCTCGCCATCTCACTGCTGTGCAGCATTTCCATCAAACACTCTTCTGATGTGTTTGCAGTGGTGAAACAGAGACTTTTAATATGTTTTATCCATGGAGTCAAACAGTGACTGTCCGCCACAAGGACAACGAAAAGCATCAGCATTTAACCAGTTCATCAGGCGATGGTTGAAGCTGGTGAAACGTCACACAGAGACAACGGACACTGAATGAACACACAGTCCTCAAAAAGCTGTTTTTCCATCCGCTCTTCCAACATCATAAAGTTCTGAAAGCTCCGAGATTGTCAGAGACCTTTCTGAGGAGAAAAGCTTTCCGTAGGACTTTGTGATTTGCAGTTTCACAGCAGAAGCAAAGTCCAAAGAAGATTTTACAGATCGGAGCCGAGGTGCATGAAAAGTGCAGCGTCCTCACATTCCCCCTGCAAAGTGGACCTTGTCGGCCCACCAGCTGATTAATTCATGTGCTGACATGTCTGGACTGTTGCTGCTCATCGTAAAGCATGCTTTCCTCTTGCTCTCTGGATAAGAACTTTTTGTAGAATGAAACTACTTCCTGGAGTTTCATTTGTCCTCCAGTGCAGGTGGAGGTGATGGGACCGTGTCTGCCAGTAAATGGTAAATGGACTTGTACTTCTATAGCGCTTTTCTAGTCATGCAGACCACTCAAAGCGCTTTACACTACGTGTCACATTCACCAATTCACACACACACTCATCTAACACACTCATAGGCACATCGGGGGGCAGCTTGGGGTTCAGTGTTTTGCCCTATGACACTTCGCCCTGTTAGGGGAAGCCTGGAATCGATCCCCCAACTTTCCAGTTGAAGGACAACTGCTCTTCCTACAGCCGCCCCCAAGGGATCAGTGATAGATGAGGCTTCGGTCCTGGTGCCCTGCACCCCAATATACCGTGATACTGGCTGAATTAGGTCTAATGTGAAGCCAGACAGTGCAGTCTGATTCATACCTGTGTGTGTGTGTGTGTGTGTGTGTGTGTGTGTGTGTCTTCTTGCAGACCTGGCTGACCTTCCTCTGGTGAAGTTTGATTTCTCCTGCAACAAGGTGTCCACCATCCCAGTGTGCTACAGAAAAATGAAGCAGCTCCAGTCGCTCCAGTTAGAGAACAACCCCCTGCAGAGCCCACCTGCACAGGTACGTGCACAGATCTCATTTCAGCCCTGCTGCAGGTTTTAGTGGGGCTGTGACGATATGCTTTTGTCCTGATTCGATTCCAGTTTTTTGGGTGCCAATTTTAATTTAAATTGCAATTCTCACGATTCTTCGATATTACTGATTTTTGTAGATTTAAAAACAACAACAAAAACAATGACAAAACTTTCTTTGCTCGTCATTTTTCTTGTTTTCAAATAGGAGGAAACAACACAGTAGCCAGACCATCATGCTGCTGTTATAATGCCCAATAAGACAAGTAAAAAGATTTTTTAAAAAAACAATAAAAATGACTAAAATTTTATAATAGATTATTTTTATATATTTGAAGAAAAAAAAAAAAAGATTTTTTTAACAGAAAAAATCCCAATACTTGATTTTTCAATTAGCTTTTCCACCCCTCGGGTTTAATTGTCAGATAAGACCCGTTAAAGCTCTGCAACGTGTTGGACCTGACCTGACCGTGATGCATCTTTCTGAACACGACGCCTGCACTAACCCACGATGTGACCAGGAAGGGGAACATCTCATGATGACCTTTCTCTTCTCCTCCCCTCAGATCTGCATAAAGGGTAAAGTTCACATATTCAAGTATCTGACCATCGAAGCGTGTCGTAGTGAGAAGATGCACGACTCCATCTACCATGTCATGGAGCGGATCAGCCCATTGCGGCCCATCGCTGGCAGGTCAGTCTCCATGGTAATGTTTTGTCTGCACTGTCTCTCTTCCTGCTGCGCCTGTTTTTATTTGTGGCTGTTTTTTTTTGTGAGTATTTTATTGAAAGTGTTAGAACTTCCAGTTTCACATCACAGTTCTAGTTATTATAAAACAAACCGCCTTGCTTGTCATCGTTTAGAAAAACAGTGTTACAGCTGGTGAAACGATGCGTTCAAAGCCAAGCAGTGGCTTTCAGACCCAGCATGAGGAGATTCCTCACGTTTTTATTTTAAATTTGCTCACTATAAATCTGTCTCGGTGATCGATGTCTGGATGAAACTGATGAAAACGTTCCCTGTTTGTTCCAAACTTTTGAAAACTGTGTTTATTATTCAAACCAATCAGCTGTTCTCAGTCGGGGGTGTCCATCTCATCGGCCCGATGCATCGCCTCAAATCCGTCCAGTCCGCTTTTACTGTCTTATCCTCTCTGAACAAAATGACGCTTGGATCTAAAATTTCTGAGCCTCTCAGTTTGGAGCCAAATGCTCCATTAGTCAGCTGAAAGAGATCCGTCCGCCAACTCCCTGATGGGTCACTTAGACAGTCAGTCTGCCGTCACGTTAAAGCCGAGGTCAGAATGTCATCGTCAGAGATTTTATTTGTGATTTCAAAATAAAACAATGAAGAGGAGCCGTTAATAAAGGACTGAAAGTGTAAATCTGTCTGAATGATGCAATAAAGTAACAAACTGTTGAAATGGGAGGAATGGAGGGTCTGGAGGAGGAACAGAGGGTCTGGAGGAGGAACAGAGGGTCTGGAGGAGGAACGGAGGGTCTGGAGGAGGAACGGAGGGTCTGGAGGAGGAGTGGAGGGTCTGGAGGTGGAACAGAAGGTCTGGAGGTGGAACAGAAGGTCTGGAGGAGGAACGGAGGGTCTGGAGGAGGAGTGGAGGGTCTGGAGGTGGAACAGAAAGTCTGGAGGGTCTGGAGGAGGAATGTGGGGTCTGGAGGAGGAATGGAGGGTCTGGAGGAGGAATGGAGGATCTGGAGGAGGAACAGAGGATCTGGAGGGTCTGGAGGAGGAATGGGGGGTCTGGAGGACGAATGGAGGATCTGGAGGAGAAATGAAGGGTCTGGAGGAGGAATGGAGGGTCTGGAGGAGGAATGGAGGGTCTGGAGGAGGAACAGAGGGTCTGGAGGAGGAACGGGGGGTCTGAAGGAGGAATGGAGGGTCTGGAGGAGGAACAGAGGGTCTGGAGGAGGAACGGGGGGTCTGAAGGAGGAATGGGGGGTCTGGAGGAGGAACAGAGGATCTGGAGGGTCTGGAGGAGGAATGGAGGGTCTGGAGGTGGAATGGAGGATCTGGAGGAGGAATGGAGGATCTGGAGGGTCTGGAGGAGGAATGGAGGGTCTGGAAGCAGAAACTAAAGAGGAAAAAAAACTAGAAAAAGCACTCTCAGTGCAGACCCCCACCAAGCAGCTCATTCCCACCCATCTAACCCTCTCCAGCCGGTCTTCTAGTCCTACATTCATGTTATGAGGACACACTGTCAGACTCCTGGCGATGATGAATCTACGGTGTCTTGGCTGTATCATGCTGTTTGTTGCATGTTTATATCTTCATTAATAACACGGTCAGGGGGAATTCTGATGCCAGTTGGCTGCATTATTTTCACATATTTACACACGTAGTTTGATCAGTCATATCACTCAGTTACGTGTCACAATAGCAATGAATTGATCAACTGATTCAGATCAGCTGGACGTTGACAGTTGAATGAAAGAAGCGCGCTGTAGGAACACCGTTCCACTGCGCGTTGTGCTGTTCTAGACTCTGCATTGTCCATTAAAACTATGTAATGCACGACTCCTCGTTGTTTATTCCTCACCTTCTCTTTTGCAGTAGTGGAAATTCCAAAAGATTCCCCTATTTTTTCCTGTTCTGGATGGTAGTATCCAGAACATTGTTCCTGTTCTAGATGGTAGTATCCAGAACATTGTTCCTGATCTAGATGGTAGTATCCAGAATGTTGTTCCTGTTCTAGATGGTAGTATCCAGAACATTGTCCCTGTTCTAGGTGGTAGTATCCAGAATATTGTTCCTGATCTGGATGGTAGTATCCAGAACATTGTTCCTGTTCTAGATGGTAGTATCCAGAACATTGTTCCTGATCTAGATGGTAGTATCCAGAACATTGTTCCTGTTCTAGATGGTAGTATCCAGAATATTGTTCCTGATCTAGATGGTAGTATCCAGAACGTTGTTCCTGTTCTAGATGGTAGTATCCAGAACATTGTTCCTGTTCTAGATGGTAGTATCCAAAACGTTGTTCCTGTTGTAGATGGTAGTATCCAGAACATTGTTCCTGTTCTAGATGGTAGTATCCAGAACATTGTTCCTGTTCTGAATGGTAATATCCAGCACGTTGTTCCTGTTCTGGATGGTAGTATCCAGAACATTGTTCCTGTTCTAGATGGTAGTATCCAGAACATTGTTCCTGTTCTAGATGGTAGTATCCAGCACGTTGTTCCTGTTCTGGATGGTAGTATCCAGAACATTGTTCCTGTTCTAGATAGTAGTATCCAGAACATTGTTCCTGATCTAGATGGTAGTATCCAGAACATTGTTCCTGTTGTAGATGGTAGTATCCAGCATGTTGTTCCTGTTGTAGATGGTAGTATCAAGAACATTGTTCCTGTTCTAGATGGTAGTATCCAGAACATTGTTCCTGTTCTGGATGGTAGTATCCAGAACATTGTTCCTGTTCTAGATGGTAGTATCCAGAACGTTGTTCCTGTTCTGGATGGTAGTATCAAGAACATTGTTCCTGTTCTAGATGGTAGTATCCAGAACGTTGTTCCTGTTCTAGATGGTAGTATCCAGAACATTGTTCCTGTTCTAGATGGTAGTATCCAGAAAGTTGTTCCTGTTCTGGATGGTAGTATCCAGAACATTGTTCCTGTTCTAGATGGTAGTATCCAGAACGTTGTTCCTGTTCTAGATGGTAGTATCCATAATGTTGTTCCTGTTCTCGATGGTAGTATTCAGAAAGTTGTTCCTGTTCTGGATGGTAGTATCCAGAACTCTGTTCCTGATCTAGATGGTAGTATCCAGAACATTGTTCCTGTTCTAGATGGTAGTATCCAGAACGTTGTTCCTGTTCTGGATGGTAGTATCAAGAACATTGTTCCTGTTCTGGATGGTAGTGTCCAGAACGTTGTTCCTGTTCTGGATGGTAGTATCCAGAACATTGTTCCTGTTCTAGATGGTAGTATCCAGCACGTTGTTCCTGTTCTGGATGGTAGTATCAAGAACATTGTTCCTGTTCTTGATGGTAGTATCCAGAACGTTGTTCCTGTTCTAGATGGTAGTATCCAGAACATTGTTCCTGTTCTAGATGGTAGTATCCAGCACGTTGTTCCTGTTCTGGATGGTAGTATCCAGAACATTGTTCCTGTTCTAGATGGTAGTATCCAGAACGTTGTTCCTGTTCTAGATGGTAGTATCCAGAACATTGTTCCTGTTCTAGATAGTAGTATCCAGAACATTGTTCCTGATCTAGATGGTAGTATCCAGAACGTTGTTCCTGTTGTAGATGGTAGTATCCAGAACGTTGTTCCTGTTCTAGATGGTAGTATCAAGAACATTGTTCCTGTTCTAGATGGTAGTATCCAGAACATTGTTCCTGTTCTGGATGGTAGTATCCAGCACGTTGTTCCTGTTCTAGATGGTAGTATCCAGAACATTGTTCCTGTTCTGGATGGTAGTATCAAGAACATTGTTCCTGTTCTAGATGGTAGTATCCAGAACATTGTTCCTGTTCTAGATGGTAGTATCCAGAACATTGTTCCTGTTCTAGATGGTAGTATCCAGAACATTGTTCCTGTTCTGGATGGTAGTATCCAGAAAGTTGTTCCTGTTCTGGATGGTAGTATCCAGAACATTGTTCCTGTTCTAGATGGTAGTATCCAGAACGTTGTTCCTGTTCTAGATGGTAGTATCAAGAACGTTGTTCCTGTTCTAGATGGTAGTATCCAGAACATTGTTCCTGTTCTGGATGGTAGTATCCAGCACGTTGTTCCTGTTCTGGATGGTAGTATCCAGAACATTGTTCCTGTTCTAGATGGTAGTATCCAGAACGTTGTTCCTGTTCTGGATGGTAGTATCAAGAACATTGTTCCTGTTCTAGATGGTAGTATCCAGAACGTTGTTCCTGTTCTAGATGGTAGTATCCAGAACATTGTTCCTGTTCTGGATGGTAGTATCCAGAAAGTTGTTCCTGTTCTGGATGGTAGTATCCAGAACATTGTTCCTGTTCTAGATGGTAGTATCCAGAACGTTGTTCCTGTTCTAGATGGTAGTATCCAGAACATTGTTCCTGTTCTGAATGGTAATATCCAGCACGTTGTTCCTGTTCTGGATGGTAGTATCCAGAACATTGTTCCTGTTCTAGATGGTAGTATCCAGAACGTTGTTCCTGTTCTGGATGGTAGTATCCAGAACATTGTTCCTGTTCTAGATGGTAGTATCCAGAAAATTGTTCCTTTTCAGGATGGTAGTATCCAGAACATTGTTCCTGTTCTAGATGGTAGTATCCAGCACGTTGTTCCTGTTCTGGATGGTAGTATCCAGAACATTGTTCCTGTTCTGGATGGTAGTATCCAGAAAGTTGTTCCTGTTCTGGATAGTAGTATCCAGAACATTGTTCCTGATCTAGATGGTAGTATCCAGCACGTTGTTCCTGTTCTGGATGGTAGTATCCAGAACATTGTTCCTGTTCTAGATGGTAGTATCCAGAACGTTGTTCCTGTTCTGGATGGTAGTATCAAGAACATTGTTCCTGTTCTGGATGGTAGTATCCAGAACGTTGTTCCTGTTCTGGATGGTAGTATCCAGAACATTGTTCCTGTTCTAGATGGTAGTATCCAGCACGTTGTTCCTGTTCTGGATGGTAGTATCAAGAACATTGTTCCTGTTCTTGATGGTAGTATCCAGAACGTTGTTCCTGTTCTAGATGGTAGTATCCAGAACATTGTTCCTGTTCTAGATGGTAGTATCCATAATGTTGTTCCTGTTCTCGATGGTAGTATTCAGAAAGTTTTTCCTGTTCTGGATGGTAGTATCCAGAACTCTGTTCCTGATCTAGATGGTAGTATCCAGAACATTGTTCCTGTTCTAGATGGTAGTATCCAGAACGTTGTTCCTGTTCTAGATGGTAGTATCCATAATGTTGTTCCTGTTCTCGATGGTAGTATTCAGAAAGTTGTTCCTGTTCTGGATGGTAGTATCCAGAACACTGTTCCTGATCTAGATGGTAGTATCCAGAACATTGTTCCTGTTCTGGATGGTAGTAGGATTCACGTCTATATTTGATTTTTGGTGGGGTATATGCATATATAATAAATAATTTAAAAAAAAAAAACTTTCAATACTCTTCCAGTAATGCAATGGAGAAGTTCCAGGAACACAAAATAACTAAATTTTCATTCATTCATTCATTTTCTGAACCGCTTAATCCAATTCCGGGTCGCGGGGAAGCCTATCCCAGCTGACTTTGGGCGACAGGCAGGGTACACCCTGGACAGCTTGCCAGTCCATCGCAGGGCCAGTCACTAAATTTGCTGGTAGTGTTTTTTTGTAAATATACTGGTCTAAAAAAAGTCACTAAATATGGCGCCAAAGCTGCTAAGTTATTAGCCAGCGTTAAAATATTTTCAATATTTTAACACATTAATTTTTCTCTTATTAATAAATAATAATTTTCATGTTGAAGTCCCATAGACCCTAGAAAATATTTCATAAGAGGAACAAAGAGAGGGAGCAAACTGCTGGACAGGAGTCGGACACATCAGACGTAGCAGCCAGGCTGGAAGAAACAAATGCTGAACAAATAAAGGATTTCACAAGTCTTGGAATCACCAGGCGCAACAAAGAGAGGACACGAGGACATGGATCTGGAATGAACCCGTTTTTACATGCAGCGATGTGCTGGGTGTGGAGGCAGAGCTGGGAACGGAGGTGTGCTGATGTGTAAAACATTCCCCTGAAGCTCTCCTGTCTTACAGAAACATACAACATAACAGATAAACTCACTTTGTAGCACCGATTACAACGTCTGCCATCAGAGACGTGATGTTGACATGACGAAGAGAGGAGGGAACCGGCTTTGTCTAACCAAACAGAAAAGAAGTAAAAAAGGAAAAATAAAATTCTGCTTCCCTCAGCTGACTCAGACTCCCAGAGGACGTTAAAGCTCTGAAGTGTCCACCCACAAGTAACCCTTCCAACATGTGGGCAGGTTCTATTCCTGTGGACAAAGTGTCCCCACGCGCCACAGTCCGCCCTTTCTTTCCCTTCTTCCACCTCTCTACATTATCCCTCGCCTTTCTTTTTGTGTTTTTTACCCTTTTGGTTCGAGAAAAAGAAAAAACGGGAGCGTGTCCGTGCACTCTGCTGTCGACAGAAGAAAGCATCAGAATATGCAGCAGCGGCCCAGAAATGGATCCCATGGAGGACAACCTGAGACCGTCCACGTCGAGCAGAGAGGAGACTCACCAGAACAGAACCTGGGCATGCAACTGGCCACACCACTGCTGCTGGTTCCCAGTAAATCCCAACCAGAAACTGGTGACTTACCAAAATGTTTCTGTACTGGTCTTAATGGTTTAGACAAGCCCAATTTTTTCCTTCTTTTTCTTTTTATTGCACCTTGAATAAATGAACAAAATGATGGAATCCATCTGTAGAGCAAAGTTTATTTAGGCTTTGACTTGTTGGAGTCGTCGCCTTCGGCAGGTAGAGCCGCCCAGCGCCATCCTGTTGACCCGTCTCGTGGTTCTGTGGTGGTTTGGGTCGGCCAGACCACCTGCTTGTTCTTTTATTTTGCAAGCAGCTAAACAGGCTGAGTGTAAAGCTGAGCGACTCTCCTCAGCATCCAGACCCACAATGCATCACTTCACCTGACGGCATTTCCTGCCTCTAAATCCCACCTGCTGCAGACGTTTAGATGTCAAGCAGCGAAATAAGAAACTTGTACCTTATGCCTCTCTTCCGTTTTTTTTTATCTCCTCCTTTGGTGTTTGTTCATTCTGGCCATTAGTCTGATGTTTGCTTGTTGCGTTATTTTCTGCTTCCTGTCTGGTTTCGCTTGGTAGAAGCTGGTTGGTGATGTGAAATGTGATGCTGCTTCTTTCGTCTGTTTGGTGCTGCTGTTCTCGTTTTCAGCCCAGAGGAGGCAGCGAACTGATAGATGCTAATTTTAAAACTCCATTAACCTTAAAAGCAAACCAGACGAGAGCAAAGCGTAGGAAAGCTGCACTGCAAAAACTGAAATCTAAGCAAGATTAAAAATCTTATATTGAGTACACATATGCTCATTTTTTTAAAGGAAAGATAATTCTTAGTTTTTATGCCAGAGAATTCCTCTTGTTTTAAGAGTATTTTTACTTGTTTTGGGAAGTCGTGACAAGCCAAATTCTGTCAGATAATTTATCTTATTTTAAGCAACATTTACCTCATTTCTTGTTTTTTAAGGCTGAGTTTTTGCAGTGTGGTTTCACCCTGGAAGAGTCACAGATCCCCCCACTCTGTTAGTTTTATTCTTTCTTTTTTATTCTAAAAGGACCTCAGACAGTGGCCATGAAAGGCTTTTTGTCTTCGCTTCTATTTCTGGAAGCAGTGGGATGGAAATATCTGTCACGTTTACATCGTTCCAGACCCTTCTGTCCGGCTTTTCTGTCACTCTTTGATGAGTTTGAAGTTTAAAAAGACTGAAATAAAAGAGAAAAGACGCTGCAGTCTTCCAGACCTTGACGGCATCAGCCTGACTTTTCCTCCATCAGCTGGTCCAGAAAGGTGGGATCAGTCAGCTGATCCAGACCAGATCCCAGCAGGAAACCAGGATTTCCACAGCGGTGTGTCGGCAGCCTGATGGAGAGAGGGAGGAGCTACACCCCCTTCCTCTCCACACACACACGCCGTCTGCGTATGTGTGTCAGGTGATGTGACCTGTGTGATGGATGTGTCTGCAGTGTGGAGGACATGGAGCAGCAGAAGAAGCACGACAGCGACTCGGGAGTCGGCAGCGACAACGGAGACAAGAGGCTGTCCGCCACCGAGGTACCACAGATGCTTCTCTTTCCGTCTGGATCCATGCAGCCGATTTATTCCCAGCTTTCATCGCTCTTCTTTCTGCTCAGGCGGTTGATCTGCTGTCTTTTCTGGTTAAACGAGGCCTTGCTTTCAGATCTTTTGCACGCAGGATGAGGATTTAACTCGGTCAGAATGTGTGTATAACCAAGTTGTTTTTTTTAGTTTGGTTAAACATCCTTCACCATCAGGATCCCTTTAAACAGACCAGGCAGAGGTTTTCTTTCCTCGTTCTCTGGATCCTGTTCCAACTTCTGCGTCTCATCAGCAAACGTTTGTCTAAGTTGTGTAGTTTAGTCCTGAGTTAGCGGCCGTGTCTGCAGCTACAGACTGATTTATGAATGAAAATTTTGAATTTAAAAAGAAATTTATTCTCACAGAGAAATGAGAGAAAATGTCCACGTTTACCTGAGTTTTAATTCGCTTTAAAACTGATTAAAAATGACCATGTAAACACCTGATCCTGAATGAAAAAGACAATTCCGAATTAAATTTAGTTCCAAAATAAGTAGCAGCTTTTTTCACATTTTAAATCCAAGCTGATTAGTTTCTCTATCATGTAAATATTGATTCTAATCGTTCTGCTGGTTACCTCGTCCTGATGACGCACGTATTCCGCGTTCTGCCTCCCGTCTTCAGTAGTCTGTCTTCTTTCACAGTTGCTGAAAAAAGTGAAGTAGTACACTTGTGTCGAGCTGGTGCTTCAAAATTATAATCAAAATAACAATGAAACTGGTTTTTATTATGTAGTTTTCTGTGTTACAGGAAGTGCAGTTTATTTCCTGTTAACGTCAATACATTATCCGTCCTCTGTCCAATCAGAACCCGTCCCAACCCACTGATGTAAAGCGAAATGAACTAACATGTTTCCACATAAACCTCTGGAGAATAATGTTGTTTGGAGTGATTGACTACCAAATGAAACTAAACATCATGTAACCGTAGCTGATGAGCAGAAAGTGTGAGCATGAAGCCCTTCGTTGTTCCAGGTTTCTTCCACTTTGCAGCTCAGCGGAGCTTTAAATCTTACTGTTGCTGCTTTGCATCGCAGCCGTCGGATGAAGACAGTCTGAGCCTCAACGTGCCGATGAGCAACATCACAGAGGAGGAGGGAATCAGCAAGGACGACTCCAGCGAGCACATCAGCTCCCTGACAGGTACACACACACACACACACACGGACTGTTGTACAAACCAGCTAACAAACACAGAAACATCTGCACACATCTGCTACGGCTGATAAAACATCCTGTTACCTCTGCTGTCCGACAAGCAGAGCTACGCTCCTTCTGGGCACGCTCAGACATCACATGTTTATGAAATGAGCATCAGCCGTGCAGCGTGTGCAACATGTGCAGGGAAAACACTAGGGCTGAGACGATATGCTTTTGTCTCGATTCGATTTAGATTTTTTGGTTGCCGATTCGTTTAAATTGCGATTCTCGCAATTCCTCATTATTGCTAATTTTTGTAAATTAAAACCAAAAAAATTGGATGAAACTTTCTTGATTTCAGTGAGGGAAAACAACGCAGTAGTCAAACCATCATTCTGCTGCTAAAATGCCAAAGAAGACAAGTTAAAAAGATCAATAACAATGGCAAAAATTTTGTAATGAATTATTTATTTAAAAAAAAAAAAAATTAAAATTGTGAAGCAAAAAAATCCCCATTTTTGATTTTTCGATTCGATTTTCCCACCCCGAGAACACACTCTGTTTTAGCGACACCCTGACTGATGAAGTGTTATCCTGCAGAACTTTGAACACGTTAAATCATTTTACACATGCACACATTAAAAACTGCAGAATCGTTCACATTTACCATAAAGACAAGGCTTTAACGTGCATGTGTCGTCTGATTTGCACGGATCAGGTTGTGTGTGGGATTTTAAGACTTGTTTGAAGCATTCAGCGCCTCCACAGTCGCATGAAGGCATGATGTACTGGAGCTCAGGTGGAGAGCAGATTTTTTCAGATTTTTTTCTGCAGTTGTTTCAATGTGAACGACGGCAAACACGTCTCCTAACGGTCGCTCACACGTCTCCTAACCGCCGCTCACACGTCTCCTAACCGCCGCTCACACGTCTCCTAACGGTCGCTCACACGTCTCCTAACCGTCGCTCACACGTCTCCTAACCGCCGCTCACACGTCTCCTAACGGTCGCTCACACGTCTCCTAACCGCCGCTCACACGTCTCCTAACCGCCGCTCACACGTCTCCTAACCGCCGCTCACACGTCTCCTAACCGCCGCTCACACGTCTCCTAACGGTCGCTCACACGTCTCCTAACGGTCGCTCACACGTCTCCTAACGGTCGCTCACACGTCTCCTAACCGCCGCTCACACGTCTCCTAACGGTCGCTCACACGTCTCCTAACCGCCGCTCACACGTCTCCTAACGGTCGCTCACACGTCTCCTAACCGCCGCTCACACGTCTCCTAACCGTCGCTCACACGTCTCCTAACGGTCGCTCACACGTCTCCTAACCGCCGCTCACACGTCTCCTAACGGTCGCTCACACGTCTCCTAACCGCCGCTCACACGTCTCCTAACCGTCGCTCACACGTCTCCTAACGGTCGCTCACACGTCTCCTAACCGCCGCTCACACGTCTCCTAACCGCCGCTCACACGTCTCCTAACCGCCGCTCACACGTCTCCTAACGGTCGCTCACACGTCTCCTAACGGTCGCTCACACGTCTCCTAACGGTCGCTCACACGTCTCCTAACCGCCGCTCACACGTCTCCTAACCGCCGCTCACACGTCTCCTAACCGTCGCTCACACGTCTCCTAACGGTCGCTCACACGTCTCCTAACGGTCGCTCACACGTCTCCTAACCGCCGCTCACACGTCTCCTAACGGTCGCTCACACGTCTCCTAACCGCCGCTCACACGTCTCCTAACCGCCGCTCACACGTCTCCTAACCGTCGCTCACACGTCTCCTAACCGTCGCTCACACGTCTCCTAACGGTCGCTCACACGTCTCCTAACCGCCGCTCACACGTCTCCTAACGGTCGCTCACACGTCTCCTAACCGCCGCTCACACGTCTCCTAACCGCCGCTCACACGTCTCCTAACCGCCGCTCACACGTCTCCTAACGGTCGCTCACACGTCTCCTAACCGCCGCTCACACGTCTCCTAACCGCCGCTCACACGTCTCCTAACGGTCGCTCACACGTCTCCTAACCGCCGCTCACACGTCTCCTAACCGCCGCTCACACGTCTCCTAACGGTCGCTCACACGTCTCCTAACCGCCGCTCACACGTCTCCTAACCGCCGCTCACACGTCTCCTAACCGCCGCTCACACGTCTCCTAACCGCCGCTCACACGTCTCCTAACGGTCGCTCACACGTCTCCTAACCGCCGCTCACACGTCTCCTAACCGCTGCTCACACGTCTCCTAACCGTCGCTCACACGTCTCCTAACGGTCGCTCACACGTCTCCTAACCGCCGCTCACACGTCTCCTAACCGCCGCTCACACGTCTCCTAACGGTCGCTCACACGTCTCCTAACCGCCGCTCACACGTCTCCTAACGGTCGCTCACACGTCTCCTAACCGTCGCTCACACGTCTCCTAACCGCCGCTCACACGTCTCCTAACCGTCGCTCACACGTCTCCTAACGGTCGCTCACACGTCTCCTAACCGCCGCTCACACGTCTCCTAACCGTCGCTCACACGTCTCCTAACCGTCGCTCACACGTCTCCTAACGGTCGCTCACACGTCTCCTAACCGCCGCTCACACGTCTCCTAACGGTCGCTCACACGTCTCCTAACCGCCGCTCACACGTCTCCTAACGGTCGCTCACACGTCTCCTAACCGCCGCTCACACGTCTCCTAACCGTCGCTCACACGTCTCCTAACCGTCGCTCACACGTCTCCTAACCGCCGCTCACACGTCTCCTAACCGCCGCTCACACGTCTCCTAACCGCCGCTCACACGTCTCCTAACCGTCGCTCACACGTCTCCTAACCGCCGCTCACACGTCTCCTAACCGCCGCTCACACGTCTCCTAACCGCCGCTCACACGTCTCCTAACCGCCGCTCACACGTCTCCTAACCGCCGCTCACACGTCTCCTAACGGTCGCTCACACGTCTCCTAACCGCCGCTCACACGTCTCCTAACCGCCGCTCACACGTCTCCTAACCGTCGCTCACACGTCTCCTAACGGTCGCTCACACGTCTCCTAACCGCCGCTCACACGTCTCCTAACCGCCGCTCACACGTCTCCTAACGGTCGCTCACACGTCTCCTAACGGTCGCTCACACGTCTCCTAACGGTCGCTCACACGTCTCCTAACCGCCGCTCACACGTCTCCTAACCGCCGCTCACACGTCTCCTAACGGTCGCTCACACGTCTCCTAACCGCCGCTCACACGTCTCCTAACCGCCGCTCACACGTCTCCTAACCGCCGCTCACACGTCTCCTAACGGTCGCTCACACGTCTCCTAACCGCCGCTCACACGTCTCCTAACCGCCGCTCACACGTCTCCTAACGGTCGCTCACACGTCTCCTAACCGCCGCTCACACGTCTCCTAACGGTCGCTCACACGTCTCCTAACCGTCGCTCACCAGTCAGGGTTTCCACTTCAGCAGCCAGGTGGAATCCGGCTTGTCACCTTCGTCTTTAATCTTAAATGTGTTCTGTAGTGCAAACAGGGTCTGTTAATGTCATGACACCTCACTGTCAAACGCAGCTGTGTCTGTCTCAGACTGATAAGTTTAACTTCTCTGCCAGTTTTTGGCTTTAATTTGTACTGGACCTTACTGGGATGGGACTGGTTGAGTGGGCTCACACGGTCACGTTGGGATGAGCGTTGTCGCCATGTTGGGCTCAGCATCAGCGCTGCACTGATCTGGTATGTTGAGCTCAAATAAAGAACAGCAGCCGCTCCCCAGACACACAGTTTAAATAGACTTCAATCAGCCTTAATGAGGTTAGAGCTGCTGGGGGGGGGGGGGGGGGGGGTGTAGTTGAGACGGGGGAAAGAAAAGAGGATCCTCTCGTTCATTTTTGTACTTTACAGTGTTTCTGCAAACTGCTTGATGTAAAGATTCACTCACAGGGTTTTGTCATTTTTATCTTGTTACATCATAGCATCACACTGTTTTTCCCCTTCTGCTTATTAACCTGTTATTATCTACATTTCTGTTATTATTATTATTATCGATAATAACTCAGAAAATGAGCTGATGAGTTGATCATTCATCCTAAAGATTGTAGATCTGAAACAGATCATTGTTTGTTGCAAAACGGCATCATTACTTTATTTCTGCTCCCGAATTGAGCTTGAAAATGTTTAAAAATGTAACCTGAGAGCTGAATTTTAGAGACAACTGGGATTTATGAAGTAACAGTTTCAGGGTGGATTCACATCACGATGGTCTGCTGCTTTGATCCGAATCAGAATTCATTAGGCGCCTCCGTGTTTCCTGAAACAAAGCGGACTTTCCAAGCAAACAGACTTGACTGATGTGAATGTGTTCTAAATGCGGAACTGAAGAACATCTGAGCAGCGGCGTTATGAGGACGGACTGGAACTGTGCTGGTAACACAGCAGCCTCTGGACCAAGCGGTAACCTCCGGTGGTTCAAAGTGAAGTCTATGCAGAGGTGTATTAACCTGCAGTTCCCCCTTCATCCACTAGGGGCTGCAAAACAGAGCAAATCCCCATAGACTCCCATGTTAAAAAGACCAACTTCACAGCAGAAATAAACATGTTTACAGCATAGTTCAAAAATCCATTTTGGGTTTAATAGGTCAGGTTTACCTTTATGACAACTGTGGGGGGGAGTGAATTTTTTTCTAACTCGCCCGTTTAAAAGTAGCTTAATCTCAAAGTTTGGCAAAGTTAGGGGCGTGTCCTTTTGATTGACAGGTACCCGATCTCTGGCTTCAAGTAAGAAGAACGTAAAACAACCGCGGTTTTTAGCCGGTTAATAACGTGACTTAGCTTTAGCCCGCTTACCTCCGTTAGCTGGGTAGCTCCCATTATCTCCGGGGTTAGCTCGGTTCGCTTTTAGCTACAGAAAGCTCGGAGTTTGCTCGATGTCAATCGTCCGCCATGACTCACAGCTACCCGCTCAGCTCCACCTCTTTGCCCATATTCGTATTTTCCGGGCGAGACAACACACATGACGCTGCCAACATGGCGACGGTAAGAACCGCCCACCGAGCTTTAATTCAGCTCTTCAGAAACCTACGGGTGACGTCACGGAGGCTCCGTCCATCTTTTTATATACAGTCTATGCTCTGGACACATTTCTGGGGATTTCTTGATGGTTGTGAATAAAAATGTCAATATGAAATGTAAATTATTACATATGTTGGACTTGTGGGAGTCATACAATTTATTTAAAAGTGTTTACGTCACTCACCGTGTGCATACACACCGACCACATGGCGATTATTGTAGGGCATCCCTTCCGTGGGTTGTCGTGTCATCCAGGAGGAAAAGCAGAAACAGGACCTAAAACCTCTTACTGATTACATACATGGTGGAGGCGCCATGTTCCTGCATCATCTGCGGGGAGGAACCAAAAGGTGGGACACCGGTGGGTTCGACTCCACTCAGACCTGAAGCAAAAGACGAGCAGACCTCTTTAAGGCTTTTATGTATTCGCTGAAAGACTCAACACATTCACAGATCACATTTTCCTCCATTTCAGCGGATCCAAACTCCGACTCGGTGCGGCTGATCGAGGAGAGCCCTACGGAAGCCCTGAAGGACCAGTTCAGCTACAGAGACTCGGCTCTCAGCTCTCGCTTCATCGACTACATCAAGGCAAGACGCCGCGCTGCGGAGCGTGAAAGTTTGATGCAGTAAATGGTTTGCTTCATGAATAATGCTGCTCTGAGATGGAAGTTAAAGAAAGTGCTGCGTTCACCGCGCTGCTGTTGGTTTTGGTTTAACTGCAGCCTCCGCTGTCACTTTAGGTTACGGTTACAGCAAGTTGCCTTTGCTTTTAGGCTGAGATGTTCTTTTGTCAGCAGAGGATGTAGAGATGTCCACTGCTGGAGGATCTGGGATTCAGGTTGCATGAGCGACAAGCTGAACTCCAGGAATATACTGAATTTATAGCAGAGACGAGGCTGCAGAAGAAGTCTAAAGACTGGAAATGTGTGAATGTGAAGCGCTTCCAGTTGGAAGACGTCACATTGATGCAGCGAACACGCTGAAATGTCCACGTAGAAATCTGAAATCTTTATTCAGGATGATTTGAATCCAGAGTTACAGAAAAAAAAGTTCTTTCTACGTACCCGTCGGTGTTCTGCTACGTACCCATCGGTGTTCTGCTACGTACCCGTCCGTGTTCTGCTACATACGTACCCGTCGGTGTTCTGCTACGTACCCATCAGTGTTTTGCTACGTACCCATCGGTGTTCTGCTACGTACCCATCGGTGTTCTGCTACGTACCCGTCGGTGTTCTGCTACGTACCCGTCGGTGTTCTGCTACGTACCCGTCGGTGTTTTGCTACGTACCCATCGGTGTTTTGCTACATACCCATCGGTGTTCTGCTACGTACCCGTCGGTGTTCTGCTACGTACCCGTCGGTGTTCTGCTACGTACCCGTCGGTGTTCTGCTACGTACCCGTCGGTGTTCTGCTACGTACCCGTCGGTGTTTTGCTACGTACCCATCGGTGTTTTGCTACGTACCCATCAGTGTTTTGCTACGTACCCGTCGGTGTTTTGCTACGTACCCGTCAGTGTTCTGCTACGTACCCGTTAGTGTTCTGCTACGTACCCGTTAGTGTTCTGCTACGTACCCGTTAGTGTTCTGCTACGTACCCGTTAGTGTTCTGCTACGTACCCGTTAGTGTTCTGCTACGTACCCGTTAGTGTTCTGCTACGTACCCGTTAGTGTTCTGCTACGTACCCATCGGTGTTCTGCTACGTACCCGTCCGTGTTCTGCTACGTACCCGTTAGTGTTCTGCTACGTACCCGTCCGTGTTCTGCTACGTACCCGTTAGTGTTCTGCTACGTACCCATCGGTGTTCTGCTACGTACCCATTAGTGTTCTGCTACGTACCCATCGGTGTTCTGCTACGTACCCATTAGTGTTCTGCTACGTACCCGTCGGTGTTCTGCTACGTACCCATTAGTGTTCTGCTACGTACCCATCGGTGTTCTGCTACGTACCCGTTAGTGTTCTGCTACGTACCCATCGGTGTTCTGCTACGTACCCGTTAGTGTTCTGCTACGTACCCGTTAGTGTTCTGCTACGTACCCATCGGTGTTCTGCTACGTACCCGTTAGTGTTCTGCTACGTACCCGTCGGTGTTCTGCTACATACGTACCCTTCAGTGTTCTGCTACGTACCCATCGGTGTTCTGCTACGTACCCGTCAGTGTTCTGCTACGTACCCTTCAGTGTTCTGCTACGTACCCGTCGGTGTTCTGCTACGTACCCATCGGTGTTCTGCTACGTACCCGTCCGTGTTCTGCTACGTACCCGTCCGTGTTCTGCTACGTACCCGTTAGTGTTCTGCTACGTACCCATCGGTGTTCTGCTACGTACCCGTCCGTGTTCTGCTACGTACCCGTTAGTGTTCTGCTACGTACCGGTCCGTGTTCTGCTACGTACCCGTCCGTGTTCTGCTACGTACCCGTCCGTGTTCTGCTACGTACCCGTCCGTGTTCTGCTACGTACCCGTCCGTGTTCTGCTACATACGTACCCGTCGGTGTTCTGCTGCGTACCCGTCGGTGTTCTGCTACGTACCCGTCGGTGTTCTGCTACGTACCCGTCGGTGTTCTGCTACGTACCCGTCGGTGTTCTGCTACGTACCCGTCGGTGTTCTGCTACATACGTACCCGTCGGTGTTCTGCTGCGTACCCGTCGGTGTTCTGCTACGTACCCATCGGTGTTCTGCTACGTACCCGTCGGTGTTCTGCTACGTACCCGTCGGTGTTCTGCTACGTACCCGTCAGTGTTCTGCTACATACGTACCCGTCGGTGTTCTGCTACGTACCCGTCGGTGTTCTGCTGCGTACCCGTCGGTGTTCTGCTACGTACCCGTCGGTGTTCTGCTACGTACCCGTCGGTGTTCTGCTACGTACCCGTCAGTGTTCTGCTACTTACCCGTCAGTGTTCTGCTACGTACCCATCGGTGTTCTGCTACGTACCCATCGGTGTTCTGCTACGTACCCTTCAGTATTCTGCTACGTACCCGTCAGTGTTCTGCTACTTACCCGTCAGTGTTCTGCTACGTACCCATCGGTGTTCTGCTACGTACCCATCGGTGTTCTGCTACGTACCCTTCAGTATTCTGCTACGTACCCGTCGGTGTTCTGCTACGTACCCGTCAGTGTTCTGCTACGTACCCATCGGTGTTCTGCTACGTACCCGTCGGTGTTCTGCTACGTACCCGTCGGTGTTCTGCTACGTACCCGTCAGTGTTCTGCTACGTACCCATCGGTGTTCTGCTACGTACCCATCGGTGTTCTGCTACGTACCCGTTAGTGTTCTGCTGCGTACCCGTTGGTGTTCTGCTACATACGTGCTGCCAGAGCACTTGGTACCAGAGGTCACCAATAGGGCCAGTACACAGAACCTAGAATAGTGCAAAACCAATCTGTTGTTTTTCCGATCTGGTGCCTAAACAGTATTGTGGTAGTTACTTAAAAAAGTCACTAGTTTCTAGTTACTTCATTGATTACACCAAAAAATAACTATATTGCGGCTAAAAGTAACTAAGTTACTTTTTTAAAAGAATGATCTTTAAAGTTTTCTCATTAATATTTGGACAACTTAAGTTTTGTAGGAAACCTGATATTAACTCAAACATGAATTAATTTTAATCATTTATTCATGAAGTCAAGCCAGGAGATGATTTGAATCAACCAAGATAAAAAGTAAAAGAACTGCTGGTCAACAATGTGATTTCTGGGTTATGAAAAGCATAATGTTAAACAATAAACAGATAGACAGATAGATTGCTATATTTTTTTCTTCATAGTCTTTCTTATACTTTTATTGATATTTCCTTATTTATCTGAGATTATTGTACCTCTGTGTGCATGGGTACGGGCATGCCGGTTCAGACAGCATCAGTAACCAAGGAAACAGGGAAGTGAGCATTAGTTCCTGAGTAAAAAAAAAAAAAAAAGGCCTTTTATGTTTTCCATTTTATATCCAGGGGTTTTTGTCTTGTTGCTGGCAGCTGTTTTCAGCAGTTTTGTGTTTATTTACACACTTTTAGTTGCTAATAATTCCCTGACAGATGGAAACATCCTCTGTGTGTCACATGTCACATGCTCTCTTCCCATGATGGCTGATATTTTTGTCCTTGAAGCCCAGATGGACAAACTGTCCCTCATGAATCCAAAGCAAAGAGCAGCTTTTTATATTACCAATAGACTGTCCTGTTGTTGTTACGTCACAGCGAGTCTGTGTGTGGAGGCTCAGCTGTGACCAAATAAGGGCTAAACACACAACAAAGAGCTGCAGAGCAGGATGGATAGGAGTACAGTCTCACTTTTAATTTAATACATGAGTCCTGTTTCCATCGTTCAGCCTGTTGGCATCAGTGAAGCTCAGAGAAAATCTACAAGTTTGAGTTAATTAAAAAAAGAAAAAAAAACAGATGTGTATTTTTCAATTAAAAGGCCAAATGTGTGTTTATAGGTTCACTTTCTGCACACATGCATGTCATACATGCATCAGTGTGTTTTGGAAATGTGGTAAACTCTACTGTTGAAGTTACATAAGCAGGTTTAGTCATATGTAATGAGGACTTACCAGACTAGTCATTAAATAATGACACAAAATGCGGTTAACTCTACTGTTTAAGTTATATAAACACGTTTAGTAATCTCTGCTGCTGTTTATGGAGACAGATTTCTGTGAATGTAATGAGATTACTAGTCTTTAAATAATGACACAAAATGTACTTTTCATTCATCTCTAAGAAGCAAGTGAAGGATGGAAGGATGAGATAAAGGAAAGGAAAACTTTGCCACGGAGTCTTTAAAGACAAAGGAGATGCTGGTAATGTCTCTGGATTCGGACCAATGGCTGGTGGAGGCTGTGGGTCCCGTGACGTCTGCAGCTGGTTCTGATGCGTGTTTGTTTTCAGGGCCGGACGGCAGCAGACTTCGGCGAGCCTCTCAGGATAGAAGAAGATTCTCACTGGCAGACTGAACAAACGTAAGCTCGTCCTTTCTTTGCCTGTAGAACGTTCATTTCTTTTTCCAGCCAGAAAGAAACATTTCGCTTCTCATCTCAGCAGGTTAGAAGGTTTCAGGAGCTCCTCATCATTTAACTTACTCATTTCCTTCACAAAAAACAACTTCCATTTAAATGAATGCCTTTACATTGTTCTTTTCATCTAAGAGCAGGGTATCCGTGCATCCTTAAAAAGTCTGATAAAGTCTTAAGAGATTTTTCAAAATTAAGGCCTTAAATATCATTAAAAATGACAAGCAATCCTTAAATCCAGAGTCCCAAGGCCTCAAAAAATACCACACATCAAGTATAAAGAATTTATATATTTTATTTATCTCTAAAGGACTTTTTGATTACTGTTTTGTATTTTTGTATAACATTGAAATCTGCGGAACCACTCGCACATTAGCGGTTTCTACTTCATTAGTGCGTGAATCATGGGGAAGTGCAAATTTAATGTTCACTGGCTGGATCCTAAATTTATTAAATGGTTAGCAATGGTTCCAGGCAACAGCTAAGACTACGAGGCCCGCTGTACGCTGTGCAAGAAGATTTTTAAACTCTGCTCAATGGGAGTTAAAGCTGTGGAGTTGCATTTGCACACTGAGAAGCACAAAGCTGCTGCCAAAACCCACCAACAGATGCCCGCCATTTCTCATAAGTGCTTGGATTATTTGTAAGGTGGTTCCACGCTTTACATTTTGTGAATGTAAGGTCTTAAATTTAATCTAAGCGGCATTAAAAAAAAAAAAAGGTCTTAAAAAGTCTTAAATCTGGCTTCATTAATTGTGCAGATACCCTGTAAGAGAGATAAAATTGTTATTTTGGGAAATATTTTGAGAGCTACACAAATAAAAGATGAGCTTTTAAGCCATTTAAAGAAGAAAAATAACATTCTTTTAATAGTGAAGTCAAATCCAGCCTTGGCTTCAGAGGCTTTTAGTTGAAAAGTGATTCAGTTTGCAGCTGTTGCAGGGTTTCTGCTCTCTTCTGGTTGGAGAAGCAGCAAACTGCAAACGTCAAGGCTCCTGGAAACTCTGCATCAAAAAACAAGTTTCATTTTCTGAAGCAGTCATTCCTGTATGACTTATTAGATCATTTACTTAAAGTTTATTGATAAATATGAAATTATTTGGCTATTTCCTACAGAGATTTTAACACTTCAATGCAACACACAACAGTGGTTTATATGGAAAAACTCATTGTGTTATCTGCTTGTTAAAGGGTTTTCTTTCTGCTGAGAAAACCTCAAAATAGTTTTTATACATCTAATGCTCAAACAGAATAAAACATTTAAATGGCCTTTAAAATATACAAGAAACATGGAGCTGTTATGATGATGATGATAGTAGCGGGGGCATTTGGAAAGGAGCCGAAGTGGAACGAGGAGGTGAAAAATCTGCAGTGTGAAAGGAGCCTTTTCCAGGCAGGTGGCTTGTTCTGGAGGACTGCTAAACAGTGGATACACTGCAGTATTTCATGCAGTTTTACTGCCTTTACGTACCGGGAACTGATACAAATACACAACATGACACTGCAAATAATTCAGATGTAAAATATCAACGTTTTTGTCTTTTTTGCAAAATTGTGAATAAATGACGTGGATTCTAAAACGGACTCACAAAGCTGCAAAAACACAGATGGACTCCACGTCAAGCAGCGATGATATGTTGCTGATGAAACACAGAGCCTGGGTTCATCCTGTTCTAGGAAAGAGAGAAGGACTGGTTTAGTCCAGGAGCTGAAGCTGGAACTACGATGTGCTTCAGCAGCTAGCTGCTAGCTCGCAGAAGCCGAGAAACATAGAGAAACAATCAGTTTGAACAAATTAATCTTGTTGCTGATGTGAACATCAACTTTGATTCAATAGAAAAATGTGTGTGGATTGTTTGGATGAAATATTGGCAGGTGAAGGCCTTTAGTCTCTGTGTGCCGTGTTACAATGTGCGTCTTGTCCACGGTGTTTAGGTCGAAGGATTCGGTGAGCAGAGAGCTCCACATCGACATGATAAACCAGCTGAAAGAGGCGGTGGAGCTGCTGCAGGACCCCAGCAGGCGAGTAGCACAGCACAACCCTGCCGGGAATCAGTGGGAATCCAGTTTCTACATGTCTGGCTGCGTGGATGCGGCTCCGGTCCAGCTCCGGCTAAACTCCGGTCCGGCTCCGGTCCGGCTCCAGTCCTGCTCCGTTCCGGCTCCGGTCCCCGGTGGCCACAATCCTGGAGGTTTTCCATGTCTTCCTTCTCCAACACACCTGACTCAAACTGATCCGTCACTGTGCTGAACTGCATTGGCTGTTGGATCCAAGTAATGAAGCCAGGTGTGTTGGAGCAGGGATACATAGAAAACCTTCAGGACAGCGGAGACTTCTGCAATGTCCAAAACAAACTATTTGCTTTGTTTAAGCTCGTTGACTTGTTTTGTTTGCAGGATTCCTGCGTTCTTATCTGGACACTGATGTTTGGAAAATGAAGCTCGTATGAATGTAGATTTTTTTTTACATAACAAAAGGAGCCAAAACATCTGATTTAGTTCCTGTTTTTAAAACGAGTTCAAGCGAAGTTTGACTAAACGTGTGACGAGTTTAACAAGATGTAAAAGTCTGGAAGCACTTACCAGATGTGTAAACACATGTGATGTTGTCTCATGTCACTTGTTACTGCCTCAGGGTGAAGACGGAGCAGGACGATGTGTCTGGAGTCCAGCTCTACCCGGTGGAGATGGTCACTGTGGAAGAGTCGTTCAAGTAAGAGTCTTCATATCTGTGTGGAGTTTAGGTGAAAAACAGTTTAGGACCGACAACAGAACGACCCGGGTTTAAAACCCACCCCTCCCATTTCCCACATCTGGACAGGAAATACTCAGCCTCCCTCAGATGACTTCCAAAAACACTTTGAGAGACGTTGCTCTCGTTGGACGGAAGCATAAATCATATGTCGTTAAAAACAAAAAATGTTCTCCTCAGTAACTAGTTTTACTGGAATAGATTAGTCTCCTTCATGCTGTGTCTGCTGCTTTCAGAAAATGGTTGGATGTGGTCGGAGAACTGCAACCTTGAGGTGCATCACAACACAAAAACGGCTTTTTATACGGTTTCATACTTGCATTTTATTTTATTTCTCTTATTAGTATGTTTTATTTTTTATATATTTTATTTATTTTATATATTTATTTTATATATATATTTTTATATTTTTTTATTTTTTATCATACTTGTGATCATTTTATCTTTATTTTCTGTTTTGTGAAGCACTTCGGTCAGCAGGGACTGTTTTAAATATGCTCTATAAATACATTTGAATTGCAGTATTTGCTGCAAAAAAAGTGAGCATATGTGGAATATAGAAGCTGAAACTGGAGATTCATGAGACATGGTTGGACAGGATTGTTTCCTTTAGGCATTCTGTATATTTTATTGTATTAATTTAATGACATAATTAAGTTAATCATAGACTTTTCTAGAAGAACCAGCAGTATACTGATGAGCAGGGATTTTAGTCGACATCTACAGACACGGCTTGAATAAGTATCTTTGTGAAGCGCGGGTCGGTTTGGATTTGAGTTTTTGATGAATTCTTATGAATAAACTTCAGATGCTTTTTTAGGAAATAAAACTAACAGCTATTTTTTCTGCAACTTGTCACGAAAGCAGCAGCAGAATCAGGCTTTTCATGCTGTAACCAATCACAGAAGGCTGCTGTGAAGTCCTGGAGGGACTGATTAACATCTTCCATCAAATTCAACTTTATTTTTATGGTTTTATGTGAACACCAGTATGTTCAACAATTTGCATCAGAAAAAAATTATTTCTGTAAAGTTTTACACGTAGAAAAGTAGTGAACTTTTTAAAGGATTTTTAAAGAAAAAGTTGCTCATTTCGGGGGTCATGCTTTAGATTGAAAGATGTTTCTGACAAACGTGACTGTCGCGCTTCATGGTTCACGTCTCTCTTCTTCCATCCTCCTCTTCATCGTCCTCATCTTCCTCAGTGGACAGGACAGCGATGACGGCGCCTCAACACCAAAGGTACAGTATGCTGTAAGATGTAAGAAATTATCAATATATGCAAATATTGTGATATTTTGTGTGACGATGTATCAGTTGTATGGATTTATTTATGAACAATTTACTGTAAATGCAAACATTAATTATCTTGGTTCACGTTTACGTTGCATTTAAACTTTCTTTTTGTCAACGCTCCTCAGTGCTTTTATTTTTTTACATATATATTTGTAAATGTTAAAAGATTAATAGAAAGGTTTTGTCATTTTCACCAAGGATGCTTTCTCTTTTTTTATGACACAAAAAAAATGATATATTTTCTATAACAATTTGAGATCTTTACTGATGAGGCAGGTTTAAATTTCTTCATTCATCTTGTACATAAAGATTAAATGTTCTGATTTATTCTGGAGTTGATGCCGATGCCTCTGTTCTTAGTGAGAAAGTTGATGTCAGGCATTTAACGGCTTACATTGTTTATTATTTCTGGTCAGGAAAAACTGCAGCATATCTTCTTGCTTATAGTATCGAAATATTTTGCAGTATATTGTATCGTTTCCCCAGTATTGTGATACATAGAATTGTCAGATTCTTGCCAATACACACTTCCAGTATGCTGAACGTTTGTGACTTAGCCTGCTGGGAAACAGCGGTCAGTCATCAGCATAGCAGCGTGAACATTTCACTGTCGCAGATTACGCTTTTTATCCAGGACTTCTACTTGTTTAACATACAAGTAAACGTGCGTTAAAATGACAATATTTACAGAATAGATCTCCTCTTTTTGTTGACATCTCTTCAGTTATTGCACATGATGGGAAGATTGCACATGAAGATTTTCAATATTTTCTAAATAAATTAACTAATAAAATAACTATAATCATAATTAGATAGTTTTTTGAACATGTAGGTTCCACTCTGTCTATATTTGATGTGTTATTAAATTACAAGTTTAATTAATGACAAATGACCTTTTTTACTGGTAGGCAAACATTTAAGAAGGGTCTTTGTTATTTCTCTGATTTGGCGACATCAGTTCTAACACATCACTCCATGGTTGATGTGACTCGAAAAGCTAAGAAATATTTTCCCTGCTGTCTTCGCAAAATTCCGATGAAATAAATATTTTAAATTCAGTTCAACTTTATTTCACAACAATGTTGTCACAGGGCACTTTACATTCACATCATTTCAAGCCAATTCATACATATCCTATAAGATGTAGAAACCAACTGATTGCATTGAGTCATGACTTGGATCCAATCCCCCATCCTGAGCTGCACGCGGCGACAGTGGGAAGGAAAAAACTCCCCTTTAACAGGAAGAAAACCTCCGACAGAACCCGGCTCAGGGAGGGCAGCCATCTTCCTCCACTAGTTGGGGTGGAGACGAAAGGAAAGACAGAACAACATGTACAACTGCACTTATTCAGGAAGACCTGCAGAAAAAAGGAGAAATAAGTTAGAGACGGCAATATTGTCATATATTTATACATTAATACATTGGAGAAATAGTGAGGTACTTCTCAGTGCATCAGGTAATTAATATTCATCTGTCATAAACAGCAGGTAAGATGAGGTTGGGAACACCTCAGTGGACGATGTTTTTGGCTGACAAGAAGTCGATATGATGACCAGCTAATGAACTACTCCCATCGTGTTTACTTTGTTTGATAAAATGCATATTTTGCTGAAAATATCCGAGGCACGTTGCTGTAACCAGGCTGGAGCTTCAGGTGCAGTGGCTGCTGTAATCTGCTGAAAGGAAAAGCATCACACACACACACATGCGCAGGCATGCTGTGTGAGGCCACTGATAGAAATACTTTAGATTTGGGAGGTGAGGTAAAGAGTATAGATATTATCTCAGTTTAAACTTTCCCATCAGACCAAACAAACTTACACATCATGTTGTTTAGTAGTTAGAGAATAAATAAAGTTACAGTTGAATTCATTGTGACTCAGAGCTCATTATCACACAGAGAAATAACAAATCTTCAGGTTTTTATAGTTTCTACTGATTGAGATGAACTGTGTATTCTGTTGTGATAAAAGTGGACTTAAATTGAACTTTTTATAAATGTTAATATGTCAGTAAGAAATAAAACCTCAGATCTCTGGTAGCTCTGTACTTGTATATGTAAAATATACCTGTATGATATGTATAGTTATTATATCACGAAAATAATTATTCTCTTAATTTTCCCGTAAAGCCTCCAGCTGTTCTGTAGTGATTCTGATTCCATTGTTTCCAGTGTTGCCCAGTCTGCAGAAGCAGCCCCCCTCCTTTCATAGCTTCTTTCTTCTTCTGAGAGCTGCAGTGTTGTGTCAGCGTTACGTGGCGCGGAGGCATTTTCTCTGTGACCTCAGAGACGCGAAGTAAAGCCTGTAATTATGTGAGGAATGGAAAACGCTTGTAGCCTGAATGTTTGATGCGTTCTGTAGCAGCACATGGAGGAGAGAGGCTATGAGTTCCAGAAGAAGAGACAGATGATTCTAGAGAAGGCCAGGGTTGAGGCCCAGCTTGCATGCCGGGAGTATGAGTGGCGTATGTCAGTCCAGGTAAAAGCAGCAGACCTCTGGATGCAGGCTCTGCCTCATCAGAGGTGGCTGTCCTCAGTCGTGTTCCCAGTGAACCCACCCGTGTGTCTGTGTCCCGCTGTCTGGCTGCGCTTATCACATGTGCTGCTTCTCATCTGGAAACTTGTTAGACATGTAAGCAGGGTGGGGACATGTTTCTTTATCTCCCTACGTCTCCAGTCTTTCAGTAGTCACGCTGAGTTCTTCAGCTGGAGCAGAGTCCGGTGGGATGAGGTTTACGTCAGCGGGCTGTAGAAGCAAGTCGCTGTCCTGCATGTCAGTGCGTTCTGTTTCATCTGCAGTTTCAGCTGATGTCTGGTTTTAGCTGTTTATCTCTTGTTTGTCTGAGTGATAACGAGTTTTCCTGTGATCATTTCTACAGCTGAATGAAAATAAGATTGTCGTGTTTTTGTTATTAGTGTCTTTGTTTTTGTGGATTAAATATCGTCTCCAGATGAATTTATGACTTTCAGACAATGTGTAGCTGAGGTTGTGGTTCTGGACCTTCAGCAGCCTGACTGGGCTTTTCTGCTACTTTTATGGCACGTCCACATCAGCATGTTTGATTCGGATCCTCGTCCGTTTGCGAAGAAAGGCCGAATCGGAAGCCGCTTGGCGCGTTCCCATTTCCCTCAACGAATTCTGATTCAGATCAAAGGAGTGCATCCGGTCCGCCAACAAACACAACGTTTCAAGTGGACCCAAATACAGGAAGCGGACTACAAAACAAGTCACTTCTTGCACCTGGCGTAGCATTGCATTGTGGGTAAATACACAGCGATGGCGTTAAGGTCCTCTGCCTCGTCTGGCGTCCATTGTTGCAGTGTATTTCTGCAGGATACTTCCAGAAGATGCAATAAAAACCAAAACAGCCATAGTTTCGTCTCCATGTTTAACTCACAACAAAGTTTCCTTCTTCTTGTCCTCGTCTTTGCTAAATACTAGTGCAGCACCACCTTTGGTGAGAATATGTATATATTATTCTAATGGTTGGCTCATTTGACCAAAGTGCAGTGTGAACACGATCTCGGTCGCCATGGATACACCTCCCCTGCAACTGATCCGAGTTTAGCGACGAGACAGCATCACCAGAGCTGGACTGGAGATATGCAAGTTTCACAGCTGCTTTATTCAGGCTTTGCGTCACCAGCCAGGCGTCTGATTGTCTTTGTGGTACAGCACTCGTGTTTGTTCGGAGAAAGTTATAGTGACGGTGATCACAGCGACGACGTGTGGTGAACAGCTGCCAACGGACGTTCTAAAGATCGTGAAGCAACACGATCGACCAAGCTCCTCTATTTTCTTTTGCAGCACATCATCGTTGTCGCTTCTCATCTTTGTTTTTGCAGCCTTGCAAGTTTGTTTTAAAGTCATCAGTTTACATAATTATAATTTTTATAATTCATTCACAGTTTCTAAATCACACTGACTGTGGACAGACATAAACGTTGATATGTTACCTCCGAATTATTCGCAGTCATTCATCGGCATCGGTCTCGGTGTGTGAAGGCCATTTAAAATGAATCATCAGCTCCACATGAGGTCCTGTCATTTGTTCAGCATCTTCACATCGCGATGATCAGAAATATTTGGGGATTGCTGCTGTAAATGAGGCTGAAAATCCACCTCCGAACCTGCAGCTCCCCACTATTACTTTGCTGAATTTCTCCTGAAAACACACAGATTCAGCAGCAGCGTGTTTGTCTTTCTGTTCATCTTAATGTGTGTGTGGAGTCATTGATTAGTCTGTGTTGTTGCAAACCGCTCCCTCATAACACACAGGTCAAACACTGTATGAATCATCTGTTCAGTGATGTACTCTGTCCAGATACTGACTTTTTATTTCCATCTCTGTTTCTGCAGCGAGAGGACAGATTTCCAGCCAGCGGACCGCCGTCCTTCTCCAGCCCGCCGTTCGGACTGAAGCCTCGCTCAGGTGAGTGGACGGTCGACAGGTTTTTTTTTCTGAATGGGGCAGAATTTGTATTTACTAAGTATTGATACGTATCTGACATGCTGGGTAATTAATGACGATGTTAGAAGTTAGTGGGATGTATGGTAGCTGAGCTAGTTCTGGTGGGTTGGACATGATTCATATGTAGTTTAATCAAACTGTTTTTCATTCATGCAGCAACAAGTTTTTTTTAAAAATAAAAACTATGTTTGCATTTTAAAATAAAGCCTTCACACACCAAAGTATGTAAGATAGCAATATAAAAACATACATTTCATAATAACGTCCTTCACACACATAGAAAAAACAAAATTTTTTTTTTTTTTTTTTTACTGAAAACTGTCTTTAATCAGCAATATAATATATAAAAGTCATCTTTTCTTCCACATATTCAGTTAAAGACCCTGAAGGCTTCTTTTTTTTCCTAAATGTTTATTTTTATTTCATGGTTTTTTTTTTGTTGTCGGGGATTAATTTGTTCTTATGGAGGCTTACAGAAGTTGTCTTGACCTTTAGCATTTTTCCTGTTTTGCTGCTCTACGGCCTGTCAGTCCGGTGAAGGGCTGGCCGAATCAATCCACATATCGATAAAATCAACACCAAGACTGATATCGGTAATAATCGATACCAGCAAGATGGGAGTGATATTTCTCTAGCAGTGGGTTGTGGGGGCAAAAACCCAAAGAATGTAAAGGAGAAAAAGCAAATATTGCTTTTATTTTTGCAAACGATTGTGTGATTTAAAAAAAAAAAAAGTTACAAAGTTATCTCATTGTTTTGTTACATTGATCATGTTTATTTTTTACAAACAAAAAAGCTTAAATATAATTTCTTTAAAGAAATTATTTTATTTGACAACTTTTTTGTACTTTATTATGATCCTAGTCATGATCATGAATTAAAGGCAAAGAATTAAATGATTGTATTGGTATTGATGATGCTTGTTGTGGATTTACTTTGAATCTGATCAATACCTGCTTTAGCAGTTTGCACCAGGGCAGTTTTATCATGGTTTATCACTGGGTGCAACAACTTCAAACATGCAAAATAATTATTGTGTAAAATAAATCAGCCTAAAAAGCCATTTGTAAAGCAGAAAAACAGGAAAAATGCTGAGATGGATCAATACTTTAGGCAGCCACTGTCGTGGAGTTGTTTGGAGCTTCATTCAGTGTAAGATGAAGTGAAGCGAAGCAGCGGTTGTGTTGCACGCAGCTCGGCGGCTGCTGCTTGTCTGCTTCAGCATCACACCGTTGTGTTACAAACTGCTAACGGTGCGTTGCTAATGGCGACTGAAGCTAACGTGATGCTAACAGCATGTCAGGTTGACCTGTGATGTGAAATGCCACTAATCTTTATTTTGTTTTGTGCTGTTTTATGTTCTGTGTTTTCATCTTGTTTTCCTCCTTTTCATCTTTTCCTGTTTGGAAATTATTTATTTATATTATTTGAACTCTTCTGGCTCTTTTTTTTTTTTTCTTTCATTTCTCCTGCATGACTGAATTCACAAATTCACTGAATCTGACCTGCTTGGACTTCTGAATCAATACTTCCGTCATTGATTCCAACCAACTGTTTCTGAACTTTTTCCTGCTGGTGATGTTGGTGGTTTGTTTTTATTTTTTCTCGGGGTGTGTTTTCATGGAATGAACTCGCTGTACTCGTCTTTTGGTACCATCCTCCCACCTCCCTGCACTACACACGGCCCTGCCCTCACTTCCTGCGTCTCTGATCACTTCCTGGTTGTAGCCCCGCCCTCACTGCCGTGCTCCCCGCCTTCTTCCTGTCTAGACCCCTCCCTCCTCCCACAGGCCTCGCCCTTCCGTAGAGATACACATGGTAGCCATGACGACGGAGGCATGCACAGCCGCGGTGAGCCACTTTTTTCTGCTAACCGGCCAGTTCGCACAGATCTGGTCCACAGCAGCTCTACATCTGTGTGTCTCTGTGTTCTTCTCTGGACCTTTAAAAAGCTAAAAGTTTACTTTTGTATGGTCTTAAATTTAGTCTTGCCCTTTCCTTTCTTTTCCTTTTACCTTCTCTCCAGTCCATAAGTCAGTTTTTCTATCAGGCGTGCAGAAAGACTAGACAGGAAGCCGCTAAAAGAAGCAGTTTCACATGTCTTTGTTTTAAGTAATTATCTTATTATTAGGATTGTGTTGTATTTAAAGTTGGAGCGGTTGGTCCCCCCCATCCGTTCTCATCTGCATGATTCAGTCATTTGGCTAAAATCTTGGAAAGATTCAGACAGAAAATGGTACCAGTACTAACAGAAAAATAGCATTAATCTGTGAGCAGATTGTGAAACAGGAAATAATCATGTTTTACAATCATTTACATGAGCAGGAAATTCAGATAACTGTAATTATAATTTTTTATTGGATCTTATGTTTTTACGTTCCCACCAAAGATCTAATCATCGTCAGATTTCTCGAGTTGCCGGATTATTCAAGCGATGACGTAATCGTGATGTTTTATCAAACTGCTATTATTAGAAAACAAACAAACACGTGATTTCTCCCTAATACTTTGCATGTGCACCCGAATAGCTGAGTTTTTTGTTCAAGCATATGTGCATGTGTTAAAAATTGCATGAGGGATGCAGTCACAATGTGACAGAATGGCGTGCAGCAGCAGCAGGAAGTCGGAGGAAGTGAAACTTCCTAATGTTGCATCTTTTGCTGCTTTGTCACAACTAAGACCAATCTCTGCAAGGTTGAATGAATAAATACATTTATTACGGTTTAAAATCCAAAAGTAAAATCATAGTTTTACTAAAAAAAATGATCAGTTAGCGACGGAGAAGGGAACAGGCTGAAGCTCCAAGGCTTAGTTTTGCCTGTCCTGTGAGATAATTGAGATAATGACCAATAAAACGTCACAAAAGAAAATAAAAAATCAGATTCAATTAAATTTCATTAGAACCTTTTTTTAAGGTTCGTAGTTGTAGAGATTTAGTAAAATAACTACATACAAACTCCCGGAGGACATCTGGTGACGGACTGCAAACTCAAGACCTGGTTTCTTTCAAATGTTGCATTTCAGTGTGTGCACATGGATCAGATCTGATTATTACATTTATCTGTTTACTTCCCATGTCAACAAGCTCAATCTGATTCCTCCTCATCATACTACGCTGTTTACATGACTATTATTATCTGATAACTCCAGAAATCTGATATTAATCAGATTATTGGTGTGCTTCAGTCTGCAGAAACAGCGGTCATACTGAGCTTTGTTTTTGTTTGTTTGTGTTGTTTTTCTGACCAGACTTTTTTCTGGAAAAAAAAAAGAGCTTTTTCAGATTCTTTTAGTTTTTCTTGTTATAAAATGCTAATGTTTCTTTCTTTTCAGAGCATTAGCACGCTGGTTGTTATGGTTTTATTGTAGGATTGATGTAACACCCGAGGCTGGTTGTGTGTCCACATCTTAACCTTCTTTAAGTGAAATAAGACTGAATCCTCAAAAACGTGGTATTATAATATTTACATGTCAACACATCTTTGTGAGATTATTTCCTCATGCTGCATCTACACCAGGCTTGACATCTGCACAAAGAAACTTCTAACAAAAAGTCTGCGCGCAGCGACAAGCCCTGACTGGAGGACGTCGTATCAGGCTGCAGCGGCGCTTTTCAGGTGTCGAAACACGCAGACATCTGAACATAACAAGTAGATCCTGCTTTCTAGAAGCAGAGATTAAATCTGGTTTTTCAGCAGGACTCACGCAAAGCTCAACGGCGGCATTATGGACTTTTCAGGCGTCTTTCTAAAACAAGTAACAGGAGAATGAGAAGAAACGCTCAGATTATCTCTGTCTCAACAAAAGGACACAGTATGCCTCAGGATGCGTTTCATTATGCTAACTTATGCTTCCTCGGGTCCGCTCTCTTCCTGTGACCCGGAAATCTTCCGCCCCTCTGGCACGCTCGAGGACGTTCCGTCTCCTTCGTGCGCATGAGGGAAGCGAAACGATGAGGATGCTGCTGGAGGAGCTCAGAGGGAGGAAACGCAGTTGTATCAGACGCCTCGTCATGTGTTACAGATGGAAGATGGAACTCGTTTACATGCTGACAGTGAAAGAATAACACGAGAAGACACCGGCATCATGCTTAGAGGGATAAACAGACCATTTCATGGAAAAGCCTTAATAAACTTTACATTGTGGTTTATCAAACACCTCCACAATCAAAGTTGTACGAGATCATTTCAGAGTTTCTCTTCTTCCTGAAAAGATCTGAGATGCAGTTGGAATTACTGGAAACTAAGAGGAACTTTTACCTGAGACATTCCAGAAGAAGTCCACATGTTGGACTTTCTATCCAGCTTCTGATGTTATTGAATTACAAATTCACCAGAAGGAAAAAACAGGCGGAGCGTCCATTTGTTTCCTCGCAGCTCTTTTATCAACTTATCACTTGAACTGATGACACGCTTGTGATTTTTGCTCTTGCCGGGCACTCGCGTGTGAAAACTGGATGCAACGCTGGACAGAGGAAATAACCTGCTTTTGCTGAATGCAGACTATAAACATGTATACTTGAATGTGGACTACAAACATGTCTGCCTGAATGCAGACTATAAACATGTATACTTGAATGCGGACTACAAACATGTCTGCCTGAATGCAGACTATGAACATGTCCGCCTGAATGTAGACAACAAACATGTCCACCTGAATGCGGACTACAAACATGTCCGCCTGAATGCAGACTACAAACATGTCCACCTGAATGCAGACTACAAACATGTCCGCCTTAATGCAGACTACAAACATGTCTGCCTGAATGCAGACTACAAACATGTCCGCCTGAATGCAGACTACAAACATGTCTGCCTGAATGCGGACTACAAACATCTCCGCCTGAATGTAGACAACAAACATGTCCACCTGAATGCGGACTACAAACATGTCCGCCTGAATGTAGACAACAAACATGTCCACCTGAATGCGGACTACAAACATGTCCGCCTGAATGTAGACAACAAACATGTCCACCTGAGTGCGGACTACAAACATGTCCGCCTGAATGTAGACAACAAACATGTCCACCTGAATGCGGACTACAAACATGTCCGCCTGAATGCAGACTACAAACATGTCCGCCTGAATGCGGACTACAAACATGTCCACCTGAATGCGGACTACAAACATGTCCGCCTGAATGCAGACTACAAACATGTCCGCCTGAATGCGGACTACAAACATGTCCGCCTGAATGCGGACTACAAACATGTCCGCCTGAATGCGGACTACAAACATGTCCGCCTGAATGCGGACTACAAACATGTCCGCCTGAATGCAGACTACAAACATGTCCGCCTGAATGCGGACTACAAACATGTCCGCCTGAATGCGGACTACAAACATGTCCGCCTGAATGCGGACTACAAACATGTCCGCCTAAATGCGGACTACAAACATGTCCGGCTGAATGCGGACTACAAACATGTCCACCTAAATGTAGACAACAAACATGTCCGCCTTAATGCAGACTACAAACATGTCCGCCTTAATGCAGACTACAAACATGTCCGGCTGAATGCAGACTACAAACATGTCCACCTAAATGCGGACTACAAACATGTCCGCCTTAATGCGGACTACAAACATGTCCGCCTAAATGCGGACTACAAACATGTCCGGCTGAATGCGGACTACAAACATGTCCACCTAAATGCGGACTACAAACATGTCCACCTAAATGCGGACTACAAACATGTCCGCCTTAATGCAGACTACAAACATGTCCGCCTGAATGCGGACTACAAACATGTCCGCCTGAATGCGGACTACAAACATGTCCGCCTGAATGCAGACTACAAACATGTCCGCCTGAATGCAGACTACAAACATGTCCGCCTGAATGCGGACTACAAACATGTCCGCCTGAATGCAGACTACAAACATATCCGCTGCAGAAGGAAGCCAGATGTTCGCCGCAGTTTGAGTTTAGGGGAAGTGAATCTTTTTCTTTAGAGTCCGTCTCAGTTTCTCCTGTTTGATATTAATTCACTCATAAACATCACAAACTGTCTTTATTTGTATTTAATTGTCACCTTCTGATTTAACCATGTTTTATTTGCCCCGTGCCACATGTCTGCATGCGTTATCTTACGTGTGTGTGTGTGTGTGTGTGTGTGTGTGTGTGCTGCAGCAGACTCCCATCAAAGAGTTGCGCAACCACATCTGCTTTCATCTCCAGCTGTTCACATGTGCGGTAGCTGCTGACGAGCTGGCGCGTGTGGTAAACGTTAGATCTGATGTTTATGTGTGTATTGTGGCAGTGTGTACTCACACACACATGCAGAGGCTCACACACACACACACATATATCGATGGAGTGTATTTATCTGAGAAGTCATAATGCAGTTTGCACTCTGACATAAACACGACAGAAGTTTGATTTTAACTGAACATCTGAACGTCTGTCAGGTTCCAGGTGGAGTTCCTGCTTCCTGTATCGGCTGTACTTCGGAGTCTGCATTCGACACAGCCCGACACATCAGAGCCCATATTAGGAAAGAGTGTGTGTGTAAGACATCTGCAGCTATGAATGAGTTTGGGTTTAGTCTGGACACATTTGTGTGCATGTCTATTTTTAGCAGCTTTATTTTAAGTGTTAGATAATGGTCCCTGAAGGACTATCCTACTTCCACTGGAATGGAGTCCAACATTTAGATGAATCCCAGCTGCTTGTGTGTGTGTGTGTGTGTGTGTGTGTGTGTGTGTGTGTGTGTGTGTGTCTGTGTGTGTGTGTGTGTGTGTGTGTGCAGACATACGTGTCTATTTTTTAATACCATTTAGATTTTTCTGAAGAGGATGCTGATGCTGGTCTGCGTGTTGTGTGTGTTACAGCTTGTTGAAGCTGTAAGGATGAGCCGATGTGGACCCGGCCCAGATGTGGACCATGATGTGGGTCTGGGTTGTCTCTCGGAACATTTTGGTTGTGTTTGAAGCCATTTTAATGCCCATTCTTGCCACCAGATGCCAGTAACACCTCCACTATGTACCTGTAACATGCAAGTAAAGCGCTTCAGTTCAGAATTTATCACCTTATCTGATCAAAGTCTTCAGAAGCATCAATAAAACTTTAAAAAACAGTGGAGACATAAACTATATCTACTTTTATGAGGCTTTTGGAGATGCCACGCCCACCGTAACAATGATGCAGGGACAGTTAGAAACCTTTGATCTGACTGGATTTTTCCTTTGCGTCTCGCCTGCTCAGTCGTCCGACACACACGTCTCTGCGATGCAAAGAACTGCAGACGGCACCTGTCGCTCGTTATTCCACCTGAAGTGTTCTCCACGTTGAACCGGAACAGAAGAACATAGTTTGTGTTTCTATACGAGCGAGTACGTGTGAGTGTGATATGGTTATAACTTATGGTTTCTAATAGGTTTAGACATGAAGGAAAGTGACGTCACACTTCCTTCATCACTGCTCCTGACCTCATTAGCAGCCAATCATCATCCTGCGTTAGTGTGTCACTACTGTTTTACATTGTCTATGTCTGTCAGCGTGTATAGTCCAGTAAGGTTTATTTGACCCAGTTAACGTGACACACTTTGGGGTTAGGGTAAAGTCTGGGACAGGGTGTCATCCCGTCACGCTTCATAGTGTGAAACGAGAGGGTGTGTACAGATGACACGCAGCAGGTTATAACTTCTTTGTCCTCCACATCAGGCTGCAGGGTGTCATCCCTTCACAGTCCACGGCGTGAAGAAACGTGTTAAAAAAAAATAACAGGAAGGTTCATTTATTCTGTGAAAAAACTTTAAATGCAAAAGTTATGTTTCCCTGTAAAAACTCCATTTCAGGTCCGACTAGGTCGGGATGATGGAGGGTCCGGTTAGCCGCAGGATGATGGAGGGTCCGGTTAGCGGCAGGATGATGGAGGGTCCGGTTAGGGGCGGGATGATGGAGGGTCCGGTTAGCGGCGGGATGATGGAGGGTCCGGTTAGGGGCGGGATGATGGAGGGTCCGGTTAGCGGCGGGATGATGGAGGGTCCGGTTAGGGGCGGGATGATGGAGGGTCCGGTTAGCGGCGGGATGATGGAGGGTCCGGTTAGGGGCGGGATGATGGAGGGTCCGGTTAGCGGCAGGATGATGGAGGGTCCGGTTAGCGGCGGGATGATGGAGGGTCCGGTTAGGGGCGGGATGATGGAGGGTCCGGTTAGGGGCGGGATGATGGAGGGTCCGGTTAGCGGCGGGATGAGGGAGGGTCCGGTTAGGGGCGGGATGATGGAGGGTCCGGTTAGGGGCGGGATGATGGAGGGTCCGGTTAGCGGCAGGATGATGGAGGGTCCGGTTAGGGGCGGGATGATGGAGGGTCCGGTTAGCGGCGGGATGATGGAGGGTCCGGTTAGGGGCGGGATGATGGAGGGTCCGGTTAGCGGCGGGATGATGGAGGGTCCGGTTAGGGGCGGGATGATGGAGGGTCCGGTTAGCGGCAGGATGATGGAGGGTCCGGTTAGCGGCGGGATGATGGAGGGTCCGGTTAGGGGCGGGATGATGGAGGGTCCGGTTAGGGGCGGGATGATGGAGGGTCCGGTTAGCGGCGGGATGAGGGAGGGTCCGGTTAGGGGCGGGATGATGGAGGGTCCGGTTAGCGGCGGGATGATGGAGGGTCCGGTTAGCGGCGGGATGAGGGAGGGTCCGGTTAGCGGCGGGATGATGGAGGGTCCGGTTAGCGGCGGGATGAGGGAGGGTCCGGTTAGCGGCGGGATGATGGAGGGTCCGGTTAGCGGCGGGATGATGGAGGGTCCGGTTAGGGGCGGGATGAGGGAGGGTCCGGTTAGCGGGAGGATGATGGAGGGTCCGGTTAGCGGCGGGATGATGGAGGGTCCGGTTAGCGGCGGGATGAGGGAGGGTCCGGTTAGCGGCGGGATGAGGGAGGGTCCGGTTAGCGGCGGGATGAGGGAGGGTCCGGTTAGCGGCGGGATGAGGGAGGGTCCGGTTAGCGGCGGGATGATGGAGGGTCCGGTTAGCGGCGGGATGAGGGAGGGTCCGGTTAGCGGCGGGATGAGGGAGGGTCCGGTTAGCGGCGGGATGAGGGAGGGTCCGGTTAGCGGCGGGATGAGGGAGGGTCCGGTTAGCGGCGGGATGAGGGAGGGTCCGGTTAGCGGCGGGATGAGGGAGGGTCCGGTTAGCGGCGGGATGAGGGAGGGTCCGGTTAGCGGCGGGATGAGGGAGGGTCCGGTTAGCGGCGGGATGAGGGAGGGTCCGGTTAGCGGCGGGATGAGGGAGGGTCCGGTTAGCGGCGGGATGAGGGAGGGTCCGGTTAGCGGCGGGATGAGGGAGGGTCCGGTTAGCGGCGGGATGATGGAGGGTCCGGTTAGCGGCGGGATGAGGGAGGGTCCGGTTAGCGGCGGGATGATGGAGGGTCCGGTTAGCGGCGGGATGAGGGAGGGTCCGGTTAGCTCCAGGAAGAGGTGGTGATTTCCACAGAAACTTTAATCTCCATATCTCGGGATGAAAACAAACACACCGATCACACTGAACCAGTTCAGCCGCTCTGTGTGTCGATGTTATCTGTGTGTTGTGAAGCACAGAGAGATTGGCTTCATGGTCAACGTGTCACCATGGTGATAAAGTCTTTCCACTGGAGATTGTTGTTCTAAGTAAGCGCATTGATGTTTATTTGATTTTTCTTGTTTTATGAAAAGTTGTTTTTTACTTTCTAACATTCAGAAACTTCGACACATTAGTCCAGTAGTTCTGGAAGTCGGAGCATTTAACTGGGTCGCCAGATGAATGTAGGAAATACAATAAAATCTGAAACCACAATTCAGAGATTAATCTATGAAATCGGCACCTTCATTCTTAACGTCAGTAAATGTCAGATAAAAGGTCTGATTTTGGGATTATCTCTGCGAGTGAAGCGTACATCAGCAGGCTGGTTTTCACTGAGCAGCAACGTCCTCTTGTGCAGCCATCTCAGTACACAGCATGTCGTATTAAACTGATGCAGACGTTGCACTTATTTATTTGTATAGAAGTTACCACATTTAGTTTATCCTGCACCACTAGCTGTCAGTAAAACTCTGGGTTTTTCTTGATCCCCTCCAATTCTTAATGATCCATCCACCTCATGGGGAGATGCTGCAGACTCCGCTGGTCCAGATGGCTCACAAACACAAAGGGTTTTATGTTTTCATTCATTAATCTAGCGTTAAAACTCAGGGTTTAGTGTCTGCATCCACATCCTGCACCCCCCCATGTCACCTTCTCCTCTCTGCAGCAGCTCTGCAGCTCCCTCTTGTGGCCACACAGCAGATCTACATGGATGCAGACTCGACTTTCATTCAGCTGCAGATATAAGCATTTAGAAAATAGGACAGGGGAGGTGAATGATTCAGCCTTTAGATGTGTGTGTGTGTGTGTGTGTGTGTGTGTGTGTGTGTGTGTGTGTGTGTGTGTGTGGTGGGGGGTGTTGAGTACTTCTCATCTGTGTGGTGGCCAGTCATGTTTCACACCGATTTCTCCCACACTCTGTTGAGGAAAGCTGCTTCTCTTTGAGCCTGTTTTCATCTTCATCGGTCATCATGGCCGCTTCCCGTCAGATTCCTGCTCAGATCTTCATGTTGCTCTGCAGAAGGAAAACAGAAGCACCTGTTATCATCACTGATTCACACTTCCAGATGTTTCTTTGGCAGAAATAGAGCAGAAACATCAAGGATTTCAGGTTAATGAGTGTTTTTTTATTTGGAGAGTTTTGGAGAGTAGAAATGTGGACAAACATCCAGTCGGTTGTTACAGGGAAACCAGATTTACTTCCACCGCCTGGTCTGAGTTGTTTCAGCTCAAATGGTTCCTAGTTTCCTGGTTTTCTAAAGCCTGTTTAACTCACAGATGACTCTAATAATGTTGAAGAAGCATCAGGAATAGTATCAAAAAGGATTCAACCATTTCCAGATCTGGAAAGCAGAAAACACGGAGACAAAGTAGAAGATAGAAGAATTCTTTAATGGTTGTTACTAGTTTAGTTTACCAGACTGGTTTTCCAGGAGCACGCTGGTGATGAAGCCAGAGCTGAGCGTCCGCCACGCTGCATGGAAATGTCCCATTTACAGAAGCTTTCTGCATCTTTTAGGGCACAAAAAGTTTTCTGAATCTAGCTGCAGTTCACACTGAAACGCATCATATCCGTGTTTAAAGAGAACTTACTGAACTCCTCATCATCTTCTGATTCCTTTTATATGTTTAAAAAAAAAAAAACCGTCTTGTGATGAACTTCTGTGTGTTTTTAAGACAAATACCTGGAAAGTAAAAGTAAGGCATCGTACTGATGTAAGATTTATTTTATTTAGAGAAATAATCCTTTATTCTCATTTTTAGGCCACATTACAGGAGCTTGTTGGATCTGAAGGAGAACTTTCTCGCTTCAGCAGATGACAGAGTTGAATTGATTGGATCTATTTTTATTCATGGCTCATATTTATAGACGTCCAGCCTGGAAGTGTTAAAGATCAGATGTGATCTACGAGTGTGTGGGCTGGACATCATGTGATTCTCCACTGTCTGCTATCGTTTCGTTCCTCCTGCTCACGCCTGGATTTCTGCCTGTAGCCTCCCACTTCCACACACTCCCACTGTGTTTCCTGTGACTTTCTGCTTCCAAGTGTTTAAACTGAGGAAAAGTCCACTTGTGAGCCTCTCATGGCTTCATATTCATGCTGTTTTTATGCTGTTAAAGTTGGTTTATGCTGTTTTTTTTTTTTGTTTTTTTTTCATTTTTTAGTGCTTTTTTCTGCCTGCAGGGAAATAAAAAGGCATGTGTGTTGGTGAGATTTGTCCCCGTCTGGACTGTAGCGATCTACAGGCATTAGCTGTAATAATACTTTTATAAAATGTCATGTTGGGATTTGATCTTAGCCGATAAAGTTCCTGGGTTTTCATCTGAACTTCCGGAGACCCTCGCACTGTTAAACTTTGGAAAAAAGGTTAATTTTTTCATAAGATCTGTTCATCTGACTTATTTAGATGTGAAAACTGTTCAGATTTGTGTGTTTGTGTTTGGTTTATGTGTCTGCTGTTAGAGAAAAGTTTTACTGTTTGCATTTCCTTGTAAACTCAAACAACACAAAGACACCGAAACAGTCGTTCCTTTTTCTGACGTGAACCAACGTAGTTTGTAGCGGAGTCGTTTTTCCAGAGTTTGTCTCGGATTCAACACTTTTCCTCCTCGGACGTCTGTGGTCTGGGTGTCTGTTTGTCCTGCTGGTGTGAGCTGAGAGCGCCTCAGCTTGTCGCTAACAGTCTTGTTTTGCTGCTGCAGTTTTCCTGCGGAGCCACAAGAGTCTGGAGTCGGTGGATCCTCAGTTCACCATGAGGCGGAAAATGGAGCAGCTGCGAGAGGAGCTGGAGCTCATGGAGCAGCTGAGAGACGTAAGACCCACTCACTGAACTCTCCCCTGACGTCGTCTGATTGGTCAGTCATGAGACGTCGTATTGTTTCATGCAGCATCGTGTCCCAAATCAGGGATGATACCCAAAAGCTTCTGCGTCTTTTTTTCATTAGACATAAAACCTTATTCAGACGGGATTATTTCTGTTTGCAATGCCTGCAACGATGAGCTGATATGAAGGTGATCTGGTGTCTCAGGATGATCCCATTCCTCCTGCTGCATAGTAGCGTGAAGTCAGAGTGACAGCTGAGAGGAACTCAAGCTACCACCAGTTCAGTGATACGGAGGAAATCTTTCTCAGAGACAAAGTTTTCCGTTTTATGTGGAACTGTGGCGTAAACAGGGCCTAAGGCCTGGGACGTTCCCGCTGCTGGCAGCACATCTGCGTACGTATCCTAGCGCCCACGTGTTCCCGGCAGACGTTTGGTACGTTGGCGTTGACACATGGTGACATGTTGCATGTGCGAGTTCCACGCTAGAGGCTCTAACCCTAACAGGAGTGGAAGTAAACACAATGCAGCAACCAGCATTTTTAGAATTGTTCCTCCTGGGGCTGGGCGATATGATGATATCGTTTGGACGATAGAAAATGTCTGCCGTTTCTAGGGCTGTGACGATATGCTTTTGTCCCGGTTCGATTGGATTCCGATTTTTTTTGGGTGCCAAATCAGTTTAAATAGCAATTCTTACAATTCTTTTTATGTAGCTGATTTTTGTAGATTAAAAATAAAATAAATGTATAAAACTTGTTTTTTTGCTCGTCATTTTCCTTGATTTCAATTAGAAAAAAACAACACAGTAGCCAGACCATCATTTTGCTGCTATAACGCCCAAGAAGACAAGTAAAAAGATCAATGAAACCAATAAAAAATTACAAAAATTTTATAATGGATTATTTTTATTCGTTTAAAAAAAAATCTATTTTCAAATTGTGAAGCAAAAAAATCCCAATTTTCGATTTTTCAATTTGATTTTCCCGCATCATTTCCCGCATCCCGTATCATTTACACCACCATAACGTGCTTTACTGCGGTATTTTTACGTACTTTACGGCATGCACGCTGCAATACATAAACAAACATGGAGGAAGACGGTAGCAGACGTGTTTCAGAGCAGGATAAAAGATGAGCAGCCAACCCAAACCAATAAGCTTGTTCCTAAAAGAGGGAAATTTCTGTCTGGATGCAGTTTGGATATAAAAAGACCGACGTGGAACCGACAACAGACTAGCTCACAGTCCCAACAACGGACTCCGACACAACTAACTCATTTTATCACCTGCGCAGGAATCAGGATAAAGAATACAGAATAAAGAAAAGAGTCAACGAGCAAAAGCAGCGTAAAGTGGAGGCGAAAGCTCATAATAAACTCCAGACCAAACGCTGCAGCAGGTATTTACCTGTGGAACGTCATACGGCCATAGTTCCCCCAGATGGAAGGAGATCACTGCTGCTGTTGCCTAGCAACATCTGATACATAACTGATGACTGACACAACATTACCCAAACAGTTATATATCATTATGTATATCGTTATGGGGATATAAAATGAGCGATATCGGGACATGAGATTTTGGTCGTATCATGTCGCAAAATGACAAACAATTATCTAACAATTATCAAATGACTGGTTAACCGTTGTTTACAGGAGTACAGGAGTGCAGTAGGAATAAGTTACCGGCAGACTGACCGTTTCAGAGTCCAGAGTCCTTGTGATGTGCACTGCCCCCTAGTGGTGACCTCCAGTATTGAATGCTTGCATTGTTTACAACAAGTATATTAGCTGAACGTTTCCGTGTACGCCAGCGTACGCAGAAAGTAAATCCCTGCCTAAAACCTGAACAGGTGAATTCTGAACCCAGCGCTGCCCTCTGGTGGACGTATTAACTAAAAACCATGGCAACATAAATAAAAACCGCAGGTCGTTGCCGTTCTGTATGTGGAGGCTGCCAAACACTTTAACCCACCATCTCCTCATCCTCACTCAGAGCATCGAAAGCAGACTGAAAGTTGTCCTTCCTGAAGACCTCGGTTCGTCTCTGATGGATGGGGTCGTGCTCTGCCATCTGGCCAATCACATTCGCCCGCGCTCTGTGGCCAGCATCCACGTCCCTTCGCCCGCGGTGGTATGTCCACACTCTTCAGGCCGGGAATTCTGACTTTTAAGGTTGGTTTTAGCAGGAAAAGTAAATGAATAAATCTGGTTTTTGCTTTCGTTGACAGCCCAAACTCAGCATGGCCAAGTGTCGGAGAAATGTCGAAAACTTCTTGGACGCCTGCAGAAAAATCGGTGTAGCAGAGGTAAGAGGAAGACTCCGGCGATCCGCGCTCTGCCGGCCACATGTGGACTCTGTGAACTGGGGGTCGCTTTCATGTTTTCCTCCATTTCTTCCAAAACTCTTCAGAAGTTTTAGTTCTTCTATGAAATCAGACGTCCTGTCCAGAACTGGTGTCCAACTGGTCTGAACCCAGTCTGATATTTATCTATCAGCATAGCAATGAGTGTGAAGCTAGATTTCTCCCAGATGCTGTCACATCTGTCAGTCTGGGAGTTTAAACCCTTCAACCTGAAAACACCCCCAGTTCACCAGACCATCAGTCAGAACCATTTCCCCACCTACTGACTCGCTGTTGACATGTGGACGAAGGTGGACCAAGTGTCCTGCAGAAATGCTCCTGATGGACGTGGAAGCACCGTCCATTTATGGCAGGAGATGAGCAGAACCTGAGGTGTCATTCTGCAGGACACTGAGTGTGAAGCCGAGGTGTGAGGAAGGCTGATGGTTGGTGTGTCTAAAGCCGCTTCTCTGTGAGCAGAGCTGATAAGTTTCATTTCATCAGCATGAGAACCACTCAGCCTTCTCAGGAACATCTCCTCCCATCCACCCCCCCCCTTCCCTTCAAACGGGGTCATTTTACATCAACATGTAACTCTGACATCATCACCGCCATCACGGCTGCCTGCAGCTTCCAGCTTCCTCCATCATGGCAGGATGGCGTCGGTCCGAGCCAGAGCCGACCGAGCTGCCGGGTTCTGTGTTTGTGTGTCTCTGTCCAGAGTTTAGATGGAACTTTTATCTGAAGACATCTAGAACTTTGCACCTTTTAGGACTGGAGTGAGAGAAAATGTCCTGATTAGTTCTGAAAGCAGAAGGAAAAATGTGGCAAGAAGTTTCTTCTCGTTCCCTTTCGCTGGTCAAACAGCGTTGTGTTCCTGCACGGAGAGCAAAGACTCCTGCAGACACACCGCTACATCCATGTGCTGTGAATCCCTTCTCTCACAGACGGTGTCAAAATAAGGACATAAAACCAGGAGATCTAAAAATTAGCTGCTTCTTACACTTTGGAGCATAAAACTCCTACGAAGTATTTTCAGCTGCAGACATGAAGCCGGCAAGCAGTAGATGGAAATATTTTATTTGTCATTTTAATTGTTGCATTTCTTTAAATTACCTGAATCTGAATGGAAATCCTGTTGGTACCAAAGTTTATGTGTTACAGAGGAAACCAGCTGCTTGTTATAGCAACAACAATAACAACAATAATAATAATAACAATTTTGATAATAATAAAATATTTTACGTTTAATAATGACAATAATAATTGTTTAATAACAATAAGAAGAATAGAAATAATAATTAATATTATTAGTTATAATAATAATAATAATAATAATAATTTAATGATAAAAATATTTTTAAATAATAATAAATAAGAAATACTTTTCAATGACAACAATTATAATAATAATAAAAAAGATTTAACTTTGTTCATGTAAATAATTTACACCTGATCTGTCACATCGTCAGGTGATGCGAGACTGTTTTTGTTTTTTGGTTTTTTTTTGCTATGATTTCTTTCACTTTTGACATTTTCCGACGATGTTCCTGCTTTATTTTTTATGTTAAATTGATTGTAGTTTTTTTTTTTTACTTTTGTTCTTCTGCTCGTCTCTCTGTTGTGGGACTGAAATGTTTGACTCTGGCTGTCATCGCTGCTTGCTGACTGCTTCCAGCCTCTGTGTGGACGTCGCTGGCTTCCTGTAGCCTGAACGCTTCTGCAAAGCTTCTCCGAGCTAACACGCTAGCAGCTTGTGCGCTAACGGCCGGGCCGCCGCTCCGGCTGTCCCATCAGCCGCCCCACCTCCCTTTATGAGGCTGCTTACTGGGAGAGAAAAGGAGCCACAGTTTACACTGTCCTCTCAGTAAGCATCCTTGCTCGTTGCCGTAGTAACGCCTGCTTGCCTCTTGTCCCTTCTACTTAAATTGACCTTTTACCTGTGTGCCCGCCGGTTAACTTCCTCCTTTTCTGTCTCTTCTTCTACTTTCTGGCTGGATCGCAACACATTTTCTTTTTGTTCCTGTTTTTTTTTTTTTTTTCTTTTTTTTTTTTTTTATTCCTCCAAACTTTTGGTTTTGCTTCTCCTTTTCTTTCACAAAATCTCTCCATCATCTGATTCTAAACACATTTTTTCTTTTCTTGCTTCCTGAAATGCATCCCTTTGGTTTTACTATCAATTATCTTTCTTAACACCTTCCATCTTTTTCTTTTTATTCTTTTCTGTCATTTATCCGTTTTCTTTTCCCCTCCTTCTGAACTCGTCCATTCTCCCTTTTTGTGTTCCTCATCTTTTTATTTTCTTCATCTTTTATTTTCCACATTTTTCATCCTTTTTTTTTCTTTTTTCACCCTTTTTTTCCCCCTTTTTTTCCTTTTTCCTTTCATCTGACTCTTTCTTTAATTTCTTTCCTCCTCTTATCCAAACGGGGGCGCCAGTCTTCCCTTTGTACGCCCTATGACATCATCCAGTGCCGCCTGCAGCCAGTCTGCGCCACAGTTCGGGCGCTGGTTGCCTTGGATACAGCCTCCTTGGACAAGAAACAGGACGAGGCGTGCTCTACCATAAGCCCCGCCTCCCGCAGGGTGGCAGAGACTTGCTCATTGGTTTCTGTTACAACGCAAACTCCGCCTCCCGCTTGGCAGATATGGGATGTGATTGGCTCCAGCCTGGTTCACATCCTCTGCCTCGTTCTGCTGTTCATGGCTTATAGTTGGATGGAGTTGACGTAACCTTCTGCCCAGGCTCCTCCTCCTCCTCATTTTTGTTGCATTTATGTCACATGGGACAAATGAAACAGGAAGTGGATGTAATCAGTCTGTCTTTGTGCTGAGTAGAAGTTACTTCACTCCGTGCTAAAAGTCTTGATAAGTACTGAAACAGCTGTGTTGCAGCATGACGGGGACACGTGAAGCCCTTCCTTCAACATGTCCACCATCTGATCAACGTCCCCGTCACATGTGACGCAAATGCCACATCAGCAGGAAGCGATGCGTCTCTCCTCGTTGTGTCTTTGCAATAAACGGACTCTTCCAGAAGGAGGACAAGCGGACTCGCATCTTCTGATGTCTCCTACAGATGTTGTCCTGCACAGATGTTCCAGGCTTCAAACGTGAAATTCTTCTTTCTGCTCCTTCTTAACAAACACAGACTTCTGTTTGACAGAATGAAAACACACCTGGTGGGTGTGTTTAGATTATTTTACACTAATGCTGTCCATGGCGGGCGGCACAGAGCGGACGCCACCACTGAGACCCGGCGCTACCGCTGGTTCTACCCGGCTGACATCTTCCAGCTCTGACCGTGCTGGTTTTATTTGCTCCCAGACTGGCAGCATTTTCTATCTTTAAGGTTTAACGTCAGCATGAAGTGACATTTAATGTTTTAGTAAATATGGGAAAGTTAATTAAGATGTTTATTTTTAAGTATAAAATCCCTCAGATCTGGAAAATGTAGTGAAAAGTTCAGCTTTGGTTTGTTGATTTGTTTAAAGCTTCATTCGACTGGAAAGTGATTTTTATTCTCTCCTCTGAGCAAATTCATAGATTTTTTTTTACAGTTTGAGGATTCTGCAGATTTCCAGGTGACTCTCCGTCCGTTCCTGATAAATCCAAGATTTTCAGCGACTCACCGGTCTTTGCTTGTGGAGACAGACGCAGACTGCAGGCAGGACAGCCGAGAACACACTCTGCTGTCTGGTACTGTCCTGCCGGGACGTCACCGTGACGTTAGCGTGTGTATCTGTAAGATTTCCAACATCCAGCTCTGCATCAGCGGTAGAACGCAGTCCTCCATGACACAGGCATTGACGCACCCTCAGCTATCAGTTTCTCTGATAACAACCTGGAAGTCGACATCTGTTTTTCCTAAAAGCAGCTGAAACCTGGACTTGTTTGACCACAGAGCCCTTGTCCACTGTCTCTCTGTCCACTTGGGATGAGCAGGTGTCTAGAGTTGATATGTGGCTAGCAGTTTGAGGCAAGCTTTTATCAGAAACTCCTTTTACACCCATTAATGGCACCCTAACCCATCAGAAATGAACATGCTCTTTAAGGAGTTGGCCGTCTGGACATTTTATGGCTTTCCTGCTTCCCAGCTGCTGTTGTTAACATCAAGTCCTACATTTTTTTTTAAAATATCTTCTCCATACAGTGAAGCTGGTGGGTGGAGATCATTACTTTGTGCTTGTCTGTTAGAGATTCAAACAAACAAACGAAAATCAGATCTGAAGTTTTTATTACATTGATTACATTACAAACCTTCCTTACAGTCGGACCATCCGTCCTCTGATGTCCTGCCTGTGGATTTATAAAACTTTCTAATCATCAAAAACTCTGAATCTTTCTCGGCTATGGACTCTGCAGCAAGTATCCGTTCCCATGGCAACGCCGCCCACTTGCTTGAGCTGCTGTGATGAAGTCTGTAATCAGGATTTTGTCCTCTGTGCTTTCAGAGCCAGAAGTTTGGATGTTTGGAGAAAATGATGGAGCTGAAGAATTATTGTTGATTGAATGAAAATATGCATCTTCCAGGGCTACAAGCTGTTTGTTTACGGCGTTCTACATGAAAGGACCGCCAGCACAATGATCAGAAGTACCGTGGTTACCGGCGCCTCGATGGCGGTCTGTTAGTGAGAAACTATTCAGTCTCTGGTGGCCGAAGGCGGTACTGCCTCTAAACGTCCTCGCAGTCGGCTCTGGAGGGACTGGATCTGGTTTTTACACAAAGTTCCTGACCAGCAGACAGTGACGACAAACCGTGGAGCTCTGAAGGCTTCTGGCGCATCACGGCGCTTCGCAGCACATCGAAGCTCTCTGTCCGAGCCTGATGAAGCACACGTCTCCTGCATGGACACCATCATCGCTGGAGTGTGTGTGTGTTCTTTCCTAATGTGTGATTTAAGCCATATTTCACCAGATGTTGCTTCTTTAAATCCACCTGGGTGTGTTTTCATGTTTTATTTCATTCAGAAATGATGCTTGGGTTACATATTTATTCATTTATATTTCAAACTTCTTTCATTTTGCTTCGTCCTGACGCGCAGTCTGACTGGTGTGGGAGAAGAAGTGGGAATAACTGCCTTCAGTAATGAGAGCAGTTTAAGTATCTTGTTGTGGAGACTTGTGATGTTGGAGGGAATGAAAAGGTAAAAAGCTGGAGGCTGTAAACATGCAGCTGCTCAGATGTTGCATGGATTTACAGAAATCAGTTGTTTGTTTTTAGATTTTTACTCTGGAAGATGAAAATATGTGCAGCAGAGAAACGTCAGAACATGTTAAAACCTGTTTGTTTGTTTTGTTTTCCTCTTTTTTTCTGTGAAACGATCCAAACAGCAGAATGTCTGTTGCTTCCTTTCCAACACGCAGAACCGCCTTCAGCCTCTGTTCGGCGTCTAAAACCGTGGGGACAAACTTGGGACAAAATTCCAGCTCATTGTGACACTGTGCACCGCATCCATGGCAACAGCATGTGGATGATTATTATTATTATTATCTGTAATCGGAAAGTTAGAAAATGTCTCGGTTCACTGCTGGTTTCTGTGGTTTCCACCAAACCGTGTTGGTCGGCGGGAAGTAACTGAGTTCCTGATGGAGGGATTTTTGGTTTTAAATAATTCTATGTGTAATACATTTCAAATAGATGAAAATATTGGTAATAAAGAGAGTTCAGGGATGTTTTTGCCTCTACAGCATCACTGATGAACAGGTACGAGTCTGTTTGCTTTGCAGCAGGTTTACAGGATGCAGACATGAAATTATCGCCTTAAAATAAAGAATGCCAGATATGTTTACATCAGCTTTATAATCCATCTTTTTATTCTCCAGTCATTTATCAGACGCTAAACGTGACTTACATGAGAGAGAACGACACGAGCACGTCTTACCTTCATACTTTAAAATGAATAAAATGTCAAAATCTAATAAAATAGAACAAAATTAATAAAAACACTGAAATGAATGTGTAAAAAGTTCAATTTGAAATACTTTATCACGAGAAGATGTGGATTAAAACAATGAATATTCAGAATGAAAAATAATAAAATAAATATTTTCTGTTTTTTATTAGATGTGAGAAAAGTTTCACACATTTTACATCAAGTTTTCACATTTAAATAAATAATAAACAATATTATAAACGAATAATTTAATAACATAAATTTACTTAAAACAATATTTATGAACATATATATTTGTTTTTTGTTTCATATTTCATTAGAAGATGGAAGAGTCGGAGAGTTACGTCACATTAAACATGAACGACTCCTAATTCCAGCATCGTGTCTGAATCCTGTGCTGCTTCTGTCTTTTCTACATCTGCTCCTTCACTCCTTTTTCTCCTCCCTCTGTTTCTGCTGTGTTCTCCTCCTCCTCCTCCTCCTCCCAGGACAAACTGTGTCTTCCTCACCACATCCTGGAGGAGAAGGGCCTGGTGAAGGTGTGCGTGACGGTGCAGGCTCTGTTGGACGAGGCTTCTCCCAAACACTCCCCGCCGACGTGAAGATGGGCGGAGCCTCGACTCGACGACGGCGACACACACACTGACGCTCGCTCTGCATCCTTCTCAGCAACAGCGTCTTCATTTCATTTCAGGATGCAGAAAGGGAACTGAACTCGACAGAAATGGATTTTTTTTTATTTTATTTTCTCATCTAATTCATAAAGGGGAATTTTAAGACGAGCAGAGGAATCATGGCGTTTGGATCCGATTCAGGTGGAAAGTCAGCGATAATGTAGACCGCATCGACACAAATCACAACTGTCTGCTTTTAGTTTGATTTAGAGAATCTTAACACTGGCTGGTACCAAATTTAGCGCCATCTGTCGGACATTTCTAGATCTTACTGACCGGAGAAAGGAGGAGGATTTACGTTGAGACTGATTTTAGGAAAAGGTGAATCATAACATTTTATGAAAAAAATCATGTTTTAAGAAGCATTTTAATCACAAGCTGAGTTTTCTTTTACATTTGACTTGAGCTGTGTTTACACAACCGTGTCCGTGCAGGGAGAACACAAGGAGCAGAAACCACGGCGTGACACTAACAACACACCCGGGTGTGCGCCGTCTCCTCACACACACACACACACAGTAGAACTAACCTCTGCGACTTCGCTGACGACATAAACGTTCCACCAGAAACTGCTTTTTCTTCAACAGGCTGAAAAATCTGCAGCAGCACAGACATGACGCGGTGCTCCGCCATCTTTTTGTGCTTTCGACTGCGTGTGAAGATCTCACATTGGAGGACGTTGTCAAATCTTTGTGGTTTCATCCTCCCATAAATCGGCAGAGCGTCTCCAAACTTTTCCATTTCACCGTCTCGGCGTCAGAAATGTGTCAAACTGCGTCTCTTCTCCAGGTCTGTTTTTCTGATCACTTCAGGACACGTTTAAACATGACGGGTCGAGCTGTTTGTGCTGAATCAGCCCCTTTTAAATCCCGCCGCCTATGCACACGTCTTTACGCCAACTGACAGGATTTTCTAACCTGTACAGATGTTTGTAAGCTCAGCTTTCAGGTGTTTCTGGAATCCCTGAAGAGACTAAAAACCAAAATACTAAAGTCTTTGACAGCTTTCATCTGGAATTTCTATTTAAACCTGAAGATATTTATAAAGAGAAGCTGAGAAACTTTTGGGGTTTGAGTTGTTGTAAAAAGTCCAAAAGCAAAAGGAAAAAAAAAGCCCAAAGTATTTTTCTCTAATATATTTTAGGTATAATCGTGGATGTTTTCTACAGTTTTACTACAACTTTCTGTGGACTGCATGTCCCCGCTGCAGGTGTGTGTCTGTGGGGACGATAATCTGTGTTTGTGCACCTGAAGGACTCACTCAGTGATTCGTTGATGTGTTTATGTAAAATGCAGTTTGTAAATGTGCCAAAACATGAGAAACGAAGAAGCGACGGCTTCGTTTGAAAGGTGGAAGATGTCCTGAAGTCGTGGACGGACCGGGCTGTTCAGGACAAACTGAGCTCCGGATCCTGTGATGGATCCAGTTACCTGCCCTCCATCCACGACTTAGAGCATCCTCCACGTTAACTCCAGCTGTGTTTACATGGACCACTTTTAACCCGGTTAGCAGTCCAGGAAGACCCGGCGTTAGCTGCGGGGGTGCAGAAAACATGGCTGAACTAAACATTTCCCACAGACGGGTGTGTTTAAGCAGGTTAAAGGCTCTTGTCTCGTAGAAACGTTTTTATTTGACTCAGACGTTTTGTCCATGTAAACACAGTTGGTGTTTCTCTGTCAGCGTCTGCACCGCGAGGCACCGCATCAGCACCACAGCCGTGTTTTTCCATCTGTAGACGTCAGTATGAAGCGGAGCCAGAGAGGATCTCCTCCTGCTCCGGCACTTTCAGGAACTTTCTCTCCTTTTTAATCATTTTGCTTTAAACCGCCGAGTTTTAAAAGCTCCGAAACGAAACGAAATCTGATTTCTTTCTTGCAGCTTCGCAGAGAAAATGTGAGGTTAATGCAGCATAACGCTGGTCTGGCCTGCTGACTGTGCTGAACAAGCTGCGTGTGTGTGTGTGTGTGTGTGTGTGTGAGAGAGACCAGGCCGGAGATGTTGCTGTGTGAGATTACAAACTGTGTGACTCAGGGTGGGTTTGGTTTACTTCACTGTTGATGCCTCATTCCACAGCGTGTTACATCAACAGTATCAGTGTGTGTGTGTGTGTGTGTGTGTGTGTGTGTGTGTGTGTGAGGCTTTTTGAACCGTGTGGCGCCGCAGTCCTGCCACTAACTGAGGTTTTAAAGGGGCAGTACGTGTGAAACGTTGCAGTTTGTGTCTCCAGACTTCTCCAGCGTTCATCGCCACTTTCCCATCAGGCAGCAACGCTCGACTTCACGTTGGCATGGAACACGACTTTGTCTGAAACAGACTTTGTGTCGCTTCCCTGCAGACGCAAACCAAAGAGCTGCAGACTGTAGAGGCACAAACTACCCCTGGAAAACCTCTGAAGCGTCTGCTTCATGTTGTGCCTGTGAATGCAGGAACATCTGAAATGAGTTCTTTGTCCTGTTTTATTTTGTTTTATTTTCTGTGCAGCTTGATATCCAAAGCTTGAGCTACTTCAAGTTTCAGCAGTAAAAAAAAAAAAAAAGACGAGTGAACAGATGAATACATGTTTCCACTGGACAGAGTTGACAGTTGCCAAAACAAAGCATCCCTCTCTTGTGATAAATGTCTTTATTTAAATGTGCTATAAGTCTGTACATATTATTTATCGCAAAGATTTCCTGTTGATAGTTTGTGTCCTGCATTATTTACCAGAAAACGGCCTGATTTTCACAGCAAACAAAACACTACAGGCAGCTTGGCAAAGAGAAACCAGTACATTCATGTAGATCTACCTGTTTTTGATTTCTAATAGCAGCATAAATCTTCCTGCTGGCGCCTCTTCCAGCCCTGGTGAGGGTCATCGTGTCGGCTGGAAGCTGAAAACAGGCCTCAGCTGCCATTTTTCACACTATCACTGTTCTGTGCACGTCACATCTCTCTGCATTTTCAGGACATGAAAAAAAAACATGCCTCTTGACAGATTCTGCACTTTAAGCTCGTATATTTATGTCTTTGTTTCGGCAACTGGTAAAATGTCAAATCACCTTTCAAATGGCGATGGAGTTCGGGTCAGAAATGTGATGCTGGTGTAGACCATGTGGACCTGCTGAATGCAAACGAGTCGGTTTTGTGTTTTATGTCTCTTGTTTTGTATGAACATCTTCCAGAAACGGCCTGTACTCATGTTTCTTTCAGAGCAAATTTATTTTTATGTGACCTCGCTTTGGGTTTGTTGAACTTTTGACGTAACATGTCCTTTTGTAACTCTTTGTGAACTTTTTTTTTTTTTTTTTTTGGTAATTTGTTGTACAGCATGCATGAACTGTCCCTGTAACGTCGCCTTAACTGCTGTGAATACTGTACATACTGTACTGGGTTTTTTTTTCTAATCACTTTATCAGTAAAGACCTCACAAGTAAAGACTAATGGATGGTCTGAATCACCGCAGCAGCAGAGAGAAGATGATTCTTCATATGAGCGTGTTTAAGGGACTGGAATTAATTTTACCCTTCATTCCAAACCAGCTTGTCAGGTGAGAAGTGGGGGGGGGGGGGGGGGGGGGGGGGGGGGCTGTAAAGATTAACCCCACACATGAATCAGTAATTGATAAATGTAGCGGGCCCCCCGACTCAAGGATGAAACTTTACTGATGATATTTTAGGTTTAATGTCAGTAAACCCGCAAATTCACCGTAAGAGCTGGGAAATACACAGAAAGTGCATTTAAGTAACAACCCGACGCTTACATCCTTTACAATAAATTTAAAACTGGCAGTAAACTCATAAAATTGATTTATGTGGCAATATAAACATCCAAATAGTCCCGTTATAAACATATTAAACATACCTTGTTCCTCTAACAAGGGGGCTTCTATTCATCAAATGAAAAGAAGACGATATGTTCTTCTGTAAAACTATCATTTTTTACCGTCTTTTTAGTTGCCGTTAAGTGCGCTCGCACCACCACAACTGATGGGCGGAAGTACCTTCAAAATAAAAGCGTTGACGGAGCGTTAACGGTGGCAAGTGCTAAAATAAAATATTACCTTAAAAAAAGAATTGCTTGTAGTTATTTACAATAAATATTTCTTTGTGAGTTGTGAGTTCTATAACAAACCAAAGCCGAACAAATAATGGATTTAAACATAATCCAAACTTATACAATGAACATGTACGCTATATTATCAAACTAAAGTCACAAGCAGAGTCGAAAGCTACCAACGAAGGTTTTTAATAAACCCGAACCAAAGACAAGATTCACACAAGTCCACACAAACCATCCCTGCGGCTTGACAGCCAAACATGATGAGGCACAAACACACATCTGCTTCAGTGGTGTACAGGCGGTGCTTAGCTAAGGCAGGAAGAAATAAATGGAATCCTTCCATTTCAATAATTATATTCTATATATTTAGTTAGATTTTATATATTAGTTATATATATTTATGTATAGATATATACATAAATACATGGGGGGTGCAGATGGGTGAGGTGTGTTAGGGTGGAGGGGCATGGTGTGATGGGTGTGTGTATGATGAAGTGTGCTTGTTTATGAGTGTGTATGTAAATGCATATGTAAGTAGGTTTTTCTCTCACTTTCTCACGTTTTTCTCTCTCTCTCTCTCTCTCTCTAAGGTGTTTTCTTTTCTATTTTATTCTCTCTCTGTCCCCTCTTCTATCCTCTCCGGTCTGGTACTGCAGTACAAACTCTATAATACAAACAATTATAAAAACAAAAAAGGCAATCCAAACTAATTTTTCCTGCACCAATAATGCCCTGCAGGAGATGGATCATTTTGTTGTCATGACAACTCGTCAATGCATCACAACCACAAGCAACGTTCGCCCTCCCAGTAATACACCTGTTAATTGAGAACAGCATTAAAAAAAAAAACGTTCATTTAGAGTTTATGAATGAAAACTGCTTAAATTGTGAAAAATATGAAAATATAAATTGAATATGCAGCTGTGTGCAAAAACCGCCCTGCTGCAGATGAAGATTTGTGAAGTATGATATAACAAAATAAAATAGACATCAGTAGCTGCAGTGATCTCTTTCTACTGCAGATTTAGTTTCTCATGGAGGATAAACAAAGCTTTACGTGTTAACATAATTTTTCACCAGTTTAAAGCAGATTTCATTTTTATTCAGAATTAAAGAGGCATTAAAACTCATGTAAACTTTGCCAATAAAGTTTTTTGTCTTGTCTTTTAATCGTCTCTCTTTGGCTCCAAAGACAGCCCCCTCAGTTGAGTTTGTTTTACTGAAGAAACTTTCAGTAGTCATCTAGTCAATCTACTGGATGCATCTACCAAGAGGCTGTACAGGTCCTCGCTCTCCTGGTGGAATTGTTGTATAAATCTGCGTGTTGTCTGCATAGCTATGCACTTTAAAAAAGGAAAAAGTTGAGTGAACTGAAAATGTCAAGGCAGCAAACTTCAATAAAATTTTAAGTTGGACAGCTAAACTAAATATTTTAAGTTTTGCTTTTGATTTTACTCAACTCTAAATTAGGATTTTTTACAACTCAATTGTAAATTCCACTAAATTATACTTTTATATTGTAATAACTTTTCATCCTTACTTCTGGTAACTCTTCCACAAGTTTTACTAATTTATAAATGTACATGGTTATAACTTTTAATCCTTACTTGCTCCAACTCTTTCCTAAGTTGTAATTATGTATCATTTTACACTGTAATAACTCAAATTCTTTCACAAAATCCACTTGAATTTGGTTAAGTTAGTACAGCAGAATAATTTGAGTAATTTAAAATTGCACACTGCTAATGTAACATAATTTCATAATTTACTTTCAATAACTTCTAATCAAATGCATAAATAATTACAGATGTAACATACATCCTCAAAACCTTAGTTTTATTTAAACTAGCAGCATTGAATCCCTTCCAACATGGGCCCCAGTCTTTCATCATGGACCCCTCGTTGATCACGGATTTTGAGGCTTCTCGGCCATCGTGCTCTTCTGGACCGCCTGGTGGCGGTCGTTGAGGGGGGGGGGGGGGGGGGGGGGGGGGGGGGGTGTCAGGGGGTGTGGGTTCTTTGGGACATTTTCAGGTTCCACCAGAGGGAGCCAGAGGAACCATTTTCTGGAGGGTGTTTTCACCACAGGTGTGCAGACCTGCACACCTGTGGAGAATTAGAGATCATCCACCAGCACTATATCTGGAGCTGATTGCCAGTCCTTCGTCGCTTGAGCGTTGAGCCTCTGTGGTAAAACCTAAGCCCTCCAGCGAATTCCTGTATCCTCTAACCTTTGAGAAACTTTACAAATTCTTGTTTTTTTCCCAGAGACACTCCTTTGTGAACTCTCCCGAGCTACCTGTGATTTCCCTCCCAGCAGCCAATCATCTCCAGCAAACACTCCCTACCAATAACCTGGCATTCTCTCCACTGGCTATCCTCCGGATCCGATCAGCTTGTCGCTGCCTATCCACCCTTCACCGAAAGGACCCTCACTGGCACCCACTGCCAACATCCATCTTCTCGGACCTCCTGACACCACCCAAATTCACGGCAACTCTGAAACAAATTGCTTGATCGTGCATGTGGGTCCAACATCTTCACACCATGACAGAACGCTCAAGCCACTCTGACCCAGCAGAAGCAATACGGAGAACTCTCTCAGAACAACACTCCAGAATTCAGTCTCATTAGACCGCTTTACAGACCCTTGGTGAACAGCAGAACACAACTCTCCAACAGATTACACATCTTCTGCAGAGCCTCCAAACTCCTCCACCTCAACCTGTTGCGCATTCTGAGGTATCTGTCTCACCCTTGGTTTCTCCACCCCCCCCCGCGACATTGCCATTTCCACTCCTGAGAAGTTTTCTGGTGAGTTGGGCCGTGTTGGTGGGTTTTTGTTACAATGCTCACTTGTGTTTAATCGGGCCCCGCATTCCTTCCCTTCTGATGATGCAAAGATTTCTTACATTCTGGGATTGTTGGCTGGCAAGGCATTAAAATGGGCAGAGAGCCGTTTCCAGGCGTATCAAGATTTTGGATGTTCATTTCAGGAATTTATTCATGAATTCAAAGCCACGTTTGATCTGGTAACGGATAAATCAGCTTTAACAAGTGGTTTGTGGAAGCTACGACAGGGACAGCGCCCGGTGGCTGAATTTGCCATCGAATTTCGCACCCTAGCCGCGGCTTCCTCCTGGAACACAACAGCCTTGAAGAGTGCATTTTTTCATGCCTTAAATGATCTGATAAAGGATGAACTGATTGTGCTAGATGAACATGATTCCTTGGATGATCTTATCAGTCTAGCAGTTAAGATGGACAACAGACTGAGAGAGAAGAGTAAAGACAGAATGAGGCAAAATGGGTCAGGTAGATCACCTAGCAGATCCCTTTCTGTGTCTATGCAACCCCAGCCCACTGTGAGTTCATCCTGTACGGAACCTGAAACCATGCAGCTTGGCAGAACTCGCCTTTCCCCAGAAGAGCGACAGAGGCGTATAGAGGCAAAGTTGTCCATTTATTGTGGCAACTCAGGACACTTTATTGCTGCTTGTCCAAAGAGGTTAAACTGGTGAGTCCTCCTGTTGCCGCAGGAGTTCAGGAGGACAAGAATCTCCCTGCGAAATCTCACCGTTTCTGTTTACCTGCAAATCTCCTGATCCACCATAGATCTGTTTCTCTCAGTGCCCTGATTGACTCCGGTTGTGAGCGCACAGTTATTGACCAGACTTTTGTTCTGCAACATAATGTTGAGACTGAGCCACTGCCATCTCCCCTTAAGGTCGCAGCTCTCGATGGCCGTCCCCTCCCTCACATCACTCGTAGAACAAAGCCGCTCCATCTTGTGTCCGGCAACCATCATGAATTCATTTCCTTTTACATTTTTTCCACTTCATCTTCGCCCATTGTGTTAGGTTTCGATTGGCTGGAGAAACACAATCCACACATTAATTGGTCTGACCAGCGGGTGGAATCCTGGTCCGCTTTTTGTCACTCTTCTTGTCTTCAGTCAGCCTCGTCTATGGATAATGTGGAGGAGCATCCTGACCTCTCTGGAGTACCTGAAGAATATGCAGACCTCAGGCAGGTGTTCAGTAAGAGCAAAGCTCTTTCCCTACCACCACACCGGCCTTATGACTGTGCCATAGACATTCTTGCCAGAGCTCCTCTGCCATCTAGCCGACTCTACAACATTTCTCGTCCAGAAAGGGCCTCACTGGAGCAATACATCAAGGATTCCTTAGCTGCTGAAACAATCCGCCATTCTTCATCTCCTCTTGGAGCAGGGTTTTTCTTCGTGTCCAAAAAGGATGGAACACTTAGACCAGAGGTGTCCAGCTCCGGTCCTCGAGGGCCAGAATCCTGCAGGTTTTCTATGTATCCCTGCTCAGACACACCTGATTCAAATTAATTAGTAGTAGAGCTTAATCAGTTGTGCACGTCATTGGCTGTTTGATCCATTTAGTGGAAGCTAGATGTGTTGGAACAGGAATACATGGGAAACCTGCAGGACAGCGGCCCTCGAGGACCGACTTTGGACACCCCTGACTTAGACCGTGCATCGATTACAGGGGTTTGAATCAGATTACAGTGAAGAATAAGTATCCCCTTCCTCTAATTACATCTGCTTTTGAACAGGTTCATGGCGCTACTGTGTTTTCTAAACTGGACCTTCGAAATGCATATCACCTTATCCGTATTCGACAAGGGGATGAATGGAAAACCGCCTTCAAGACCCCGATTGGCCATTTTAAGTATCTAGTGATGCCTTTTGGACTCTGCAACGCACCCGCTGTGTTCCAAGCCCTCGTTAACGACGTCCTCCGTGACTTTCTGAATGTATTTGTGTTTGTCTATCTAGATGACATTTTGATCTACTCTAAGACCCTCAGTGAACACAAGCACCATGTTCGTCAAGTCCTATAACGCCTTTTGGAGAATCGGCTCTTTGTGAAAGCTGAGAAATGTGAATTTCATCTATCCTCTGTGACTTTCCTTGGTTACATTTTTGAGGGTGGGCAGGTTCGCACTGATCCTGAGAAAACCAAAGCTGTCCGGGATTGGCCCATTCCCCAGACACGGCAACAGCTACAGAGGTTTTTGGGCTTCGCAAATTTCTACCGTCGGTTCATCCGGAATTACAGCCAAACTGCTGCTCCTCTAACGGCTCTCACGTCCACCAAGGTCCCTTTTTCCTGGACCCCTGATGCTACCAAGGCATTTTCTGACCTCAAGGACAAGTTCTCACATGCTCCCATTCTTGTGCAACCAGATCCTATGAAACAGTTTGTTCTGGAGGTGGATGCTTCTGATGCAGGTGTAGGGGCTGTATTATCCCAACGTTCAGGCTCAGATTCCAAACTTCGGCCCTGCGCGTTTTTTTCCCGGCGCTTGTCCATCACGGAGAGAAACTATGATGTAGGTGATCGTGAGCTTCTTGCCATCAAATTAGCTCTGGAGGAGTGGCGGCATTGGTTAGAGGGAGCTGAACATCCCGTGTTGATTTGGACGGACCACAAGAATCTTTCTTATCTCCAATCTGCCAAAAGGTTGAATCCTCGCCAGTCCCGTTGGTCACTGTTTTTCTCCCGTTTCAACCTTGTGATTTCTTATCGTCCTGGTTCCAAGAACACCAAACCTGATGCTCTGTCCCGTCAATTTTGCCCTGTCGACAGTGACAAGTCCCCTTCTCCTATTCTTCCTTCCAGTTGCACCATTGGTACACTCACCTGGGAGATCGAGAATCTCGTGAAAAGAGCCCAACAGACTGAGTCAGCTCCAGGTAATGTGCCGGCCAACCGTGTTTATGTTCCCGCTTCTGTGAGGTCCCGTCTCATTCACTGGTTCCATACAGCCAAGTTCTCGTGTCACCCTGGAATAAGTCGCACAGTTTCCCTGATCACACGTAGATTCTGGTGGGCCACAATCCACAGAGATGTTCGTGAATACATCCTGGCCTGTCCTTTTTGTGCTAGAAATAAGACTGGAAACAGACCTCCTGCTGGTTTGCTGCAGCCACTACCCACTCCCTCCAGACCTTGGTCTCACATAGCCGTGGACTTTGTCACTGGTTTGCCTGTCTCTAAGTGTATGACAGCCATCCTTACGGTTGTTGATTGTTTTTCCAAAGGCCTGCCACCTCATAGCACTGAAGAAGTTGCCTACCTCTTTTCAAACTGCTCAACTCCTTGTCAAACGTGTTTCGCTTACATGGCATTCCTCAGGAGATCCTCTCAGATCGTGGTCCCCAGTTTGTTTCTCAAGTCTGGAAACATTTCTGTTCTGCGTTGGGAGCCAAGGTCAGTCTCACTTCAGGTTATCACCCTCAGTCTAATGGCCAGACAGAGCGACTGAACCAGGAACTGGAAGCTGCCCTCTGCTGCGCCACGTCCACTGACCCTTCGAACTGGAGCCAACATTTGCCCTGGATTGAGTATGCGCACAACTCGCATGTTTCTTCCGCCACAGGCCTCTCCCCATTTGAGATCTCCTTGGGTTATCAGCCACCCCTTTTTCTTGCTGATGAGACGGACATATCTGTCACCTCGGTGCGTCACCATATCCGCCGCTGCAGGCGAGTCTGGTCTGACACGATTGCTGCTCTCCACCGCTCCGCTGAACAGAACAAGCGTTTTGCTGATCACCACAGAATTCCCGCTCCTCTGTATGCTCCAGGCCAAAAGGTGTGGTTGTCCTCACATGATGTGCCGTTGAAATCTATGTCCATAAGCTCTCCCCCAGGTTCATTGGGCCCTATGAGGTTCTCTCCATAGTCAGCCCCTCTTCCGTCCGTCTTCGCCTCCCTGGTCATTTGCGCATCCATCCCACCTTCCACGTGTCCCACCTTAAGCCGGTGCTGTCTAGCCCTTTGTGCCCTCCTTCCGAGCCCCCTCCTCCCACCCTAAACGTTGCTGGCCACCCTTGTTTTGCTGTCCGCCGGATTGTTGCTGCTCGTCGACGGGGTCGTGGTTGGCAGTACCTTGTTGACTGGGATGGTTATGGCCCTGAGGACCGCTCATGGGTGCCCCAGTCTTTCATCATGGACCCCTCGTTGATCACGGATTTTGAGGCTTCTCGGCCATCGTGCTCTTCTGGACCGCCTGGTGGCGGTCGTTGAGGGGGGGGTGTCAGGGGGTGTGGGTTCTTTGGGACATTTTCAGGTTCCACCAGAGGGAGCCAGAGGAACCATTTTCTGGAGGGTGTTTTCACCACAGGTGTGCAGACCTGCACACCTGTGGAGAATTAGAGATCATCTACCAGCACTATATCTGGAGCTGATTGCCAGTCCTTCGTCGCTTGAGCGTTGAGCCTCTGTGGTAAAACCTAAGCCCTCCAGCGAATTCCTGTATCCTCTAACCTTTGAGAAACTTTTTTTTCCCAGAGACACTCCTTTGTGGACTCTCCTGAGCTACCTGTGATTTCCCTCCCAGCAGCCAATCATCTCCAGCAAACACTCCCTACCAATAACCTGGCATTCTCTCCACTGGCTATCCTCCGGATCCGATCAGCTTGTCGCTGCCTATCCACCCTTCACCGAAAGGACCCTCACTGGCACCCACTGCCAACATCCATCCTCTCGGACCTCCTGACACCACCCGAATTCACGGCAACTCTGAAACAAATTGCTTGATCGTGCATGTGGGTCCAACATCTTCACACCATGACGAAGGCAAATGAAAAACAGCTTGTGCTTTCATAAATATAAGAAAAATGAAAGACAACTTGTGCTGATAAAAAAAAAAAAAAGAACAGTTGGACAGTCCTGTGCAATCTTGAAAGATGTGATTTCAAAACACTGATGGTTCTGAAAGTGCAGCAGTCCCTGTGTTTGCAAAGCCATGTTGAACCTCTATGATGTAGCCGATAATGTTTCAGCTGATCAGCTTCAATGGCGTTGGTAAACTTGCAGAACTTGAACTGCATTAGTTTCAATTTGAAAAACAAAGATGACAATTTGCTGGGAATTAGTAAGGCGGTCAGCAGAAATGTTATACATTACAATAACATTTTATAAATTTAATGACAACGCAAAGACTAGACTAGACCCTTGACCAAAAAAAACAAACAAACTATACATTCAGTGTTTTTATTTTTAATCTATTTTGCTGCAGTAAACATAAATTACAAATAACATATATTATTTAAGGTCATCAACCTATATCTATACCTAAACCCAACGCCTACATCAGATTAGGTTGAGAAAGTCAGCAGTCAGTATAAAACAGGGAATAAAAATGCATTTTGATGTTTTTAAACAGAAGGACAATATATCCAAGCCTGAGAGCCCAAAGTGGGTCATAGTACAAATATTTACACCTTTTTTTTTCTTTTTTTTTTTTAAATCAAAAGCAATGTAGTAAATTCAAGGCAGGTCTATATTATGACCAAAACAATATTTTAAAGTAAGTAGGTAGATTGCCCTTTCCTACCATTACACTATAATAATTTTATCAACTCTGACATGACTTACATCTTATCATTTTAATATGTAAATGGTAGCAGCATAAAGTGTTTTATGGAACTCAGCATGATGTAAATGATACTACAAAAGAGTGTTACACAAACTGCTCCATGTTGTCCTGATACTTAGTACATGAAATATCACCTAATGTGTTAGCATTAAATCTCTAACTCCTTTCGCTGCAGCTAGTAGGCGAGCATGAATTAACTGAATACTAACCAGCAGAAGCTAACATTTCTTGTCCTGTTTGAACGGTACAAACCAGCAGAAGCTAACATTTCTTGTCCTGTTTGAACGGTACAAACCAGCAGAAGCTAACATTTGTTGTCCTGCTTGAACGGTACTAACCAGCAGAAGCTAACATGTCTTGTCCTGTTTGAGCGGTACTAACCAGCAGAAACTAACATGTCTTGTCATGTTTGAACGGTACTAACCAGCAGAAGCTAACGTGTCTTGTCCTGTTTGAACGGTATCGGCCCAGATAAGCTAGCTGCTAACTCATGCAGCAGTTCTGCTAACTGATGCTGAGTGAAAAGCTGTTTGTGCTTAAATGTTGAAAATGTGTAGGTTGCCTCCTCCATAAATCTACAACATACTACCCAACACTAGTCAACCCTTCCCGTACCGTTTAAACTTAATTTAAAAAAAAAAAAAAAAAACATACTTGCATAGTGTCCTGCTCGAGGCAGCGCAGCCAAGGACACTTCAAGTGAAAATGGCTAATTTGGTTGTTTGCAAGTTGGTTTTCCCACATTGTACAACAAAGAAATTAAAGTTAGCAGAACTGTTGTCCCTTGTATTGAACTCCAACTTAAAGTTATACTTTTTAACAACTCACCTAATTGTTTTGGAGCAAACAACTTGCTTGTTTGGTTGTGATTACTAACATTATTGCTTTAAATGCTATTAATACATATTTTTAAGTTTAACCTACTTAAATGTATTGTTTAGCCTGAAACAGTCAAGTTGGATTTTTTGCAGTGTGGTAACTACATTTATCATATAAAACCACATGAAAAAAGCTGGCTGTTTTTTTTTTTTTTTTTTAGTTCTCTTTTTTTTGTTGTTTGTTTGTTTTCTTTCTTTTTTTTTTTTTAAAATAATTAATCAAATTTTTTTACTGGTCAGACAAATCCTCACCAGTTATCATGATGATGATTATTATTATAGCTATTATTATTATTAATGTTATTGTTTCACTGTTATTGTTATTATTAATATTAAGGTCATGTGATGCATGTGATGAGATCTGGTGGCAGGAAGTGAGGACATACGTCCTGGATGTGAAGCATCTGCCTCATGCTTGTTTTTAAAACAACTTGTGGAACTGGCAGTATTCGAACTGGAGTTGTTTGAAGTGGTTGCCATAGAAACCATCAGTGGAACTGTCATTTTTTAGTGATTTTTTTATTTACTTCTCCCAAACCTTTCAGCTTTTCACTTGATAAACGGTAAGAAAAACAACTTGTTTCATTACTAGTGGTATGTACTTTATACAAGAGTGTTATCAGTTAAAAGAAAATGTTTAATTTTTTACTCATACCAAAGGTTTATCATTTTTATCTCCCAAATCCCTTCCAGTAAAGTTAGTTTCAGGTGATGCTTCCTTTTATTTTTTTCCTTTGATCTGAAAATGTTTCTTTAACTGCTGTTACTATCACAGATTCTGGCTTTTCTTCCTGACTTTGTCTTTTTCACAGCAGTTTGACAAGATGAAGGAGGAAGAGGAGGACATATCCATTGATGAGATAAATCACCAACTGACTTTACTGCCAGCAAATGTAAGTCAGTTGTAGTTTCAACAGTCGTTACACTTCAAATGTCCAACAAACATCTTATGTGGGGAAACATATTAAAAGTTTCGCCAGTGGTTCCACAATGTGGAAGAGAATTTGACAGTGCTGTGTACAGGGTTAATTAACACAACAATTATGCTGTTTTCTGACTCGGACTCCCTACACATAAAGTCTATGCATCAGGTTATGCAAGACAGCAGTCCAGGTAGGTACCCCGACACTGACAAACACATGGCTCGCACTGGAACTTGTTGACATTTCCAACTGCAGCCTCATACTGTCATTATAAGCCACCGTGGGTTTTCTCAAGCTTCATTGTTTATATCGACACTACAGATTGGCAGTATAAAAAGGCATACAATATGCTTTCAAAAATAAAATCTTCACTGATACAGAACTTATGTTAAACTTGCAACATAGCACATTTGTTTGAGTATACAGCTTCCACCGCTGCCTGTAAATATCTTTATCATCAGACAGGTCATTTGCAATAACATGGCCCAAGTTTGTAACCTTACTGCACACACTAAGTACAGTGCCAGCGAGATAGAAGCATTATATTCTATATCAAAGCCAGCACCATATTGTGTTCAGATTCTTCAGAGCTGTTGGAGACCAGCACGACAAGGGCTAAAAATGACTAGCTCATCTGCACATATAATGTGATTAATTAGCGAATCCAGCAACCTTACAACCTGGGTTGTAAGGTTGCTGCATTTAAAATCATAGACAAGTCATTCATATGCATATTAAAAAGAAAAGGAGATAAAATTGCTTCAGCAGTCACTTCAGCACAAACCTTGGGTGTGTCTCAATCAGCGCACTAACACTACTTCGCGCACTATGTTTCAGTGCGTAGTGCGTTTACACTGACTTTTGCGCAAAAAAAGTGCATTGAAAGTACCTGGAGGCTGCCCTAACCCCGCCCACAAATGTAGTGTGAAACTGTGGACACTTCGCGGACTAAATCGACAACATTTTGCTGGCGTAGCGGAAGAGGATGGACTTTTCATCAGTTTACCAGGTAAATAATGGCAGCGATTAACACTGGTCCAGGTGGGGATTCATTTTTATAAATGTAAGTATTAAATTATTCCTTTATGATTGTGATGTATAGATCAGCCTGCTAATCTATCCCTGACAACAGTTATGGATCATTTGTTTAAGGTGGCGGTTGCCGACTTGGTAGTTAGCGCCATATGTTAGCACACGTAAATGTTAGCTGTTTTTAGCTGGAGTAGTAGACATAGATAGGTTATACGTGGTAAAAATGATTAATTTTATTGGTTCTGTATGTTCATTGATCATTGTTGAACTTCCAGATTAAGCATTGTGGTGTTTGTGACGTAAACTATTAATACCGATATAGCGCCAGTTTTTAGAGAGCGGTCCGTTACTATGGTTACCACTGATGCCATAAATCTGCATCGTATTGTCAGATCTGAACTGCTGAGACTGAACGAGAAAATATAGATATAAAATAAACATAGTAGTGAATTTAGTTGAAATGATTATTAGAATGCAAAGTGTGAGGTGTGTAACTTTCTTCTACATGGCTCCACCTCGTCTGTCTCTGATTGAAAATCGATCGATTGAGTGTGTGTGTGTGTGTGTGTGTGTGTCTGTGTGTGTGTTTAGTTTACGTTGTAGTTGGTGTCATGTAATATTTACTGAATGTTTCTTGTTTTTTGTATATGGTAATAAATAAATCATTACAAAATATTTCATTATATTAGAAAAATGTAAAGAGAAGTTCATTGTAGATCTTCATCATATAGAGACACACAATTTGTTTCCCATTCGCCAAATTATTTATTGTTTAGATATAAATGCAATCATGATCTGGGGATTAACACATCATTGCCATCCTCTGCCTCTCATCAGCCTCACAGACGGCTCCTGGAGATGCTGCTGGTTCTCCTGCTGGTTGTTTCCCAGCTGCCCTCCTGACATCTTCATCATCATCATCATCATCTGGCTCCAGAAGGTCACCGCTGCTCATACAGATGTTATGGAGGACGGTGGACGTACTTCACCTCCTTCCAGAGCCTTTAGGAAGACGGACCTCCACCTGGTCTCTAGGATCCTGAAAGACCTCTCCACACACACCTGGCTTCTGACAGGCAGCATATGAAGCGAGCTTGCAGGTGGTTTCAGACAGGCTGCCTGAGGAGCGTCATGAGGAAGATGGACTGCTACAAGCAGGGGGAGATTCAATAAAAGATTCAATAAAATGTTTCAATAACAACTTTGCTCATCCCTGTGTCTGAGCATCTTCTTTACAGCATTACATTCCCTACATTATCATTTATAATCCTGTTTCCTGGAGGAAGATCCTAAGTCACCTTTAATGCGGTGTAGTTTCATGAGAGAAGCAAATTCATTCTCGTAATTTAGCACTTTGTTTTACTTTTGGCGGCAGAATAATTGTCAAATGCAAGTTCGTCACTACCGGTTAGTGCACTACGTCCAGTGTTCCATTTGGGACAGCACTTACCCATTGTAGTGCGCACTACAGAGAAAAGTGCGTAGTGCACATTATGCACTATGCACTAACGATTTGAGACACAGCCTTCAAATTATTTCCCTTTGATTTTTCTTTTATATACCCTTCTTTGCTTGACCTTCCAATGTTCACAGGATCACCACTCAATAACCACAAATCACTATAGCCCTGCTATTGCTATCATCCTAAATTTATTTAACAACATAAAATATATATAACAAGTAAAATAACATGAATAAATTCAATCATTTTTTGTCCCCTCTAAATAAAGTCTTAAATGGGTGGGCCCGCACAGTTACTAATACACCAGTTACAGGCCTGTTTGATGCATGACAACGTTGGAGCTCAAAAGAAATTGGCCCTTGCCCTCAGAATTAGTTGGGAAAACAAATTAGGCAAATTTCCACCTCCCAGCCACTCAGATACATCCACACTACCCAAACGGGTTGATACGCAATCATAAGTTGCAAATAAACAATGCTGGTTGCTCTCCAGTAAAAAAACAAAGAAACTTTTACACAATTCACCGCATCTGTGATAACACAAAAAGATGTTACCTTTCTATAATCAAAAATCTTAACAGTGAACAAACAGAAGTAGAATACACATCGACGTCCTTCCTTCATATGAACAGTAATATATATATATATATATATATACATATATATATATATATATATATATATATATATATATATATATATATATATATATATATATATAATATTAAATAAATAATAAAGCCCACAAGGGTTACACCAATGTTACATTATCGTCAAAGTGACGTATAAAGATGCTTGCAAGCATGGTGTTGTGTGTGTGGACAATACATTTTAATCATACAGAAAATACTAACCCCTTTTTCATCTCGGGTTATGCATGCAAACACACTCTGCCGTGCAGATTGACAGGGTTTTGCTCTTAGTATTTTTATATGTTGTTCTTACAGCTTCTGTCCTTCTGCCTTTAATTTATAGCATCAAACCACAACAAATCCAGATGGGCACCATGATGAGGAGATGGTTGGTACCTTTCAAAGACAGACGGATGACTCAACCCCCACCATGGACGAAAGCTATCACTGTGGCTGTAAAATTTCCTCCAGTTCACCAAGAAAGCCCGAAGTAAATCAATGTTGTCTCATTGGAAGGAAGCAGTTCACATGTGACCAGAGTGGGAAGAATTTCAACCACCTTGGAAATTTGAAGAAACATCAGCTGATCCACACTGGAGAGAAGCTGTTCTTATGTGACCAGTGTGGGAAGAGGTTCAGCCAGCTGGGAAATTTGAAAACACATCAGCTCATCCACACTGGAGAGAAGCCGTACACATGTGACCAGTGTGGGAAGAGCTTCAACCAGCTGGGAAATTTGAAAAAACATCAGCTGATCCACACTGGAGAGAAGCCGTACACATGTGACCAGTGTGGGAAGAGCTTCAACCAGCTGGGAACTTTGAAAACACATCAGCTCATCCACACTGGAGAGAAGCCGTACACATGTGACCAGTGTGGGAAGAGCTTCAACCAGCTGGGAACTTTGAAAACACATCAGCTCATCCACACCGGAGAGGAGCTGTTCTTATGTGACCAGTGTGGGAAGAGGTTCAACCAGCTGGGAAATTTGAAAACACATCAGCTCATCCACACTGGAGAGAAGCCGTACACATGTGACCAGTGTGGGAAGAGCTTCAACCAGCTGGGAACTTTGAAAACACATCAGCTCATCCACACTGGAGAGAAGCCGTACACATGTGACCAGTGTGGGAAGAGCTTCAACCAGCCGGGAACTTTGAAAAAACATCAGCTCATCCACACTGGAGAGAAGCCGTACACATGTGACCAGTGTGGGAAGAGCTTCAACCAGCCGGGAACTTTGAAAAAACATCAGCTCATCCACACTGGAGAGAAGCCGTACACATGTGACCAGTGTGGGAAGAGCTTCAACCAGCCGGGAACTTTGAAAAAACATCAGCTCATCCACACTGGAGAGAAGCCGTACACATGTGACCAGTGTGGGAAGAGCTTCAACCGGCTGCGAACTTTGACAAGACATCAGCTCATCCACACTAGAGAGAAGCTGACATGACCAGTGTGGGAAAGTCAACCAGCATATTTACACTGTGAAAGAAGCTTTGAAAGCTTTGGCTTTGAAATACAACCCAAAAATACAAATTAACAAACGCAACTACAAACTGTGTGGTTTAAGTTTTCATTGTGTTCTTAATTTCTCTTGTTTTTTGGTTATTTGTGTTTTTATATTATTGTGTTTTTTCATTTGTCATTATGGAATTTTCTCATCATCGTCATTTTCAAAGAGTCGACAAATAAAAAACAACATGGAAAAAAAAACAAAAAACAACAACAACAGCAACTTAAAACATGACAAATTAAAAAACACAACAACAAATTAAAAATGACAACAATGGAAAAAAACCTTGCTGATTGGATGATGGCCATGGCGTCCAATCAGTGACTTCCCTTGTTGGGCAGTGGTTCCTACCTCTTTCAGCGGTTGTGTTTTTAATTTTTTGTTATCAATTTCCGTGTGTCATGTAATTAATCTTTTGCAAGTTTTTCAAGTGTTGTTGTTTTTAATTTGTTGTGGAATTTTGGTTGGGGGGGGGGGTTTGAACAGTGGCCTTTTTGTGTGTAGTTTGCAGGTTCTACTTCTATATGGGTGATTTCTCTTCCCGTTATGTCTGGATTCTAAAAATTGTCCCAAGTAATGAGTCTGAATGGTTGTTTGTCTCTGTGTTGGCACTGTGAAAAACTGGCAACCTGGCGAGGGTGTACCTGCCTCGCGTCCAACAGTTGATGGGATAGACTCCACCGCACTGACCCTTAATTGGACTGCGGTTCAGAAAATGACTGACTGATTAATTGTTTTGTAAATTGTTGGATTTTTATACAACAAATAGATAGATACACCCTGGAGCTGACCCTTGGTTCAACAATAAAAGGCCGTAGAGAGTTCCATACGGGTGCTACTTTTTTATTGTGCACTGTGAAAACTAAAATACAAAAGAATGACAAAAGAGGAAAGTAAACACACTGAAAGTACAATATTTAAAAAACATTTAGAAATATATAGTCACAAGCATTATCTACATATATAACCCTAAAAAATAGAACAGCAACTAATCAAACAAATTGAACAATAATAAGAACAGTTTTAATAGATTTAAACAAAACCACACAATCCATCAATAAAATTTAATAAAAGTCTAAAATAAAATGTGGCACACCTTATTCCACTTCACCAAGGGCGCTTATTCAATCCCCAAGGAATTTAAAAGGTTTATAGAACCATTGACCTCCCAGACAGATCAGACAAAGGGGACACGTTTTAATCAGTAAAGCAAAGGGAGGAGCAGAGGAAGAATAATACCAAACTTACTCAGAGCATTCATTTCTCGATAAGACCTCAATTTGAGATGTAACTATCACCCTATGAAAGATGCTGCACCACACCGATGTACCAGCTTGACCTGATTACTTCTTCCTCTTCTCCTTACATCCACCAGTAGCATACGGCTGCCTCCTGGTGGCAGGTCATAGCCGCAAACATTACAGTCATTTACACACCCAGTGCTTTCAGTAGAACAAAATAAGTGGTGGTACTCCCTTAATGACTTCCTGTCAGTTTGTCATGCAAATATGGGACAAAAACATGGGTGATACTTATATTTAGATCTATGAATTGATCTGTGGATTAACAGTTTTATAGCACAGAAATGACAAAAACAAACACAACAAGTTCTAAATCAAATCCACATTTGCCAAATTCAAAGTGCCATGGATACACTTATGAATTTCAAGCCCCATTGCATGGACATTAAAAATAACACTGAAAAGTAAATACATACTAAAAGTTCGTTACCCTTTTATGCATGAATAAATAATAACAATGCAACATTTTTGTTACAAAAAAACAAAGAAGTGGTTTATTTACAAAAATACCCTCTTCATTCATGAATATGCAAGAAAAAAGCTTGTAAATAGGTGCCCGCTGCAGGCCCACTATGCATGAAAGGGTTAAAAACAAAATAAGTTAAACATTTAGAGTTATTTAGCTTATTACCAGACCAATTTAACAGTGTATTACTATTACACTTTTGCGCTGTGAAATATGTTTTTCACAGGATTAGGCCTGGTCCATGCCATTTAGCAATATTGTCTTATCTTTAATCTAGAACTAATCTTCAAACACTCAAAATACTGACCAACCATACACTTAGTTTGCAGCATCTGACCTTCATTGTCTGGTGTAGTAAATGACTGCTAAGTAGTACTGCTGTCATCACTCAACTCTGCTCCAGAATTTAAAAGTGCCGGTATTGCGTACCGCCGCATACCAGCCCACCTAAAGCACAGGATACACCTTTCACTCACTGACAGCCGCAACGTGCACTAGGCAGAGAGGAGTTCTGCTTACCAAAAATGCAAATCCTATTACGATGTAAAACAGTGTGATCATCACTCTAAACAACTACAATAATGATAATAAATAAATACTTTTAAGTTTTGTACAAAAGTCCTGGGTAAAAACAGGCAAAAGTGCAAATCATAAAACAGTGTAAACCCATAGTTTGCATGCAATCATCTTCATGACATTTCTGTATTTCATATTTTCATTCTTCACAGCCTTTTGTAAAGTCAGTGAGGGGGAGCATCTCCAGAAGCTTTTACAGGTGTCTGGAGTCTGGACAAACAAATTTGATTGCTTTAATTACTTTAAGTTCTATCATAAATGGCAGCATCCTACCCTTACAATAACAGTTGCACAAATACTGCTTTTCAAATACAATTATATAATTAAAGCCGAACCCTCCACCCGAACTCATCACAAAGCTCCCTGGAGAGTTTAGAGTCAATGGCAATAATCCCAATCTAATTTGTTAAAAAACAATCCACATACAGTGCTAAATGGGGGCAAACGCCAAGATGGCGGACATCCCGTTGCTGTGGTAACAGGTATTTAATTGACTTATTTGCTCATCTTTGCTTGGTAGACACATGTGCCAAATTAGACATTCGGGACCCTCGAGACCCCCCCTCCCCCGCCCAGAATGCATAGTGTAATGTGTTAAGGACCTACCTAATATGAAAGCTTCCAGTTTTGGTCCAGATCAAATGTATTTCTGCTAAAGATATGAGTAAACCGTGTTTCATGGCGAGAAGGCTTTTCTCCATGGGTTGCCACGGTAACTTGGAAATATTTCACTAACTTTTGGTCCCCATCTTGTCACGAGGCTTACTGCTGAATATGGAATCAATTGCATGAAAACCATCAGACTAGTTCGATCAAATACGATACGCTTAAAGTGATAAAAAGGGCATAAACACCAAGATGGCGGACAACCCGTTGCCATGGTAACAGGTGGCTAATTGAGTTTTTTGCTCGTCTTCGTTACTTATATACACGTGTACCAAATTTCGGAGCCCTAGGTCAAAGTAGACGGTCGCCCCTCACCCCCCCAAAAAAAAAATGTGCCCCCCCACAATACATATTACAATGCATTAAGGACCTACCAAATATGAATTATTTTGATTTTGGTTCCGATCTGATGCATTTCTGCGAAGATATGAGTGAACTGTGTTTCATGGCGAGAAGGCTTTTTTCCATGGGTTGCCACAGTAACACGCTTTCTCCTATTGAAAAGATTTGGTCACCATCTTGTCACAAAGCTCCCTGGCGAATGTGGAGCCAACCACATGAATCGCCTCACACTAGTTCATTCAAATACGATGCGCCCAAATTAACAAAAACAGGCAAAAAGAAGGTTCGTAAACATCAAGATGGCGGACAAGCCGTTCCCATGACAACAGGTGTTTCATTGACTTTTTTACTTATCTTGAGGTGGTAGACATGTGTACCAAATTTCGTTGTCCTACATCAAACTAAACTTTTTTGACCCCATTTTATGGGACATTTTTGGCGTTTCTAGGGGGTGCTGTCGGGGCATTTTTGCATTGGCGTGCGTGCAGACCCAAGAATATTGCTATTTTCGCCGGGCGTGAGGTGTGTGCCAAGTTTCGCAACTTTTCACGGGGCTAAGGTGGTCAAAATTGAGTGAGTTGTGCTGAGAAGAATAATAAACATTTCAACAACAATAGGGCCCTGCCATACTTCGTATGGCTCGGACCCTAATAATAACCATGTTCAACCTTTACATTTTGACATTAAGCCATTTTTTTGTGAAGGTGGAATTTTAATAGTTTTGTTTTACAGATGATGTTACTGATAATAATGCCTAAGCTAACATTAGCCCACTGGCTCAATTAAAGTAAAAGTTTACACGCGCTGTCTTGATGTTAATAAACTCAGATAAACCTGTACATTGGACCCATTTTTTCCTGCTCTTCCTTGTTTTTCAACTTCTTCCTTTCTGTAGATAGCTTGGATATTCTTTTCATTATAAACTTTTTTTTAAATTATTTTCCAGTTGTTGGCAACATACAAAAAGGTTACCTCCATGTCTTCCATCAGTGTCATCATTACAGGCCTGAAAATAACAATTTATTTTAACAAATTGTCTGTTGTTCTAAAAGGCCAGAACGGCAATAGGAAAATCACCTACAGACATATTCTAATCTCACTTTTTTATTAGGAAGGGTTGTTCTATCCATATGTACAATTAGTTGTACTTTTTGTCTTCTCGTTGCTGGAATGTGCTGGGAGGATGCTCATTTATGGGACAGCTCATGTAACATCCATAATGTTAAGAAAAGGGTTTTGTAAAACATTGATTTGGAAAGCAGTTTCAACCAAACTTTCTAAAACAAGCTAACTTTTTTGAAGATGCCGTGGAAGTTGCAGTTATGGGTGTTACTGTTATGGATGTTACTGTTATGGATGTTACCGTATGGCCGTTACTATTATGGATGTCACCATTGTGGATGTTACCGTTATGGATGTTACGTATGGTATTTTCCGTTATGGGTGTTACAGTTATGGGTGTTACTGTTATTGCAGTGCAAGCAAACTGCATCAGAAAAAGAATGAGACGAGACTCTGGCTTCCGGTTGAACATTTGTTTAATGAACTCTTAGTGCACAGGTACAGAGGAAATCTTCGACTCAGCTTTACCTTGTTCTATTCATCACTACTTCCTGTTTGCGCCAAAAAGAAACAAAAGCATTCCTGACCCATATGCCTTGTGGGTAATGAAGTTCTCATCAGCAAATCTGGGCGCACTAACCAATGTCCAAGCTCTGGAACGGATTAATTTTTTCTGACTATTAAATCATCAAATTATTTCAGTTAAACATTTAACTTAAACCTCTATGAATCAACCCATGAATTAAGAATGGTCATCAAAACTTATATCATTTTTCAGTAAGTCACAACAGTTACCGTTATGTATTTTACAGTTATGGATGTTACAGTTATGGCTGTTACAGGTATGGCTTTTACCATATGGGATTTACTGTTACGGATGTTACAGTAATGAATGTTAGAGTTATGGATGTTACTGTTATGTATGTTAGTTATGTATGTTACTGGTATGGATGTTACAGGTATGTATGTTTCAGTTATGTCTGTTACAGTTATGGATGTTACTGTATAGGATTTACTGTTATGGATGTTAGAATTATGGATGTTACCGTATGGGATTTACTGTTATGGATGTCACTGTTATGTATGTTACTTTTATAGATTATACTGTTATGGACGCTATCCATCACGGAAAAAAGTGTTGGCAGCTCCTCTCAAATTGTTACTCAGTTGCTAAGTGTCTCCTTGACTTCTAAATTGGGTGCATACAACCATATAGTTGGAAGTATTGTACAAATGCCAGTAACATTTTTGTGATAATTTGTGACTTTGTGTGACATCTTTGAACAGTTATATAATTCATAGTTGAGTTAATTTTTTTAAAGGTGTCATAACCTGGTCTTTTCACGTGCCCAATGTCCTCTAACTGTTTTTAAATAACTATTTAAAAAGTTATTAAACCAAAAAAACATTTAAAAAGTGCTTTTCTGACCCTTTATTCATAACAAAACTTTTCTCGTCCGAATTCATGCGAGATTTTCATCAACCTAGATATCAAATCAAATGATGTTAATGAGGTGCTCACAGATTGATCGCTGGAAGTCCGGAGTCGGAAAGGGGGGCGAGGCCAATAGTCTCCATGCTAAAAACATTAGCAGCTAATGATAGGTAACAGGTTTTTACACACCAAAATATTAACATAGAATATTAAAAACACACTCATTTTATTTCACACAGTTTATACACAGACACAATTTCCCCTAACCTCTGTGTCTTCACTGCATGTAGATAAAAATAAAACATATCTTTCAGATCCATCATACCAGGAGTCAGTCCTCCATATCCACAGAGGGTGCAGCTGCAGATATTAATCCTGCACAGCTCCCGTTTTACAAACATGACGGGAAGATGTCAGAAATAAAAAGTTTGCATTCTGGTTCGGTGAATAAATCCGATGACGGAAATGAAAAGGCAGTAGAACATCACTTAAAAAAAAGAAAAAACTGATAGATATCCTCCATGCCGATATCCAATAGGTGCCAATATCAGACGGTCACCTTGTTAAATTATCATTAGGATTATTACAACTGCCATGTTATGGTGGGGAGAGCAAAGCTACATCCATCATGAATACTGTACTTACTATGTGGTAGCAGGCGTGAAAAATAATAAATAAAGAAGTCATTTACAAACATTTACACGGCAGAGGGCTCATTTGTTCACTGCAGGAAGTTAAACCTTCAGGCTCGTCTCGTTAGCATTAGCATTATCTGCATCAGCTTAATCACGTCTCAGTCACGTCAAAGCAGAACTTTATAGCAGTAGTGACACTTACCGACTGCATTGATGGTGAGCCTCTTAAAGTTGCAATTGCCCCTCTTTCCAACCGAGTTGATGCCGTCTTCACCTGGTATTTTCCCAAATGTTAGCAAAATGTTTGGTACAAACAGAGGCCGCAGCCGGCAGAGATGCAGGTGCATTATCAACAAAAAATAATGTAATCCATTTGTCCCTGGTAGTTTGGTCCGCTGATGAAGGGAGAGCAAAAAACCTTCCGATGTTGGTTTTGCTAACAGACAGCCGAGCAGTGGACATGGGATCGCTGCTCGCACGTCTTCACACAGCTTGTTGCTAATAGCAACTGAGGCAGGTCTAGCAGGTGTATTTAGGCGTGGAAAAGGAGCTGGTTAATACAAATAGCTCCCTGGGATTACGACATCCCGCGGAGAAAAAAAAAAAAAAAAAAAAAAGCATTTGCGAGACTTCAGCCTTGTGGGCAGCTATGCTGCGAACAAAGCGTCTAGATGGAAAAACCCGGCCGTCTTCAAAAGATAGGCTTCAGGGCATGTTAGCACTTCTGCTCAACACTAATACGCATGTTTTAACTTGAAAAAGTGCAATTTCCAGGTGATGACTCCTTTAAATGATCCAAATGCTTCAGGCGCACAGCGTAATTTGGTTATTAACCCCCCCCCCCCAATAGAAAAAAGAGGAAAAAAGGGAAAGAGGAAAAAAAAGAGGAAATGAAAGGAGGAAAAAGAGAGACAGAAAAAAGAAAAAAGAGGGGACATAGGAAGACCCCCCCCCACCCCCACCCGCCCGCCTCTGTGGTGTGTGCATGGGTGGGTCGTGGTTAAAAAGTAGGGGGGTGGGACCAGCTGCTGCCAGACAGCCAGACCCACCCTCCTCAGCATTCCCTTGTTTATGTGAGTGTCTGTGTGTGTGTGTGTGTGTGTTAAGTGTGTGTGCTGCTTGTGTAAATGTAATAGTGTCAAAGTTGTGAGTAAAATCGAGGGGAGAAAGACCCCAATGGGAGGGGATGGGCAAGGGCCACTGCTGTAGCTCCTGTCCACCCCCCATGGCCAAGGCGCCTGTCCCCTCGAAACCCTAAATGTATATTGGTGTCTATGTTGCAATTAAAATTTAGTGGGGCAGGTGGTCGCCGGGGTCCATCGGAAAATGCCCCTTAGGGTTCCCGGGACCACCGACTTCACCCGCCCCACCATGCCCTATATGCTGTATGTATGATGTCGGGTGGCGGAAGAGGAGGGGCATGGGGAGGGGCACAACCAGGGGAGAAGGACTCCTCCCCTGGGCGACCAACTCCTCAGCTGGCCGCAGTAGGTGCCCCCACCTCACCGGGACAGCCCCAGGGCAGAAGGGCAAGTCCCGGCCCGCCAGGTGCCGCAGGAGGCAGCACCCCGGTTGTCCACCCATCCCCAGCGGCCCAGCACCAACACTCCAGGGGCTGGAGAGTCCCCGGTTCCCACCCACACATCCATCCAGGTCCGGGGCCCGGTGCCACCAGCCACGCCAAGACTGCCGCCGACGGGAGGAGACAGAGCCAGAGGGAGGATCCCCTCCGTCATAGACCCTATTCCTACCCCACCCATTCCCAACCATCCCCCTCCCTCCCTAGGCCTCCCCGATCTTTAGGTTTTTGTAATGTTTTTAAACTAATCCGGGGTGGTTTATTCTTCCAGAGAAATTGGGGAGTGTATGATTCTAGTGATTTGAACCAGGTGGAGGGAGGTTTCATAGGAATCATGGAGAACAGATAGTTGATTTTGGGTAGAACCATCATTTTTATTGTAGCAACTCTCCCCATAAGTGAAATGGGGAGTGACTTCCAGCGAGTGAGATCATCTTCTATTGTTTTAAGAAGGTTAGTGTAATTACATTATTTCAGTTCTGAGAGCCTGGGGGGAATATTTATGCCTAAGTATCTAATGTTACCTGATTGTAAATTAGTGTTGGATGGATTTCGAAACCTGCAGTTAATTGGTAGGACTGTGCTCTTAGACCAATTAATAGAGTAGTCAGATAGTGATGAGAATTTATTAATTAGTGAGATTGTTTCAGATAATGATGTTTGTGAGTTTTGGAGGAATAGTGAAATATCATCGGCATAAAGGCTTATTTTATTAATTATATTTTTGGACTGGATGCCCTTTATAATTTGATTCTGTCGAATTGCAGCAGCTAGTGGTTCAATAAATACAGCAAAAAGTGAGGGAGAGCGTGGACAACCTTGTCTGGTGCCCCTTTGAAGATTAAAACTTGGAGAGGTTTGATCGTTCGTCCTGACTCTCACATTAGGGGAGCTGTATAAGATTTTGATCCAGTCAAGAAAGGAAGGTCCAAAGCCAAATCTATTTAAAGTAGCTAATAAGAATTTCCAATTCACTCTATGAAAAGCCTTCTCTGCATCCAGAGAAACTATAGTTGTTTCCAGGTTATTGATGGTAATCTATTATATTGATTAGCCTGCGCATGTTAACAGAGGAATATCTGCTTTTTATAAAGCCTGTTTGATCAGGGTGTATAATAAGTGGAGTTACTTTCTCTAACCTTGCAGCTAAAGCTTTGCAGATTATTTTAAGGTCTGCATTTATCAGTGATATGGGTCTGTAGCTAGATGGAAGTGTGGAGTCTTTGCCTGGTTTTAACAGTACAATTATGCTGGCAGAATTCATGTTTTGGGGTAAGTAGCCATTTTCCTTTATTTGTGTCATCATTTTGAAAAACGTAGGGGCCAGTGTTGTCCAGAGTACTTGATAGAACTCTGCTGGGAAGCCATCCGGTCCTGGGGCTTTTTTACATGGCATATGTTTGAGGGCTTCATGTAGCTCTTCTGCTGTAAGGGGGGAATCTAAGGCTGTAACATGTTCCTGCTGGAGTCCTGGGAGGTCTATATTATTAAGAAACTGATTTATGTCATTATCTAATGGATCTAATTGGGATGTATACAGATTTTTATAGAAGTCTCTAAAAAATGCTATTGATTGTGTCAGGGTCATGCAAGATATTACCTGATGGATCTTTAACAGATGAAATAGTTGCTCTTTCTTTGTTTGTTTTTAGTTGACTGGCTAAAAATTTTCCAGATTTGTTGCTGTGCTCAAACCTCTCCAAGCGTAACCTTTGCACCAGTGTGACGGCCCGGCTTAACTGTTTTTGCAAAATCGTTTTTGGTTATGGCGGATGTGGAGGCGTTTATTGCTGATCCATCTGAGGACGCTTTGAACGCATTGAGGAAGGAGCAGCTGTTGCGGTTGGCGGAACATTTTGAGGTTGATTTGCCTGATAAATCTTTGAAGGCGGACATTAAGGCTGCTTTGCGGACGACATTATTGGGTCTGGGTCTTTTGCCAATTGCTTCGGGGGACCGGGGGTATGGTTCGGAACCTTTTAAGGTCTCTGTTCCAGCGACGGGTTTGTCCTTTGAGCAACAGAAAGAATTGTTGTTGTTGCAGTTGGAGCATGACAGGGCTACAAAGGAATCTGAACTTAGGGGACGGTTGGAGGTGGAGCGCTTGCGCCAGCAGGCGGAGAAAGATAAATTGGAGTTTGAGGCGCTGCGCCTGACCCTGCGTAAGGAGGAACGGTCGGGGGATGACCGGGAATCACAGTCGCGATCGTTGTCATCTGATAACTTGCGATGGGTGCCGGTGTTTAATGAGAAGGATCCCGATTCTTTTTTTGTATTGTTTGAGCGGGTGAGTGAAATTAGGAAGTGGTCGCCAGAAGAATGTGCTTTAATGCTCCCGTGTGTGTTAACAGGAAAAGCGCAGGAAGCTTATTCTGCATTGTCACCCGATGACGGCATCGTTTATGGCAAAATCAAGGCAGCTGTGTTGAAGGCTTATGAGCTGGTGCCTGAAGCCTACCGACAGCGTTTTAGGACGTGGGAAAAGAAAGCTGGACAAACAGTTAAGCCGGGCCGTCACAACCAGAAACTCCGTTCTTTCATTGATTATTTTGTTTAATTCAAGTTTCGCCTTCCTTATTTGATTCAACGTTTGTTCATTTGGTAAAGCACTGTAGGCATCCTCTAAAGATTTAATTCTTAATTCTAGTTCTGATATTTTTGAGTTATCCTTCTTTTTTTATATGATGCAAAAGAGATCATTTTTCCTCTCATTACCGCCTTATTGTGTTTAGTTTTTCTTGTGTTTTTGTATTTCTGTGTTGTGGTTTTATTTTTCATTTGTTTTTTTTTTTGTTGTGTTTAGTTTTTATGTGTTGTGGTTTTATTTTTTATTTGTATTTTGTTTTTCTTGCTTTTTTTATTCATGTGTTTTGGTTTTATTTTTTTGTTTGTTTTTTGTGTTTATTTTTAAAAAAATTTTTTGTATATATGTGTTGTGGTTTTATTTTTTGTTTGTTTTTTGATTGTGTTTAGTTTTTCTTGTGTTTTTGTATTTCTGTGTTGTAGTTTTATTTTTCGTTTGTTTTGTTTTTTTTGTTGTTGTGTTTAGTTCTTATGTGTTGTGGTTTTATTTTTCGTTTGTATTTTGTTTTTCTTGTTTTTGTATTTATTTGTTGTTTGTTTTTTGTTGTGTTTAGTTTTTCTTGTTTTTTGTATTTATGTGTTGTGGTTTTATTTTTTGTTTGTTTTTTGTTGTGTTTTGTTTTTCTTGGTTTTTTTTGTTGTGGTTTTATTTTTTGTTTGTTTTTTGTTGTGTTTTGTTTTTCTTTGTTTTTTGTATTAATTTGTTGTGGTTTTATTTTTGTTTGGTTTTTTATTTTGTTGTGTTTAGTTTTTATGTGTTGTGGGATCATTTTTTGTTTGTTTTTTTGTTGTGTTTAGTTTTTCTTTTTTTGTATTTATTTGTTGTGGTTTGATTTTTTTGTTTGATTTTTGTTGTGTTTTGTTTTTCTTGGTTTTTTGTATTTATTTGTTGTGGTTTTATTTTTTGTTTGTTTTTTGTTGTGTTTTGTTTTTCTTTGTTTTTTGTATTAATTTGTTGTGGTCTTTATTTTTTGTTTGTTTTTTTGTGTTTAGTTTTTCTCGTTTTTTGTCTTTATTTGTTGTGGTTTTATTTTTTGTTTGTTTTTTGTTGTGTTTTGTTTTTCTTTGTTTTTTGTATTAATTTGTTGTGGTTTTATTTTTGTTTGGGGTTTTTTTTTTGTTGTGTTTAGTTTTTATGTGTTGTGGTATCATTTTTTGTTTGTTTTTTTGTGTTTAGTTTTTCTTTTTTTGTATTTATTTGTTGTGGTTTGATTTTTTTGTTTGATTTTTGTTGTGTTTTGTTTTCTTGGTTTTTTGTATTTATTTGTTGTGTTTTATTTTTTGTTTGTTTTTTGTTGTGTTTTGTTTATCTTTGTTTTTTGTATTAATTTGTTGTGGTCTTTATTTTTTGTTTGTTTTTTTGTGTTTAGTTTTTCTCGTTTTTTGTCTTTATTTGTTGTGGTTTTATTTTTTGTTTGTTTTTTGTTGTGTTTTGTTTTTCTTTGTTTTTTGTATTAATTTGTTGTGGTTTTATTTTTGTTTGGGGTTTTTTTTTTTGTTGTGTTTAGTTTTTCTTTTTTTGTATTTATTTGTTGTGGTTTGATTTTTTTGTTTGATTTTTGTTGTGTTTTGTTTTCTTGGTTTTTTGTATTTATTTGTTGTGTTTTATTTTTTGTTTGTTTTTTGTTGTGTTTTGTTTTTCTTTGTTTTTTGTATTAATTTGTTGTGGTCTTTATTTTTTGTTTGTTTTTTTGTGTTTAGTTTTTCTCGTTTATTGTATTTATTTGTTGTGGTTTTATTTTTTGTTTGTTTTTTGTTGTGTTTTGTTTTTCTTGGTTTTTTGTATTGATTTGTTGTGGTTTTATTTTTTGTTTCTTTTTCTTGTGTTTGGGTTTTTTTTGTTTTTTGTATTGATGTGTTGTGTTTTAGGGTTTGTTTTTTGTTGTGATTTTGTGTTGTTTTTGTTACTTGACAATTTTTTTTTGTTGCTGTCATCTTCCATGTCCTGATAGCCATGACGTTGTTCTTCTTTTCCTTTCTTCCTCTTCGAGTTCACTCTTTCAAGGTTTGAACGTCTAACTTCTCTCTGACAGCATCGGAGATTAAATCTGCGATCACCAGAAATATTTCCTGCAGCGTTTCCACCAGATCTAGGCTCGAGTCTGTGTTGGACATATTCAAATTTATCATGGTCCTCTCCCTGGAAAAGAAATGAAAAATAAAACATGGTTAGAAATAAAGAAAAGAACAACTAAAATCTCAACAATATATTGAAAACATTTGCATAGATTTGATGAAGGAACTTAATACATACCTTTCAGATAATCCCTGAAAGTACATTGAAATGATGGAGGTGAGGATGCTTTTTATGGATGCAGATTCGGATGAGAATTCAGAAACTGGGATCGGCTTGGTGTCGGGTGATTCTTCTTTCCCCATCATCACGGTGTTTTCAGGAGAAGCAGGAGTGAAGGTCAGGTCTTCCTCAGCAGGCTCAGCGGCTAATTCAGAGTTTTCACAAAACATACGATGATCAAACGTAGGTGGATCTGTGTCTGGACTGAAACTGGAAAACATCAGCTCCGACCACATGGAGCGAGATGATGAACAGCTGATTTCAGAAGTTTCAGACTTTGGAGTTGCCAGATTTGCAGATGCACTGGCAGAGTCGCGTCTAGTTGGGGTAAGATTGTAACGACTCTCAGCGACTTGATCTTTGTTTTCATTAGAAGTCAAAGAATCAGATAAAGCGTGACCCAGTTCACTGTCATCTGTCCCGTTACACAAAGAGGAATACAGATCAGCAGTCAAAAAGGGCTTCAAGAGATCCATGTCCATGTCTATCCTGGCTGTGGATGTTGAAAACAGAGAGGCGGGAATTTTCACATTTCCATCTTCTGGAGTCTCACAGCTTGATGCGATAAAGTTGTCTTCAGTCTGAGTGGTTGGATCTGTGTTTTCATCTGGTACCTGATCATCATGTGAAGGTTTGTCTGAAGCAGAAGGAGACTCTGTGTGTTTGCTGGAGTGAAGCGAAGCAGCAGCAGAAACCAGATCAGGACGCGAGGAACCAGGCGACAAGTCGCTGCTTTCAGGTTTTGAATCGGTTTCCAACTCTTCTGCTGGAGACTGCTCTTCTATGTCCTCTAACTTTCTTTGGAAGAAGTGCTTCACCTTTCTCTTCATGATTTGAAAGACATTTCGGCTTTGTTTGTCTTCAGGTGTCTCATCTGGCTCGTAAGAAAAATGTGCAGCAGTTAGAGAAGTTTTCGGTTGATCTTCAGCAACATCTTGAGATGTTCCTTCTGTCCTGGTAGAAGATGTATCTGACGTGTCCCAGCTAGAGGTAGTAAAAGGTTCAACGCTCTCAGTGGTTTCATCTGGGTTTCCATCAGAAATCAAACCAAAGTGACAGAAAGAGGAGTGGAGAGGAAGAGTCGTTGAAAGGTTTGAGAGATCCACGTCATCATCTCCAGGTGTTTCTTCCATCTTGACTGTGGATGTCGTCAACAGAGAGGTGGGAGTTTTTACATCTGGAGTCTCACAGCGAGATTTGATAAAGCTGTCTTTCTCCGATGACTGTTTAGATTTTTTTGTTGATTTTCTTCTGAAGAAACGCTTCATCTTTTTCTTAATGGTGTTTAAGAAGGTTTTAATTTGTTTGTCTTCAGATTCCTCATCTGTCTCGTCTGATACATGAGGAGAACGTTCAGCAGCAGAAAGAGAAGTTTTGGAAAGATGTGTGTCATCATCTTGAGATGTTTCTTCTGTCCTGGTTGGAGACGTCCTCAATGGAGACACTGGAGTTTGCAGAGCTACAGTCTCTGGTTTCTCACATTTAGAGATGTTGTAATTGTCATCATACTCAGTGTTTGGATCTGTGTTTTCATCAGGAACCTGATCCTCATGTGAAGGTTCCACTAAATTTAAAGGAGACTCCATGTGTCTGCTGGAGTGAAGAGAAGCAGCAGCAGAAACAGGATCAGAACAGGAGGAGCCAGATGATAACTTGCTCCCTGCAGGTTCTGAATTTGTTCCCAGATCTTTCTTTGATGACTGTTTAGATTTTTTTGCTGATTTTCTTCTGAAGAAACGCTTTATCTTTTTCTTAATGGTGTTTAAGAAGGTTTTATCTTGTTTGTCTTCAGATTCCTCATCTGTCCCGTCTGATACATGAGGAGAACATTCAGCAGCAGAAGGAGAAGTTTTGGAAAGATGTGTGTCATCATCTTGAGATGTTTCTTCTGTCCTGGTTGGAGACGTCCTCAATGGAGACACTGGAGTTTGCAGAGCTGTCTCTGGTTTCTCACATTTAGAGATGTTGTAATTGTCATCATACTCAGTGTTTGGATCTGTGTTTTCATCAGGAACCTGATCATCATGTGAAGGTTCCACTAAATTTAAAGGAGACTCCATGTGTCTGCTGGAGTGAAGAGAAGCAGCAGCAGAAACAGGATCAGAACAGGAGGAGCCAGATGATAACTTGCACCCTGCAGGTTCTGAATCTGGTCCCAGATCTTTCTTTGATGATAATTTATCTTCTGATTTGCTTCTGAAGAAACGCTTCATCTTTTTTTTCGTGGTTTTAAAGATGTTTTTACCCGAGTTGGATCCAGATGATATGTTGGAGGAATGTTTAGTAGCAGTAAATGATGTCTGTGAAAGGTCTTTGTGGACATCTTGAGATGTTTCCTCCGTCTTGGTCATGGATGTTGGAGTTTTTACATCTGTGTTTTCATGTGAGGGTTCCACTAATTGAAAAGGAGGCTCCGGGAGTTTGCTGGAGCGAGGAGAAGCAGCACTGTCAGGACATGAGAGCTCACGTGACAAGCTGCTGTTTTCAGGTTCTGAATCTCTCTCCAGATCTTGTTCCGACAACTGTTGAGATTCATCCTGTGACTTTCTTCCGAAGAAGTGCTTCAACTTTTGCTTCATGGTAGTAAAGACGGTTTTAGTTTGTTTGACAGAAGATTCTTCTGTCCTGCTAGCAGACATCCGCAATGGATGTCCTGAAGTTTGCAGATTTTTAGCATCGGGAATGTCAGCACTCTGAGGGGTTTGATCATTTAAAGGATACGTTTCCGTCTCACCTGCTCCACCCAACACGGCAGAGACAAGCTCAGGAACCGCCACTGAAGGTTTGAACAAAGGCGTAATAAATGCATCCATTTCTAGTTTGGTGGGACTGCTGGGCAGCTCCACGGGTCGCTCCTGGTCCATTTGACTCAGTTCTGCAAAAGCTCGTCTGAGAGCAAAATGCTTTTTCAAATAGAGCTTGGTTTTTTCCTGGACGTACCTGTTGGTGAATCCAACGTCCCCGTTTGACTTAAACCATGATTCAGCTTTCCATTTATCTCTCAACTGCATAAACTCGTGGAGATCTTCGGTCACACAGTTCAGTGTTTCCATGCAGAGTTTGTTCCATCCGTTCTTCATGGCTTGATCCATTTTTTATACTCGCTGAGTTTAGAAATGTTCAGGTTTACTGGACTTTCTGGTTTAAACGTTGAGTCTGAGAGTGTCTGCCTTAATAAGCAAGCTATGATGTCACATAGAGAATGTCTTCCTTTGATGTCTCACATCACCATGACAACCGACGGCATGGCGATGGAATGTCTTTGATGAGTCGTTCACCTGCCTGATTTATGCTTTGTTTATTTTCAAAAGGGATTCCTGGGGCCATGTCTTTAGTTTAAGGTGACTTTCTCCCTTCCCGAACTACAAGCTATAAATATTATTATTATTATTATCATTACAGCAGCAATGGTGTTTCTAATGTTTTATGTGCTTTAAGGCTAATTAATTTAATGAGTATTGAATTATAATATGGTATATATTGGGCCAATATAAAATATATTTTCCAAAATATATTCATTTTTTATAATATATATATATATATATATATATATATATATATATATAGATAGATATATATAGATATATATATATAGATATAGATATATAGATATATATAACAAGATCATATATATATATATATATATATATATATATATATATATATATATATATATAGATAGATAGATAGATAGATATATAACTCAGTATAATATATGCCAATTATAAAAACAATTTATAATAAAAGATTATAAAAACTGTTGGATGTTAAAGTTATGGATGTTACAGTTATGGCTGTTACAGTTATGGATGTTACCATATGGGATTTATTGTTATGCATGTTACAGTTATGGATGTTACAGTTATGGATGTTACTGCATGGGATTTACTTCTATGGATGTTACAGTTATGTATGTTACAGTTATGGATGTTACCATATGGGATTTATTGTTATGCATGTTACAGTTATGGATGTTACAGTTATGGATGTTACTGCATGGGATTTACTTCTATGTATGTTACAGTTATGTATGTTACAGTTATGGATGTTACCATATGGGATTTACTGTTATGAATGTTACAGTTATGGATGTTAGAATTATGGATGTTTGTTACGACCCGTTATGAGGGTTGGCGCAACAAAGTACGGCGGACACCATGGATGCAAAAGGAAGGCATTTTATTTTATACTCCTGGGTAGCTAACACAATGTAGCTAAGCATGTAGCAACATGCTAGTTGGTTGTTGAACAGACAAAGAAAAAGGACTGCCAATGCACACTCTAGGTCTGATGAACCCAACCAGGGTAAGACCACAAGAAAACAAACAAAACAGAAGTCTGAATCCCAAATAAATTCATAAGGTTCACACACAGGAATGTCCTGTCATGAAAACCAGAACAATGTTCTTAAGGTTCACCACAGACATAGGTCTCAAAGGACTCCCATAAAAGTAAACATCACGCAAAATGTCCAACACAAAACCCAAGTTGAGGGGGACAACCACCAGAAACAGACAGTTGCTTCCCCCTCCAGCCGAAGTGCAGCAGTGTCCTTTTATTTCCTGGTTTGCTCCCGGAATGGCACTCTGTGAACCAATAAGAAGAGGGGCCGTCGAAGATGTGTCCACAGTAACCACTCCCGGATCGGGGGGGCGTAGCTTGCACTTTCATCCAGAATGGAGATCAGGTGTGGTTCTTTCACAGGTGCTCGTAACAATGTTACTGTATGGGATTTACTGTAATGGATGTTAAAGTTATGGATGTTACAGTTATGGCTGTTACAGTTATGGATGTTACCATTTGGGATTTATTGTTATGC
>NC_136613.1:8195695-8213195 GCF_933228915.1 Telmatherina bonti
CATGCGAGATATTCATCAACCTAGATATCGAATCAAATGATGTTAATGAGGTGCTCACTGATTGATCGCTGGAAGTCCGGAGTCAAAAGGGGGGCGAGGCCAATAGTCTCCATGCTAAAAACATTAGCAGCTAATGATAGCAGCTAACAGGTTTTTACACACCAAAATATTAACATAGAACATTAAAAACACACTCATTTTATTTCACACAGTTTATACACAGACACAATTTCCCCTAACCTCTGTGTCTTCACTGCATGTAGATAAATAAAACATATCTTTCAGATCCATCATACCAGGAGTCAGTCCTCCATATCCACAGAGGGTGCAGCTGCAGATATTAATCCTGCACAGCTCCCGTTTTACAAACATGACGGGAAGATGTCAGAAATAAAAAGTTTGCATTCTGGTTCGGTGAATAAATCCGATGACGGAAATGAAAAGGCAGTAGAACATCACTTAAAAAAAAGAAAAAACTGATAGATATCCTCCATGCCGATATCAAATAGGTGCCAATATCAGACGGTCACCTTGTTAAATTATCGTTAGGATTATTACAACTGCCATGTCATGGTGGGGAGAGCAAAGCTACATCCATCATGAATACTGTACTTACTATGTGGTAGCAGGCTTGAAAAATATTAAATAGAGAAGTCATTTACAAACATTTACATGGCAGAGCATCAGATAGATAAAATAAAACTTGGGGCTCATTTGTTCACTACAGGAAGTTAAACCTTCAGGCTCGTCTCGTTAGCATTAGCATTATCTGCATCAGCTTAATCACGTCTCAGTCACGTCAAAGCAGAACTTTATAGCAGTAGTGACACTTACCGACTGCATTGATGGTGAGCCTCTTAAAGTTGCAATTGCCCCTCTTTCCAACCGAGTTGATGCCGTCTTCACCTGGTATTTTCCCAAATGTTAGCAAAATGTTTGGCACAAACAGAGGCCGCAGCCGGCAGAGATGCAGGTGCATTATCAGCAAAAAATAATGTAATCCATTTGTCCCTGGTAGTTTGGTCCGCTGATGAAGGGAGAGCAAAAAACCTTCCAATGTTGGTTTTGCTAACAGACAGCCGAGCAGTGGACATGGGATCGCTGCTCGCACGTCTTCACACAGATTGTTGCTAATAGCAACTGAGGCAGGTCTAGCAGGTGTATTTAGGCGTGGAAAAGGAGTTGGTTAATGCAAATAGCTCCCTGGGATTACGACATCCCGCGGAAAAAAAAAAAAAAAAAAAGCATTTGTGAGACTTCAGCCTTGTGGGCAGCTATGCTGCGAACAAAGCGTCTAGATGGAAAAACCCGGCCGTCTTCAAAAGATAGGCTTCAGAGGATGTTAGCACTTCCGCTCAACACTAATACGCATGTTTTAACTTGAAAAAGTGCAATTTCCAGGTGATGACTCCTTTAAATGATCCAATGATTTGTTTGTTTTTTGTTGTGTTTAGTTTTTCTTTTTATATTCACGTGTTTTGGTTTTATTTTTGTTTGTTTTTTGTTGTGTTCAGTTTTTCTTGTTTTTTGTATTTGATGTGGTTTTATTTTTTGTGGGGGTTTTTTTGTTTTTTTGTTGTGTTTAGTTTTTCTGTTTTTTTTTTTTTATTCATGTGTTGTGTTTTCCTTTTTGTTGTGTTTTTCCTTTTTATGTGTTGTGGTTTTATTTTTTGTTTGTATTTTGTTTTTTGTTTTTTGTATTTATTAGTTGTGGTTTTATTAATTATATGTGTGTATGTATATATATATGTATATATATATTGCTTTTTTTTGTGATTTTATTTTTGTTGTGTTTAGTTTTTCTCTTTTTTGTATTTATTTATGTGTTGTGGTTTTATTTTTTTGTATGTTTGCTTGTTTGTTTTTTGTTGTTTAGTTTTTTTTTGTATTCATGTGTTGTGGTTTTATTTTTTGTTTTTGTTGTGTTTAGTTTTTCTTTTTATATTCATGTGTTTTGGTTTTATTTTTGTTTGTTTTTTGATTGTGTTCAGTTTTTCTTGTGTTTTTGTATTTCTGTGTTGTGGTTTTATTCTTCGTTTGTTTTTTTTTGTTTTGTTTAGTTTTTATGTGTTGTGGTTTTATTTTTTGTTTGTATTTTGTTTTTCTTGTTTTTTGTATTTATGTGTTGTGGTTTTATTTTTTGTTTGTTTTTTGTTGTGTTTAGTTTTTCTTTTTTGTGTTTTTGTGTGAAGTCATGTGTTTAGAGAGAGGCGCAGGTAAGTTCTGCGGCAGTGACGTAAATTTTGCGAGACGGCAGATTTAGTCAAGGCGCGTTAAAACAAATATTCATTCTACATCATATTCTTGCCAATATAATCTTAAAACTGTTTCTGGAAGCAAACAATTAAAAAGTCTTGTTTAAGGTAAACTCTGGAGCAAAGCGAGGAGGATCTCACCAGCTTGTCGGAGTTTATTGACGAGTGTTTCAACCGCATCGTCACGGGCAAGACAAGCCAAACATCAACTCCGTCTGCACCAAGATCCGCTTCAACCTCCAAGAGAAGCCGGAAAGAAGACTCCTCTCACGGGGATGACACCTCAGACATCCTGATGTCCATTGACAAAAATCTCGCCAGCTTCGACGCTCGTCTGGGCCTGTTGGAAGTTCTCCACCGGGAGTTTCAGTCGCTGCGGGAGTCGCTGGAATTCAGCCAAAAGCAGGTGGAGTCTCTGGCCGCAGAGAACGCCAGCCTCAGGGAGACGGTGACTTCTCTCAACGAGGGGATGACCCGACTCACAGAGGAAAATAAAAAAATAAAGGAAACTGTGATCGATCTCCAGGCGCGCAGCATGAGGGACAACCTGGTCTTCGCAGGAATCCCGGAGCAACAAGAAGAGGATCCAGAGCAAACAATCAGATCATTTATCCAAACCAAGCTGAAGCTACCCGAAGACGCGGTGAGGAACATCGCATTTCACCGAATTCATCGCTTAGGTGGGAAAAGACCGGACAGCCGCAGACCGAGACCGATTGTAGCCAAGTTCGTGAGCTACAAACAGAAAGAGCAGATGAGGGATCGAGGTCCGGAACTCCGCGGGACCGATTTTAGTGTAAATAATCAGTTTCCCAAAGAGATTCTGGAGAGACGCAGGGTCCTGTTTCCCATCCGAAAGAAGCTCAGACGAAGGATCCCGTGCAGTCATCGCGGTGGACAAATTGTTTGTTAATGGACAGCTTTACTGTGACATAAATATCACCCCCTGGCTCTACTAACCTCATCACTCATACAGCTAATCATTGTTAAATTTACATGTTAATCTGCTATAAGAACATTAATTATGGTCACCCAGAACTGTACATTTACTGCCAGTCTTTGTAAATTTACTGTTCTTGTTGCTTTTGTTTTGTTTTGTTTTTTGTTTTTTTGCCTTTTTTTCCCTCTTTTTTCCCTCCCTTTTAGGGCTTTTGTTTTTGCTCTTTTGTTTGTGCTATTTCTTTCTTTTTATGTGTCGTTGTAGTTGTTTGCTTTTCTCACTCCTTTCCTTTCTAGCTGCTATTTCATTCTATTATGCCATACCAACAATAATATGTCGGGTACACACGTACATCCACATGACACAGACACAAAATGTCATGCACACAACATACCTACAACACAGAGCACGTTTAATCACATCAACACTCACCCCCAACTCTCACACACACTCTAAGCATGTGAACAGACATACAGGAACATTGTACACACAGATGAACTTATATACGCACACAATCTACACACAGCATGCATGCATTAATGTGGGCTTGCACACACACAAACACACACATACTTTTATAGAAACACTTCAGTAGCTTGAGCATGACCACCCTGAGGTTTGTTACGTGGAATATACGTGGAGCTGGCTCCAGGGAGAAGAGGTTGAGGGTGTTTAGCAGATTGAATGGTCTACAGGCAGACATTGTCCTGCTACAGGAGACTCATTTATTAAAAACAACAGCTAACGTACTCTCTACAGTACAGTTCCCTCACGTGTGCTCGGCCTGCTTCAATTCTAGACAAAGAGGAGTAGCCATTTTGATAAACAGGAAAATTAATTTTACTGCTTATATTATAATTTTAGACCCAGATGGAAGATTCATAATAATGACATTATCTATCCAAAACATGAAGTTATGCATCGCAAATATTTATGGCCCAAACACTGATGACCCCTCTTTTTTTCATTCCTTCCTCTCCTTATGATCACCTTGATAATACACTTATCATTGGGGGCGACCTCAACATGACCTTAAACTCTGGGATGGACAAGGTGGGCAGAGCAGGGAAACACAGGGTCTGGCAGTCAGCAAGAGTTTTTAAACAATATATGGAGGATTTTGGTCTTTGTGATGTCTGGCGCTCACAACACCTCACTGCTAGAGAGTACACTTACTTTTCATTGGTCCACCACTCATACCCCAGAATAGACTACTTCCTCACTAACAGCTCTATGATGAACAATATCTCAGAAACTAAAATCCATTCCATCACTATCAGTGATCACGCACCAGTATCATTTACCCTAATTAATAAGAAAACTAAACCATCTTATAGCAAATGGAGATTTAATACATCATTACTTAAAGATCTTGATTTTATCAGTTACTTTGAAAGGGAATGGTCTTTGTATATAGAAAACAATGACATACCAGGAACGTCAGCATGTGTTCTTTGGGAGGCAGAAAAAAGCAGTAATGAGAGGGAAAATAATTTCATTTTCATCACATAAGAAAAAGAAGGAGGGTTCAAAAATATCTGAACTAGAGCTTAAAATAAAATCACTAGAAGATGCCTACAAGGCTTCTCCAGAAGAGCAAGTTCTGAATCACATAAGAAAGGCTAAACTAGAGCTGAATGAAATAGTTGACCAAAAAACCCAGGTTTTGCTACAAAGACTTTGCTTAGAGAATTTTGAACATAGCAACAAATCTGGAAGATTTCTCGCAAATCAATTAAAAGCAAACAAGGAGAAAACAACCATCTCCTCTGTTAAAGATTCAATAGGAAATATCCTCCATGACCTTGATGGAATAAATGACACATTTAGGGATTTCTATAAAACACTATATTCCTCAGAAACAGATCCATCAGACAACAGCATTGAGGAATTTCTCAGCTACCTCAATCTTCCAAAGTTACAACAGGATCAGGAAATGGTTTTGGACGCACCCATTTCAGTAGGGGAACTACATGAAGCTTTAAAACACATGCCCAGCAATAAAGCTCCAGGACCAGACGGTTTTCCAGTTGAATATTATAAAGAATTGTGGTCTACACTAGCACCCACTTTTTATAAAATGGTTTCAGAAATTAAGGAAAAAGGCCAAATATCTCAAAAACATGAATTTGGCAGTATTACAGTAATACTAAAACCAGGAAAAGACCCCAAACTCCCATCTAGTTATCGTCCAATATCACTAATGAACGTAGATCTTAAAATAATCAGTAAAGTGCTTGCTACAAGACTAGAACAAATAACCCCACTTATCATACATCCTGCTCAAACAGGATTTATCAAGGGACGACATTCCACCACTAATACGCGCAGACTAATAAATCTAATTGATTATGCCACCATACATAACCTGGAAACTACAATAATCTCACTAGATGCTGAAAAAGCATTTGACAGGGTGAACTGGAAATTCTTATTTGCAACATTAAGAAAATTCGGGTTTGGCTCATCGTTTATCGACTGGATAAAGATATTGTATAGCAATCCAAATGCATGCGTCAGGACAAATGATCAAACTTCTCACAGCTTCAGTTTGCAGAGAGGCACCAGACAAGGCTGTCCACTCTCCCCTTCACTTTTTGCAATCTTTATTGAACCCTTAGCAACTAGCATTAGACAAAACAAAGACATTAAAGGCATTAACTGTAGAAATATGGAGCATAAGACCAGTCTTTATGCTGATGATGTATTACTTTTCCTTCAAAATTCACAATCATCCATCTGTCAGACAATCACACTCATCAATAAATTCTCATCAATTTCTGAATATTCCATTAATTGGTCTAAAACCACCGTTCTACCCATCAACTGTTCCTTCCATAATACTCCTGACGCTGCTTTACAGTCAGGAAATATTAAATACTTGGGAATAAACATCTCACCCAGACTGTCAGACCTTACAAAGCTAAATTATGTCCCTCTACTAAAAACAGTTGAGGACGATCTCACACGGTGGAAATCTTTACCCATATCACTAATGGGAAGAGTTGCCACTGTAAAAATGATGATTCTACCTAAAATCAATTATCTGTTTTCAATGATCCCCATTAAACCTCCATCGACCTGGTTTAAATCGCTGGACTCTCATGTCACTAGATTTCTCTGGAAAGACAAACCACCACGGATTAGTCTAAAAACACTCCAGAAGACTAAAGATAGCGGTGGCTTAGACTTGCCTAATTTCCAAAATTACTTTATAAGCAACAGACTACAATACATCTCTAAATGGCTTAAACCTAGCTATCTAGATGAACCATGGCTTAATATAGAAGAAGCTATGTGTGAGGATATGGCAATTTCAGACCTGCCATTTATCAGCACAGCTGTCAAACGCCACAAATGCTTTAAAAGCATTAATATCAGCTCCTCACTAATGGCCTGGTGGGAATTTCTTAAACTAACCAAATCCTTGCTTATTCCATGCAAACTTACACCTATTTGGAACAATCCCAACATCCAGCAAAACCGGAAAATGATAAACTTCCCTCAGTGGAAGAATAAAGGAATAAAACAGTTAGAACATTTAATAGAAAACGGGAACTTTCTCCCTTTTGATATAATTACTTCACGATATGAAATCAGCAGCACAAAATTTTTAGAATACCACCAACTTAAATCTATTATAGGTAAGAAATACACCCCTGATCAATTAAACTTGCAGCTACCTATCAGGGCTGCAGAATTCTTAAATCTCAATGCCCCAAAACTGTTATCCAAAATATATAGATTACTATCAAAGCTAGATGATTCCATATGTCTCCCAACTTCTAAATGGGAAGCAGACTTATCCAGTAACGTTGACCAAAATGAATGGTCACAAATCTGTTCAAATACATTTACAATGACTAGGAATTCAAACATGCAACTAATACAATTTAAAATTCTGCATAGAACTCATTATACAGGACACAGGATGTTCAGGATGGGTCTGTCACAATCAAACATCTGTCCACACTGCACTGGCAACACAATTGACAGCTACTACCATGCTTTGTGGTCTTGCCCACCTGTCCAAAAGCAAACAAAGTCTGTGTATCCAGCAGTTCAGAAATCTCTTATTAGATCACATCAGTATGGAGATGATGTCTGCCTCCTCAAGGGATCAGTCAGCTGAACTTCATTCGCTCTGGTCCCCTGTGATCAGCTCCATCACTTAGTATGGGGGGAGAATGTGACCTTATAGCGCTCGGGGTTGGTGGCCGGTTGGGGGTCTCTGGAGGCTGTGGGTCTGTGGTGGGCTCCTGGGGGGGGATTTTGACTGCTCCACTGCTGGGGTGGCAAGGTTTCTAGCCCTACTGTGGACCTGGATGGACCAGCGGCTGGAGTTGCCACGCGGCGGCGGGGTGAGGTCGCTGGCGGGTGATGGGTTGGCGGGCTTGACTCTGTAACGGGCGCCTGTGCCGCCGTGGGGTGGGCTGGGCGGGGTCCCGGGCTCCGGTGCCCGGGGTTGTCCCCTGTCTCTTGGCGGTGGGGGGTCCTGCCGCTACGGCGGCGGGCAGGTACATGCTCTGGTGCCTGGTTGCAACCCTGGGACTTGGGGAGTGGGGGGTGTTTGATAGTATGGATGGGATGTGTGTGTGTGTGGAGGGGTGTGTGTAGGGGGTGTGTGTTGAGGACTGGTGGCGGTACATAGGTGTGTGGATGTGTGTGGGTAGGGAAGTGTGATGATGCGTGTGTGGGGGGGGAGTGGTGGTAGTTCATGTATACGGGTGTGCGTGGGTGTGTGTGTGGGGGGGGGTGTTGTGGTGTCTGTGGGGGGGGGTAGTGCCGTGTGTGTGGGGGAATGGGGTGATGCGTGTATGTGGGGAGTGGCGGTGGTGCATGTATACGGGTGTGTGTGTGGGGGGGGGGTTGTCTGTGTGTGGTGGGTTGGTGGATAAGTGTAGATGTGATGGATGGGGGTGGGGGAGATTTGGATGTGACGTAGGGGTCAGGAGGAAGGTTTTGAGGGTGGGCTGAATGTGTGGCTGGGTGGACCTGTATGTGTCGGGAAGTGTGTGTGTGTGTGTGTGTGTGTGTGTGGCTGTAGGTGTGTGTGCTGAGACAGTGGCGGATGTGCGTGAAAGTGCCGATGTGTGGACAAGGGGGGACTTCATGTCCCCAGGTGGGGGTGTCCTCTGTGAGTGAGGGGCGGTGAACAATCGGTCTGGGATTCCCCTTCTGTCGCCCCTCCTCTTCTTTGTCCTCATGCCCCCCTTTTGCGTGTGGTGGGTTGGTCCCCTCCTGGGTCGGTGTTGACTCTCTGGTTAGAGTCGCTGGTTATGGGGATGGCTGCCCCTGGCTTGTCCTGGTCCTTGGGAGGCCCTGGGAGTGGGGGGCATGCCTAGTGCCGGGGACGGCTCACCTTCTGGAGGAAAGCTCCCTTTCCTCCAGACTTAAATCCCTCGACCCCTCTTCCTCCCCGCTCCCCATCACACACAGGCAGGGTATTGGGAGATGTGCACGTGGCGCTGGGTGGTGAGAAAGGCCATCAAGGTGGTCTTGATCGCTGCACCCAGCCTCGGCTCACCTCCCAGTTTTAATTACACTGTACACTTAAACACCAAAACACTGACAACTCACAAGATTAGGGGGAAGGGCATGCCGTGTATGGTGGGCTCTCCCAACACCGCGTGGCACTTCCCTCAATTTTAATTGCAACTAATACATACTTCACAATCAGTCATAAGCGAGGGGGAGGCAGGGGCGATAGGGTCCTCTCATGCCCCTATTCTCGGGGCTTTACTGGGGGAGGGTACGGGTGGGGGAAGAGTGCCATCCATTAGGCCTAAGTCTGGGCTGGCCTGGCTGTAGGGGGGTTGTCGCCAGCCCTGGGGGGGTGCTGGGTCAGCTGCATCTGTGGAGTGGTGGGGGGGACGCTGGGAGTGGTGGGCGGTAATTATGGGGGCCCTGATCGGGGCCATCCTGTCCTCTGCCCCCTCTGGGGCATCTCACATGGGACATGATGGTGAGGTGAGGATGTGTGGGAGCGGGTGTATGGGGTTACAGATGGATGGTTGGGGGGGGGATAGGGATGTGTGCGGATGAGTAGGTGTGTGTGTGTGTATGTGTGAGTGGAGGGGTATGTTGGTGGGTGGGTTGTATGTAATGGGGTGTGCCTGTGCTGGAGGAGTGAGGATGTCTGTGGGGGGGCTGTGGGTGGTGGAGGGGTGTTTGGTGGGGCATGTGTGGTTGGGTAGAAGTAGAGGGATGGGATGGCGGGGTGTGAGCGTGTGCGGGGGCGGGGTCGGTTGGGGTTTGTGTGACTTGGTATGGGTGAGTGAGTAGAGGTGGGGTGGGGTTGTGTATGTGATGGGAGATGTGTGTGGATTGCGGAGGGGTGTGTGGATGGGGGCTGAGAGGGGAGTGCGTGTTCGGGGAAGGAGAGTATGCATGTATATGTATGTGTGGTTTGGTGGTGGGGGGGGTGGTGTCCTGTACCCGGGGAGCGCAGCTGGTGCACTGGGGTTCGACCTGGCTGCCGCTAGGTGGCGGTCTGGGGATCCTGGTCCTCCGTCGGTGGGGGCTGTGCCCTCTGCCTGCGGGGGCGGGGGGCTGCTCTCGGGCTCTTGGGGCCCTGGAGCCTGTGCTCTGTCTGCCCTGGGTGACCAGTGCCCGGCGGGATCGGCCCTTGCCGGCCTGGGCCTGCTTGGGCCTGTTCCCCCTGACTGCGGGACTCTGGTTGGGGACCTCCTTCGCCACTCCTGGGCGGATGCATGGCTGGCTCCGGAGTGGAGCGGTTGGGGTCTGTGCCTGGGGGTGACTGTCGGTTACCCGGGGCTCTGGGTTCTCCTGGCCTGCCTCTGGACCTAGGCGGGCGGGGTCACATTGGCATGATCACTCTTCTCTGAACACGTTTCTCTCTAAATGTTCTGCATGAATGTTCTGCATGTGTCACAGTCACTGAGTCATCCAGCAAGTTTATTCATTAACAGATTCATTTTTTATTTAACTTGCTAGTTTCTGGTCCTCCTGATTGTCAATGGTTTTGTTCTCCACAGGGACCATGAATCTAGAGTTGGCTTGTGTGGGTGTATATATTTATGTGTGTGGGTGGGTATGTGTGTGTACATGTGTATGTATGTATATGTATGCATGTATGTGTATGGATATGTATGTGTATATGTATGTATATATATATATATATATATGTGTGTGTGTGTGTGTGTGTGTGTGTGTATGTATATATGTATATATATATGTGCGAGTGTATATACATGTATATGTAGGTGGGTGTGTATGTGCATATACGTGTATGCATTGATCTCTTTCTTTTGTTTTTTCTGTTCTCTTTTCTGTTCTCTTTCTGCCCCTTTCCTGTCCTTTCCGGTCAGGTCCAGCAGCATAAACTCTGTAATACAAACTATTATCCAAAGCAAATAGAAAAATAAAATAAGAATCAAGAAATACAAGGGGATCATTACATCTATAAAAGTTCCCCTTGGCAAAATAAATTTGCTCAGCAGAACACAGCGTCCAGAACATCAGTCTGCTTGCTTAAATGCTGAACAAGACAAAAAAAAAAAAAAAAAAAAGTTTTTCTTTTTGTATTTATGTGTTGTGGTTTTATTTTTTTTTGTGTTTTGTTTTCTTGTTTGTTGCATTTATTTGTTGTGGTTTTATTTTTTGTTTGCTTTTTGTTGTGTTTTGTTTTTCTTGGTTTTTTGTATTTATTTGTTGTGGTTTTATTTTTAGTTTGTTTTTTTGTTGTGTTTTGTTTTTCTTTGTTTTTTGTTTTAATTTGTTGTGGTTTTTATTTTTTGTTTGTTTTTGTTGTGTTTGGTTTTTTTTTTTTTTTTGTATTGATGTGTTGTGTTTTAGGGTTTGTTTTTTGTTGTGATTTTCTTGGTATTCATATGTTGTGTTAGTGTGTTATGGTTGTGCTTGTTTTTTGTTGTGTTTTTCTGTTGTTTTTGTTACTTGACAATTTTTTTTTTGTTGCTGTCGTCTTCCATGTCCTGATAGCCATGACTAACCGAATTAATAAAGTTAAATCATGATCAGCTAATAAAAACAGTAAACGATGACCTCTCAAGGTGGAAGCGCTTGCCCATATCACTTATGGGGAGGGTTTCCACTGTTAAAATGATGGTTTTACCAAAAGTTAATTACCTTTTCTCAATGGTTCCCATCAGACCACCCTCAACTTGGTTTAAATCACTAGACTCCCACATATCCAGATTTCTCTGGAAAAACAAGCCATTCCGCATTAGTCTAAAAACTTTACAACAGACCAAAGACGGAGGTGGGTTGGACCTGTCAAATTTTAATCAATATTTCTTATGTAATAGGCTGCAATGCATCTCCAAGTGGCTTAATCCAAGTTCTTTGGATGAGCCATGGCTGGATGTTGAGCAAGCATTGTGTGAGGATTTAGTCATCTCTGATTTATATATATATATATATATATATATATATATATATATATATAATATATATATGTATATATATATATATATGTATATATATATATATATATATATATATATATATAATATATATATGTATATATATATATATATATATATATATATATATATATATATATATATATATGTATATATATGTATATATAATATATTTCTTTTTTTTATGATTTTTTTTGTTGTGTTTAGTTTTTCTCTTTTTTGTATTTATGTGTTGTGGTTTTATATTTTGTTTGTTCTTTTTGTTTTGTTTAGTTTTTCTTGTTTTTCTGTATTTGTGTTGTTTGTTTTTTGTTGTGTTCAGTTTTTTTGTATTCATGTGTTGTGGTTTTATTCTTTTGTTTGTTTTTTGTTGTGTTTTTCTTTTTATATTCATGTGTTTTGGTTTTATTTTTGGTTTTTTTTTTTGTTATGTACAGTTTTTCTTGTTTTTTGTATTTGATGTGGTTTTATTTTTTGTGGGTTTTTTGTTTGTTTTTTGTTGTGTTTAGTTTTTTTGTATTTAAGTGTTGTGGTTTTATTTTTTGTTAGTTTTTTGATTGTGTTTAGTTTTTTTTTGTTTTTTTGTATTTAGGCGTTGTGGTTTTATTTTTTGTTTGTTCTTTGATTGTGTTAGTTTTTCTTTTTATATTCACGTGTTTTGGTTTTATTTTTGTTTGTTTTTTGTTGTGTTCAGTTTTTCTTGTTTTTTTGTATTTGATGTGGTTTTATTTTTTGTGGGGTTTTTTTTGTTTTTTTGTTGTGTTTAGTTTTTCTTTTTATATTCATGTGTTTTGGTTTTATTTTTGTTTGTTTTTGTTGTGTTCAGTTTTTCTTGTTTTTTGTATTTGATGTGGTTTTATTTTTTGTGGGGTTTTTTTTGTTGTTTTTGGGTTTTCTGGGGTTTTTTTTTCATTCATGTGTTGTGGTTTTATTTATTTATTTATTTTTTTGTTGTGTTTAGTTTTTCTTGTGTTTTTGTATTTCTGTGTTGTGGTTTTATTTTTTGTTTGTTTGTTTTTTGTTGTGTTTAGTTTTTCTTTTTTGTCTTTATGTGTTGTGGTTTTATTTTTTGTTTGTTTTTTGTGTTGTGTTTAGTTTGTATGTGTTGTGGTATTATCTTTTGTTTGTTTGTTTCTTTATTGTGTTTAGTTTTTATTTTTTTGTATTTATTTGTTGTGGTTTTATTTTTTGTTTGTTTTTTGTTGTGTTTTGTTTTTCTTGGTTTTTTGTATTGATTTGTATCAATTTGGTTTTATTTTTTGTTTGTTTTTGTTTGGGTTTTTTTTGTTTTTGTATTGATGTGTTGTGTTTTAGGGTTTTGTTTTGTTGTGTTTTTCTGTTGTTTTTGTTACTTGACAATTTTTTTTTGTTGCTGTCGTCTTCCATGTCCTGATAGCCATGACGTTGTTCTTCTTTTCCTTTCTTCCTCTTCGAGTTCACTCTTTCAAGGTTTGAACGTCTAACTTCTCTCTGACAGCATCGGAGATTAAATCTGCGATCACCAGAAATATTTCCTGCAGCGTTTCCACCAGATCTAGGCTCGAGTCTGTGTTGGACATATTCAAATTTATCATGGTCCTCTCCCTGGAAGAGAAATGAAAAATAAAACATGGTTAGAAATAAAGAAAAGAACAACTAAAATCTCAACAATATATTGAAAACATTTGCATAGATTTGATGAAGGAACTTAATACATACCTTTCAGATAATCCCTGAAAGTACATTGAAATGATGGAGTTAAGGATGCTTTTTATGGATGCAGATTCGGATGAGAATTCAGAAACTGGGATCGGCTTGGTGTCGGGTGATTCTTCTTTCCCCATCATCACGGTGTTTTCAGGAGAAGCAGGAGTGAAGGTCAGGTCTTCCTCAGCAGGCTCAGCGGCTAATTCAGAGTTTTCACAAAACATACGATGATCAAACGTAGGTGGATCTGTGTCTGGACTGGAACTGAAAAACATCAGCTCCGACCACATGGAGCGAGACGATGAACAGCTGATTTCAGAAGTTTCAGACTTTGGAGTTGCCAGATTTGCAGATGCATTGGCAGAGTCGCGTCTAGTTGGGGTAAGATTGTAACGACTCTCAGCGACTTGATCTTTGTTTTCATTAGAAGTCAAAGAATCAGATAAAGCGTGACCCAGTTCACTGTCATCTGTCCCGTTACACAAAGTGGAATACAGATCAGCAGTCAAAAAGGGCTTCAAGAGATCCATGTCCATGTCTATCCTGGCTGTGGATGTTGAAAACAGAGAGGCGGGAATTTTCACATTTCCATCTTCTGGAGTCTCACAGCTTGATGCGATAAAGTTGTCTTCAGTCTGAGTGGTTGGATCTGTGTTTTCATCTGGTACCTGATCATCATGTGAAGGTTTGTCTGAAGCAGAAGGAGACTCTGTGTGTTTGCTGGAGTGAAGCGAAGCAGCAGCAGAAACCAGATCAGGACGCGAGGAACCAGGCGACAAGTCGCTGCTTTCAGGTTTTGAATCGGTTTCCAACTCTTCTGCTGGAGACTGCTCTTCTATGTCCTCTAACTTTCTTTGGAAGAAGTGCTTCACCTTTCTCTTCATGATTTGAAAGACATTTCGGCTTTGTTTGTCTTCAGGTGTCTCATCTGGCTCGTAAGAAAAATGTGCAGCAGTTAGAGAAGTTTCAGGTTGATCTTCAGCAACATCTTGAGATGTTCCTTCTGTCCTGGTAGAAGATGTATCTGACGTGTCCCAGCTAGAGGTTGTAAAAGATTCAACGCTCTCAGTGGTTTCATCTGGGTTTCCATCAGAAATCAAACCAAAGTGACAGAAAGAGGAGTGGAGAGGAAGAGTCGTTGAAAGGTTTGAGAGATCCACGTCATCATCTCCAGGTGTTTCTTCCATCTTGACTGTGGATGTCGTCAACAGAGAGGTGGGAGTTTTTACATCTGGAGTCTCACAGCGAGATTTGATAAAGCTGTCTTTCTCCGATGACTGTTTAGATTTTTTTGTTGATTTTCTTCTGAAGAAACGCTTCATCTTTTTCTTAATGGTGTTTAAGAAGGTTTTAATTTGTTTGTCTTCAGATTCCTCATCTGTCTCGTCTGATACATGAGGAGAACGTTCAGCAGCAGAAAGAGAAGTTTTGGAAAGATGTGTGTCATCATCTTGAGATGTTTCTTCTGTCCTGGTTGGAGACGTCCTCAATGGAGACACTGGAGTTTGCAGAGCTACAGTCTCTGGTTTCTCACATTTAGAGATGTTGTAATTGTCATCATACTCAGTGTTTGGATCTGTGTTTTCATCAGGAACCTGATCCTCATGTGAAGGTTCCACTAAATTTAAAGGAGACTCCATGTGTCTGCTGGAGTGAAGAGAAGCAGCTGCAGAAACAGGATCAGAACAGGAGGAGCCAGATGATAACTTGCTCCCTGCAGGTTCTGAATCTGGTCCCAGATCTTTCTCTGATGATAATTTATCTTCTGATTTGCTTCTGAAGAAACGCTTCATCTTTTTTTTCATGGTTTTAAAGATGTTTTTACCCGAGTTGGATCCAGATGATATGTTGGAGGAATGTTTAGTAGCAGTAAATGATGTCTGTGAAAGGTCTTTGTGGACATCTTGAGATGTTTCCTCCGTCTTGGTCATGGATGTTGGAGTTTTTACATCTGTGTTTTCATGTGAGGGTTCCACTAATTGAAAAGGAGGCTCCGGGAGTTTGCTGGAGCGAGGAGAAGCAGCACTGTCAGGACATGAGAGCTCACGTGACAAGCTGCTGTTTTCAGGTTCTGAATCTCTCTCCAGATCTTGTTCCGACAACTGTTGAGATTCATCCTGTGACTTTCTTCCGAAGAAGTGCTTCAACTTTTGCTTCATGGTAGTAAAGACGGTTTTAGTTTGTTTGACAGAAGATTCTTCTGTCCTGCTAGCAGACATCCGCAATAGATGTCCTGAAGTTTGCAGATTTTCAGCATCGGGAATGTCAGCACTCTGAGGGGTTTGATCATTTAAAGGATACGTTTCCGTCTCACCTGCTCCACCCAACACGGCAGAGACAAGCTCAGGAACCGCCACTGAAGGTTTGAACAAAGGCGTAATAAATGCATCCATTTCTAGTTTGGTGGGACTGCTGGGCAGCTCCACGGGTCGCTCCTGGTCCATTTGACTCAGTTCTGCAAAAGCTCGTCTGAGAGCAAAATGCTTTTTCAAATAGAGCTTGGTTTTTTCCTGGACGTACCTGTTGGTGAATCCAACGTCCCCGTTTGACTTAAACCATGATTCAGCTTTCCATTTATCTCTCAACTGCATAAACTCGTGGAGATCTTCGGTCACACAGTTCAGTGTTTCCATGCAGAGTTTGTTCCATCCGTTCTTCATGGCTTGATCCATTTTTTATACTCGCTGAGTTTAGAAATGTTCAGGTTTACTGGACTTTCTGGTTTAAACGTTGAGTCTGAGAGTGTCTGCCTTAATAAGCAAGCTATGATGTCACATAGAGAATGTCTTCCTTTGATGTCTCACATCACCATGACAACCAACGGCATGGCGATGGAATGTCTTTGATGAGTCGTTCACCTGCCTGATTTATGCTTTGTTTATTTTCAAAAGGGATTCCTGGGGCCATGTCTTTAGTTTAAGGTGACTTTCTCCCTTCCCGAACTACAAGCTATAAATATTATTATTATTATTATCATTACAGCAGCAATGGTGTTTCTAATGTTTTATTTTATGTGCTTTAAGACTAATTAATTTAATGAGTATTGAATTATAATATGGTATATACTGGGCCAATATAAAATATATTTTCCAAAATATATTCATTTTTTATAAAATATATATATATCTATATACATATATATATATATATATAGATATATATATATCTATATACATATATATATATATATATATATATAGATATATATATATCTATATACATATATATATATATATATATATATATATATATATATATATATATATATATATATATATATAGATGGATAGATAGATAAATATATATATGACTCAGTATAATATATGCCAATTATAAAAACAATTTATAATAAAAAATTATAAAACCTGTTGGATGTTAAAGTTATGGATGTTACAGTTATGGCTGTTACAGTTATGGATGTTACCATATGGGATTTATTGTTATGCATGTTACAGTTATGGATGTTAGAATTATGGATGTTTGTTACGACCCGTTATGAGGGTTGGCGCAACAAAGTACGGCGGACACCATGGATGCAAAAGGAAGGCATTTTATTTTATACCCCTGGGTAGCTAACACAATGTAGCTAAGCATGTAGCAACATGCTAGTTGGTTGTTGAACAGACAAAGAAAAAGGACTGCCAATGCACACTCTAGGTCTGATGAACCCAACCAGGGTAAGACCACAAGAAAACAAACAAAACAGAAGTCTGAATCCCAAATAAATTCATAAGGTTCACACACAGGAATGTCCTGTCATGAAAACCAGAACAATGTTCTTAAGGTTCACCACAGACATAGGTCTCAAAGGACTCCCATAAAAGTAAACATCACGCAAAATGTCCAACACAAAACCCAAGTTGAGGGGGACAACCACCAGAAACAGACAGTTGCTTCCCCCTCCAGCCGAAGTGCAGCAGTGTCCTTTTATTTCCTGGTTTGCTCCCGGAATGGCATTCTGTGAACCAATAAGAAGAGGGGCCGTCGAAGATGTGTCCACAGTAACCACTCCCGGATCGGGGGGGCGTAGCTTGCACTTTCATCCAGAATGGAGATCAGGTGTGGTTCTTTCACAGGTGCTCGTAACAATGTTACTGTATGGGATTTACTGTAATGGATGTTAAAGTTATGGATGTTACAGTTATGGCTGTTACAGTTATGGATGTTACTATATGGGATTTATTGTTATGCATGTTACAGTTATGGATGGTACA
>NC_136613.1:8218195-8245695 GCF_933228915.1 Telmatherina bonti
TTATGGATGTTAGAATCATGGATGTTACTGTATGGGATTTACTGTTATGGATGTTACAGTTATGTATGTAACAGTTCTGACTGTTTCAGTTATGGATGTTACCGTATTGGATTTACTGTTATGGATTTTACAGTTATGGATGTTACAGTTATGGATGTTACCATATGGGGTTTACTGTTAAGAATGTTTCAGTTATGGATGCTAGAATCATGGATGTTACTGTATGGGATTTACTGTTATGGATGTTACAGTTATGTATGTTACAGTTATGACTGTTTCAGTTATGGATGTTACTGTATTGGATGTTACAGTTATGTATGTAACAGTTATGTCTGTTACAGTTATGGATGTTACTGTATGGGATTTACTATTATGGACGTTACCGTATGGCATTTGCTGTTATGGATGTCACTGTTATGTATGTTACTTTTATAGATTATACTGTTATGGACGTTATCATTCACGGAAAAAAGTGTTGGCAGCTCCTCTCAAATTGTTACTCAGTTGCTAAGTGTCTCCTGGACTTCTAAATTGGGTGCATACAACCATATAGTTGGAAGTATTGTACAAATGCCAGTAACATTTTTGTGATAATTTGTGACTTTGTGTGACATCTTTGAACAGTTATATAATTCATAGTTGAGTTGATTTTTTTAAAGGTGTCAAAACCTGATCTTTTCATGTGCCCAATGTCCTCTGTTTTTAAATAACTATTTAAAAAGTTATTAAATCAAAAAAACATTTACAAAGTGCTTTTTCTGACCCTTTATTCATAACAAAACTTTTCTCGTGTGAATTCATGCGAGATATTCATCAACCTAGATGTCAAATCAAATGATGTTAATGAGGTGCTCACTGATTGATCGCTGGAAGTCCGGAGTCGAAAGGGGGGGCGAGGCCAATAGTCTCCATGCTAAAAACATTAGCAGCTAATGATAGCAGCTAACAGGTTTTTACACACCAAAATATTAACATAGAATATTAAAAACACACTCATTTTATTTCACACAGTTTATACACAGACACAATTTCCCCTAACCTCTGTGTCTTCACTGCATGTAGATAAAAATAAAATATATCTTTCAGATCCATCATACCAGGTGTCAGTCCTCCATATCCACAGAGGGTGCAGCTGCAGATATTAATCCTGCACAGCTCCCGTTTTACAAACATGACGGGAAGATGTCAGAAATAAAAAGTTTGCATTCTGGTTCGGTGAATAAATCCGATGACGGAAATGAAAAGGCAGTAAACATCACTTAAAAAAAAGAAAAAAACTGATAGATATCCTCCATGCCGATATCAAATAGGTGCCAATATCAGACGGTCACCTTGTTAAATTATCATTAGGATTATTACAACTGCCATGTTATGGTGGGGAGAGCAAAGCTACATCCATCATGAATACTGTACTTACTATGTGGTAGCAGGCATGAAAAATAATAAATAGAGAAGTCATTTACAAACATTTACATGGCAGAGCATCAGATAGATAAAAGAAAATAAAACTTGGGGCTCATTTGTTCACTGCAGGAAGTTAAACCTTCAGGCTCGTCTCGTTAGCATTAGCATTATCTGCATCAGCTTAATCACGTCTCAGTCACGTCAAAGCAGAACTTTATAGCAGTAGTGACACTTACCGACTGCATTGATGGTGAGCCTCTTAAAGTTGCAATTGCCCCTCTTTCCAACCGTGTTGATGCCGTCTTCACCTGGTATTTTCCCAAATGTTAGCAAAATGTTTGGTACAAACAGAGGCCGCAGCCGGCAGAGATGCAGGTGCATTATCAGCAAAAAATAATGTAATCCATTTGTCCCTGGTAGTTTGGTCCGCTGATGAAGGGAGAGCAAAAAACCTTCCGATGTTGGTTTTGCTAACAGACAGCCGAGCAGTGGACATGGGATCGCTGCTCGCACGTCTTCACACAGCTTGTTGCTAATAGCAACTGAGGCAGGTCTAGCAGGTGTATTTAGGCGTGGAAAAGGAGTTGGTTAATGCAAATAGCTCCCTGGGATTATGACATCCCGCGGAGAAAAAAAAAAAAAAAAAAAGCATTTGCGAGACTTCAGCCTTGTGGGCAGCTATGCTGCGAACAAAGCGTCTAGATGGAAAAACCCGGCCGTCTTCAAAAGATAGGCTTCAGAGGATGTTAGCACTTCCGCTCAACACTAATACGCATGTTTTAACTTGAAAAAGTGCAATTTCCAGGTGATGACTCCTTTAAATGATCCAATGATTTGTTTGTTTTTTGTTGTGTTTAGTTTTTCTTTTTATATTCACGTGTTTTGGTTTTATTTTTGTTTGTTTTTTGTTGTGTTCAGTTTTTCTTGTTTTTTGTATTTGATGTGGTTTTATTTTTTGTGGGGGTTTTTTTGTTTTTTTGTTGTGTTTAGTTTTTCTGTTTTTTTTTTCATTCATGTGTTGTGTTTTCCTTTCTGTTGTGTTTTTCCTTTTTATGTGTTGTGGTTTTATTTTTTGTTTGTATTTTGTTTTTCTTGTTTTTTGTATTTATTAGTTGTGGTTTTATTAATTATATGTGTGTGTGTATATATATATATATATATATATATATATATTTTTTTTTTTTTTTTTTTGTGATTTTATTTTTGTTGTATTTAGTTTTTCTCTTTTTTGTATTTATTTATGTGTTGTGGTTTTATTTTTTGTTTGTATGTTTGCTTGTTTGTTTTTTGTTGTTTATTTTTTTTTGTATTCATGTGTTGTGGTTTTATTTTTTGTTTGTTTTTTGTTGTGTTTAGTTTTTCTTTTTATATTCATGTGTTTTGGTTTTATTTTTGTTTGTTTTTTGATTGTGTTTAGTTTTCCTTGTGTTTTTGTATTTCTGTGTTGTGGTTTTATTCTTCGTTTGTTTTTTTGTTTTGTTTAGTTTTTTATGTGTTGTGGTTTTATTTTTTGTTTGTATTTTGTTTTTCTTGTTTTTTGTATTTATGTGTTGTGGTTTTATTTTTTGTTTGTTTGTTTGTTTTTTGTTGTGTTTAGTTTTTCTTTTTTGTGTTTTTGTGTGAAGTCATGTGTTTAGAGAGAGGTGCAGGTAAATTATGCGGCAGTGACGTAAATTTTGCGAGACGGCAGATTTAGTCAAGGCGCGTTAAAACAAATATTCATTCTACATCATATTTTTGCCAATATAATCTTAAAACTGTTTCTGGAAGCAAACAATTAAAAAGTCTTGTTTAAGGTAAACTCTGGAGCAAAGCGAGGAGGATCTCACCAGCTTGTCGGAGTTTATTGACGAGTGTTTCAACCGCATCGTCACGGGCAAGACAAGCCAAACATCGACTCCGTCTGCACCCAGATCCGCTTCAACCTCCAAGAGAAGCCGGAAAGAAGACTCCTCTCACGGGGATGACACCTCAGACATCCTGATGTCCATTGACAAAAATCTCGCCAGCTTCGACGCTCGTCTGGGCCTGTTGGAAGTTCTCCACCGGGAGTTTCAGTCGCTGCGGGAGTCGCTGGAATTCAGCCAAAAGCAGGTGGAGTCTCTGGCCGCAGAGAGCCTCAGGGAGACGGTGACTTCTCTCAACGAAGGGATGACCCGACTCACAGAGGAAAATAAAAAAATAAAGGAAACGGTGATCGATCTCCAGGCGCGCAGCATGAGGGACAACCTGGTCTTCGCAGGAATCCCGGAGCAACAAGAAGAGGATCCAGAGCAAACAATCAGATCATTTATCCAAACCAAGCTGAAGCTACCCGAAGACGCGGTGAGGAACATCGCATTTCACCGAGTTCATCGCTTAGGTGGGAAAAGACCGGACAGCCGCAGACCGAGACCGATTGTAGCCAAGTTCGTGAGCTACAAACAGAAAGAGCAGGTGAGGGATCGAGGTCCGGAACTCCGCGGGACCGATTTTAGTGTAAATAATCAGTTTCCCAAAGAGATTCTGGAGAGACGCAGGGTCCTGTTTCCCATCCCAAAGAAGCTCAGAGACGAAGGATCCCGTGCAGTCATCGCGGTGGACAAATTGTTCGTTAATGGACAGCTTTACTGTGACATAAATATCACCCCCTGGCTCTACTAACCTCAGGTAATATCTATCACTCATACAGCTAATCATTGTTAAATTTACATGTTAATCTGCTATAAGAACATTAATTATGGTCACCCAGAACTGTACATTTACTGCCAGTCTTTGTAAATTTACTGTTCTTGTTGCTTTCGTTTTGTTTTGTTTTTTGTTTTTTTGCCTTTTTTTCCCTCTTTTTTCCCTCCCTTTTAGGGCTTTTGTTTTTGCTCTTTTGTTTGTGCTATTTCTTTCTTTTTATGTGTAGTTGTAGTTGTTTGCTTTTCTCACTCCTTTCCTTTCTAGCTGCTATTTCATTCTATTATGCCATACCAACAATAATATGTCGGGTACACACGTACATCCACATGACACAGACACAAAATGTCAAGCACACAACATACCTACAACACAGAGCACGTTTAATCACATCAACACTCACCCCCAACTCTCACACACACTCTAAGCATGTGAACAGACATACAGGAACATTGTACACACAGATGAACTTATATACGCACACAATCTACACACAGCATGCATGCATTAATGTGGGCTTGCACACACACAAACACACACATACTTTTATAGAAACACTTCAGTAGCTTGAGCATGACCACCCTGAGGTTTGTTACGTGGAATATACGTGGAGCTGGTTCCAGGGAGAAGAGGTTGAGGGTGTTTAGCAGATTGAATGGTCTACAGGCAGACATTGTCCTGCTACAGGAGACTCATTTATTAAAAACAACAGCTAACGTACTCTCTACAGTACAGTTCCCTCACGTGTGCTCAGCCTGCTTCAATTCTAGACAAAGAGGAGTAGCCATTTTGATAAACAGGAAAATTAATTTTACTGCTTATATTATAATTTTAGACCCAGATGGAAGATTCATAATAATGACATTATCTATCCAAAACATGAAGTTATGCATCGCAAATATTTATGGCCCAAACACTGATGACCCCTCTTTTTTTCATTCCTTCCTCTCCTTACTATATGATCACCTTGATAATACACTTATCATTGGGGGCGACCTCAACGTGACCTTAAACTCTGGGATGTACAAGGGGGGTGGAGCAGGGAAACACAGGGTCTGGCAGTCAGCAAGAGTTTTTAAACAATATATGGAGGATTTTGGTCTTTGTGATGTCTGGCGCTCACAACACCTCACTGCTAGAGAGTACACTTACTTTTCATTGGTCCACCACTCATACCCCAGAATAGACTACTTCCTCACTAACAGCTCTATGATGAACAATATCTCAGAAACTAAAATCCATTCCATCACTATCAGTGATCACGCACCAGTATCATTTACCCTAATTAATAAGAAAACTAAACCATCTTATAGCAAATGGAGATTTAATACATCATTACTTAAAGATCTTGATTTTATCAGTTACTTTGAAAGGGAATGGTCTTTGTATATAGAAAACAATGACATACCAGGAACGTCAGCATGTGTTCTTTGGGAGGCAGAAAAAAGCAGTAATGAGAGGGAAAATAATTTCATTTTCATCACATAAGAAAAAGAAGGAGGGTTCAAAAATATCTGAACTAGAGCTTAAAATAAAATCACTAGAAGATGCCTACAAGGCTTCTCCAGAAGAGCAAGTTCTGAATCACATAAGAAAGGCTAAACTAGAGCTGAATGAAATAGTTGACCAAAAAACCCAGGTTTTGCTACAAAGACTTCGCTTAGAGAATTTTGAACATAGCAACAAATCTGGAAGATTTCTCGCAAATCAATTAAAAGCAAACAAGGAGAAAACAACCATCTCCTCTGTTAAAGATTCAATAGGAAATATCCTCCATGACCTTGATGGAATAAATGACACATTTAGGGATTTCTATAAAACACTATATTCCTCAGAAACAGATCCATCAGACAACAGCATTGAGGAATTTCTCAGCTACCTCAATCTTACAAAGTTACAACAGGATCAGGAAATGGTTTTGGACGCACCCATTTCAGTAGGGGAACTACATGAAGCTTTAAAACACATGCCCAGCAATAAAGCTCCAGGACCAGACGGTTTTCCAGTTGAATATTATAAAGAATTGTGGTCTACACTAGCACCCACTTTTTATAAAATGGTTTCAGAAATTATGGAAAAAGGCCAAATATCTCAAAAACATGAATTTGGCAGTATTACAGTAATACTAAAACCAGGAAAAGACCCCAAACTCCCATCTAGTTATCGTCCAATATCACTAATGAACGTAGATCTTAAAATAATCAGTAAAGTGCTTGCTACAAGACTAGAACAAATAACCCCACTTATCATACATCCTGCTCAAACAGGATTTATCAAGGGACGACATTGCACCACTAATACGCGCAGACTAATAAATCTAATTGATTATGCCACCATACATAACCTGGAAACTACAATAATCTCACTAGATGCTGAAAAAGCATTTGACAGGGTGAACAGGAAATTCTTATTTGCAACATTAAGAAAATTCGGGTTTGGCTCATCGTTTATCGACTGGATAAAGATATTGTATAGCAATCCAAATGCATGCGTCAGGACAAATGATCAAACTTCTCACAGCTTCAGTTTGCAGAGAGGCACCAGACAAGGCTGTCCACTCTCCCCTTCACTTTTTGCAATCTTTATTGAACCCTTAGCAACTAGCATTAGACAAAACAAAGACATTAAAGGCATTAACTGTAGAAATATGGAGCATAAGACCAGTCTTTATGCTGATGATGTATTACTTTTCCTTCAAAATTCACAATCATCCATCTGTCAGACAATCACACTCATCAATAAATTCTCATCAATTTCTGAATATTCCATTAATTGGTCTAAAACCACCGTTCTACCCATCAACTGTTCCTTCCATGATACTCCTGACGCTGCTTTACAGTCAGGAAATATTAAATACTTGGGAATAAACATCTCACCCAGACTGTCAGACCTTACAAAGCTAAATTATGTCCCTCTACTAAAAACAGTTGAGGACGATCTCACACGGTGGAAATCTTTACCCATATCACTAATGGGAAGAGTTGCCACTGTAAAAATGATGATTCTACCTAAAATCAATGATCTGTTTTCAATGATCCCCATTAAACCTCCCTCCACCTGGTTTAAATCACTGGACTCTAATGTTACTAGATTTCTCTGGAAAGACAAACCACCACGGATTAGTCTAAAAACACTCCAGAAGACTAATGATAGCGGTGGCTTAGACTTGCCTAATTTCCAAAATTACTTTATAAGCAACAGACTACAATACATCTCTAAATGGCTTAAACCTAGCTATCTAGATGAACCATGGCTTAATATAGAAGAAGCTATGTGTGAGGATATGGCGATTTCAGACCTGCCATTTATCAGCACAGCTGTCAAACGCCAAAAATGCTTTAAAAGCATTAATATCAGCTCCTCACTAATGGCCTGGTGGGAATTTCTTAAACTAACCAAGTCCTTGCTTATTCCATGCAAACTTACACCTATTTGGAACAATCCCAACATCCAGCAAAACCGGAAAATGATAAACTTCCCTCAGTGGAAGAATAAAGGAATAAAACAGTTAGAACATTTAATAGAAAACGGGAACTTTCTCCCTTTTGATATAATTACTTCACGATATGAAATCAGCAGCACAAAATTTTTAGAATACCACCAACTTAAATCTATTATAGGTAAGAAATACACCCCTGATCAATTAAACTTGCAGCTACCTATCAGGGCTGCAGAATTCTTAAATCTCAATGCCCCAAAACTGTTATCCAAAATATATAGATTACTATCAAAGCTAGACGATTCCATATGTCTCCCAACTTCTAAATGGGAAGCAGATTTATCCAGTAACTTTGACCAAAATGAATGGTCACAAATCTGTTCAAATACATTTACAATGACTTGGAATTCAAACATGCAACTAATACAATTTAAAATTCTGCATAGAACTCATTATACAGGACACAGGATGTTCAGGATGGGTCTGTCACAATCAAACATCTGTCCACACTGCACTGGCAACACAATTGACAGCTACTACCATGCTTTGTGGTCTTGCCCACCTGTCCAAAAGCAAACAAAGTCTGTGTATCCAGCAGTTCAGAAATCTCTTATTAGATCACATCAGTATGGAGATGATGTCTGCCTCCTCAAGGGATCAGTCAGCTGAACTTCATTCGCTCTGGTCCCCTGTGATCAGCTCCATCACTTAGTATGGGGGGAGAATGTGACCTTATAGCGCTCGGGGTTGGTGGCCGGTTGGGGGTCTCTGGAGGCTGTGGGTCTGTGGTGGGCTCCTGGGGGGGGATTTTGACTGCTCCACTGCTGGGGTGGCAAGGTTTCTAGCCCTACTGTGGACCTGGATGGACCAGCGGCTGGAGTTGCCACACAGCGGCGGGGTGAGTTCGCTGGTGGGTGATGGGTTGGCGGGCTTGACTCCGTAACGGGCGCCTGTGCCGCCGTGGGGTGGGCTGGGCGGGGTCCCGGGCTCCGGTGCCCGGGGTTGTCCCCTGTCTCTTGGCGGTGGGGGGTCCTGCCGCTACGGCGGCGGGCAGGTACATGCTCTGGTGCCTGGTTGCAACCCTGGGACTTGGGGAGTGGGGGGTGTTTGATAGTATGGATGGGATGTGTGTGTGTGTGGAGGGGTGTGTGTAGGGGGTGTGTGTTGAGGACTGGTGGCGGTACATAGGTGTGTGGATGTGTGTGGGTAGGGAAGTGTGATGATGCGTGTGTGGGGGGGGAGTGGTGGTAGTTCATGTATACGGGTGTGCGTGGGTGTGTGTGTGGCGGGGGGGTGTTGTGGTTTCTGTGGGGGGGGGGGGGTAGTGCCGTGTGTGGGGGAATGGGGTGATGCGTGTATGTGGGGAGTGGCGGTGGTGCATGTATACGGGTGTGTGTGTGTGGGGGGGGTTGTCTGTGTGTGGTGGGTTGGTGGATAAGTGTAGATGTGATGGATGGGGGTGGGGGAGATTTGGATGTGACGTAGGGGTCAGGAGGAAGGTTTTGAGGGTGGGCTGAATGTGTGGCTGGGTGGACCTGTATGTGTCGGGAAGTGTGTGTGTGTGTGGCTGTAGGTGTGTGTGCTGAGACAGTGGCGGATGTGCGTGAAAGTGCCGATGTGTGGACAAGGGGGGACTTCATGTCCCCAGGTGGGGGTGTCCTCTGTGAGTGAGGGGCGGTGAACAATCGGTCTGGGATTCCCCTTCTGTCGCCCCTCCTCTTCTTTGTCCTCATGCCCCCTTTTTGCGTGTGGTGGGTTGGTCCCCTCTTGGGTCGGTGTTGACTCTCTGGTTAGAGTCGCTGGTTATGGGGATGGCTGCCCCTGGCTTGTCCTGGTCCTTGGGAGGCCCTGGGAGTAGGGGGCATGCCTAGTGCCGGGGGCGGCTCACCTTCTGGAGGAAAGCTCCCTTTCCTCCAGACTTAAATCCCTCGACCCCTCTTCCTCCCCGCTCCCCATCACACACAGGCAGGGTATTGGGAGATGTGCACGTGGCGCTGGGTGGTGAGAAAGGCCATCAAGGTGGTCTTGATCGCTGCACCCAGCCTCGGCTCACCTCCCAGTTTTAATTACACTGTACACTTAAACACCAAAACACTGACAACTCACAAGATTAGGGGGAAGGGCATGCCGTGTATGGTGGGCTCTCCCAACACCGCGTGGCACTTCCCTCAATTTTAATTGCAACTAATACATACTTCACAATCAGTCATAAGCGAGGGGGAGGCAGGGGCGATAGGGTCCTCTCATGCCCCTATTCTCGGGGCTTTACTGGGGGAGGGTACGGGTGGGGGAAGAATGCCATCCATTAGGCCTAAGTCTGGGCTGGCCTGGCTGTAGGGGGGTTGTCGCCAGCCCTGGGGGGGTGCTGGGTCAGCTGCATCTGTGGAGTGGTGGGGGGGACGCTGGGAGTGGTGGGCGGTAATTATGGGGGCCCTGATCGGGGCCATCCTGTCCTCTGCCCCCTCTGGGGCATCTCACATGGGACATGATGGTGAGGTGAGGATGTGTGGGAGCGGGTGTATGGGGTTACAGATGGATGGTGGGATGGTTGGGGGGGGGGGGGGGGGGATAGGGATGTGTGCGGATGAGTAGGTGTGTGTGTGTATGTGTGTGTGGAGGGGTATGTTGGTGGGTGGGTTGTATGTAATGGGGTGTGCCTGTGCTGGAGGAGTGAGGATGTCTGTGGGGGGGCTGTGGGTGGTGGAGGGGTGTTTGGTGGGGCATGTGTGGTTGGGTAGGAGTAGAGGGATGGGGTGGCGGGGTGTGAGCGGGGGCGGGGTCGGTTGGGGTTTGTGTGACTTGGTATGGGTGAGTGAGTAGAGGTGGGGTGGGGTTGTGTATGTGATGGGAGATGTGTGTGGATTGCGGAGGGGTGTGTGGATGGGGGCTGAGAGGGGAGTGCGTGTTGGGGGAAGGAGAGTATGCATGTATATGTGTGTGTGGTTTGGTGGTGGGGGGTTGGTGTCCTGTACCCGGGGAGCGCAGCTGGTGCACTGGGGTTCGACCTGGCTGCCGCTAGGTGGCGGTCTGGGGATCCTGGTCCTCCGTCGGTGTGGGCTTTGCCCTCTGCCTGCGGGGGCGGGGGGCTGCTCTCGGGCTCTTGGGGCCCTGGGGCCTGCGCTCTGTCTGCCCTGGGTGACCGGTGCCCGGCGGGATCGGCCCTTGCCGGCCTGGGCCTGGTTGGACCTGTTCCCCCTGACTGCGGGACTCTGGTTGGGGACCTCCTTCGCCACCTCCTGGGCGGATGCATGGCTGGCTCCAGAGTGGAGCGGTTGGGGTCTGTGCCTGGGGGTGACTGTCGGTTACCCGGGTCTCTGGGTTCTCCTGGACTGCCTCTGGACCTAGGCGGGCGGGGTCACATTGGCATGATCACTCTTCTCTGAACACGTTTCACTCTAAATGTTCTGCATGAATGTTCTGCATGTGTCACAGTCACTGAGTCATCCAGCAAGTTTATTCATTAACAGCAGGTAGCTCTCTTTCTGTCTTTTTGATTTAACTTGCTAGTTTCTGGTCCTCCTGATTGTCAATGGTTTTGTTCTCCACAGGGACCATGAATCTAGAGTTGGCTTGTGTGGGTGTATATATTTATGTGTGTGGGTGTGTATGTGTGTGTACATGTGTATGTATGTATATGTATGCATGTATGTGTATGGATATGTATGTGTATATGTATGTATATATATATGTGTGTGTGTGTGCATGTATGTATATATATAATATATGTGCGAGTGTATATACATGTATATGTAGGTGGGTGTGTATGTGCATATACGTGTATGCATTGATCTCTTTCTTTTGTTTTTTATGTTCTCTTTTCTGTTCTCTTTCTGCCCCTTTCCTGTCCTTTCCGGTCAGGTCCAGCAGCATAAACTCTGTAATACAAACTATTATCCAAAGCAAATAGAAAAATAAAATAAGAATCAAGAAATACAAGGGGATCATTACATCTATAAAAGTTCCCCTTGGCAAAATAAATTTGCTCAGCAGAACACAGCGTCCAGAACATCAGTCTGCTTGCTTAAATGCTGAACAAGACAAAAAAAAAAAAAAAAAAAAAAAGTTTTTCTTTTTTTGTATTTATGTGTTGTGGTTTTATTTTTTGTTGTGTTTTGTTTTTCTTGTTTGTTGTATTTCTTTGTTGTGGTTTTATTTGTGTTTGTTTTGTTTTTTTGTTGTGTTTAGTTTTTATGTGTTGTGGTTGAAGCATTGTGTGAGGATTTAGTCATCTCTGATTTATATATATATATATATGTATATACATACATACATACATACATATATATATATATATATATATATATATATATATATATATATATATATATATATACATATATATATATATATATATATATATATATATATATATATATATATATATATATATATATATATTTCTTTTTTTTATGATTTTTTTGTTGTGTTTAGTTTTTCTCTTTTTTGTGTTGTGGTTTTATATTTTGTTTGTTCTTTTTGTTTTGTTTAGTTTTTCTTGTTTTTCTGTATTTGTTTTTGTTTGTTTTTTGTTGTGTTCAGTTTTTTTGTATTCATGTGTTGTGGTTTTATTTTTTTGTTTGTTTGTTTTTTGTTGTGTTTAGTTTTTCTTTTTATATTCATGTGTTTTGGTTTTATTTTTGGTTTTTTTTTGTTATGTACAGTTTTTCTTGTTTTTTGTATGTGTTGTGGTTTTATTTTTTCTTTGTTTGTGTTGTGTTTAGTTTTTATGTGTTGTGGTATTATCTTTTGTTTGTTTGTTTCTTTATTGTGTTTAGTTTTTATTTTTTTGTATTTATTTGTTGTGGTTTTATTTTTTGTTTGTTTTTTGTTGTGTTTTGTTTTTCTTGGTTTTTTGTATTGATTTGTTGTGGTTTTATTTTTTGTTTGTTTTTGTTGTGTTTGGGTTTGTTTTTTTTTTGTATTGATGTGTTGTGTTTTAGGGTTTGTTTGTTTTTTGTTGTGATTTTCTTGGTATTCATGTTGTGTTAGTGTGTTATGTTTGTGCTTGTTTTTTGTTGTGTTTTTCTGTTGTTTTTGTTACTTGACAATTTTTTTTGTTGCTGTCGTCTTCCATGTCCTGATAGCCATGACGTTGTTCTTCTTTTCCTTTCTTCCTCTTCGAGTTCACTCTTTCAAGGTTTGAACGTCTAACTTCTCTCTGACAGCATCGGAGATTAAATCTGCGATCACCAGAAATATTTCCTGCAGCGTTTCCACCAGATCTAGGCTCGAGTCTGTGTTGGACATATTCAAATTTATCATGGTCCTCTCCCTGGAAGAGAAATGAAAAATAAAACATGGTTAGAAATAAAGAAAAGAACAACTAAAATCTCAACAATATATTGAAAACATTTGCATAGATTTGATGAAGGAACTTAATACATACCTTTCAGATAATCCCTGAAAGTACATTGAAATGATGGAGTTAAGGATGCTTTTTATGGATGCAGATTCGGATGAGAATTCAGAAACTGGGATCGGCTTGGTGTCGGGTGATTCTTCTTTCCCCATCATCACGGTGTTTTCAGGAGAAGCAGGAGTGAAGGTCAGGTCTTCCTCAGCAGGCTCAGCGGCTAATTCAGAGTTTTCACAAAACATACGATGATCAAACGTAGGTGGATCTGTGTCTGGACTGAAACTGGAAAACATCAGCTCCAACCACATGGGGCGAGACGATGAACAGCTGATTTCAGAAGTTTCAGACTTTGGAGTTGCCAGATTTGCAGATGCATTGGCAGAGTCGCGTCTAGTTGGGGTAAGATTGTAACGACTCTCAGCGACTTGATCTTTGTTTTCATTAGAAGTCAAAGAATCAGATAAAGCGTGACCCAGTTCACTGTCATCTGTCCCGTTACACAAAGAGGAACACAGATCAGCAGTCAAAAAGGGCTTCAAGAGATCCATGTCCATGTCTATCCTGGCTGTGGATGTTGAAAACAGAGAGGCGGGAATTTTCACATTTCCATCTTCTGGAGTCTCACAGCTTGATGCGATAAAGTTGTCTTCAGTCTGAGTGGTTGGATCTGTGTTTTCATCTGGTACCTGATCATCATGTGAAGGTTTGTCTGAAGCAGAAGGAGACTCTGTGTGTTTGCTGGAGTGAAGCGAAGCAGCAGCAGAAACCAGATCAGGACGCGAGGAACCAGGCGACAAGTCGCTGCTTTCAGGTTTTGAATCGGTTTCCAACTCTTCTGCTGGAGACTGCTCTTCTATGTCCTCTAACTTTCTTTGGAAGAAGTGCTTCACCTTTCTCTTCATGATTTGAAAGACATTTCGGCTTTGTTTGTCTTCAGGTGTCTCATCTGGCTCGTAAGAAAAATGTGCAGCAGTTAGAGAAGTTTCAGGTTGATCTTCAGCAACATCTTGAGATGTTCCTTCTGTCCTGGTAGAAGATGTATCTGACGTGTCCCAGCTAGAGGTTGTAAAAGGTTCAACGCTCTCAGTGGTTTCATCTGGGTTTCCATCAGAAATCAAACCAAAGTGACAGAAAGAGGAGTGGAGAGGAAGAGTCGTTGAAAGGTTTGAGAGATCCACGTCATCATCTCCAGGTGTTTCTTCCATCTTGACTGTGGATGTCGTCAACAGAGAGGTGGGAGTTTTTACATCTGGAGTCTCACAGCGAGATTTGATAAAGCTGTCTTTCTCCGATGACTGTTTAGATTTTTTTGTTGATTTTCTTCTGAAGAAACGCTTCATCTTTTTCTTAATGGTGTTTAAGAAGGTTTTAATTTGTTTGTCTTCAGATTCCTCATCTGTCTCGTCTGATACATGAGGAGAACGTTCAGCAGCAGAAAGAGAAGTTTTGGAAAGATGTGTGTCATCATCTTGAGATGTTTCTTCTGTCCTGGTTGGAGATGTCCTCAATGGAGACACTGGAGTTTGCAGAGCTACAGTCTCTGGTTTCTCACATTTAGAGATGTTGTAATTGTCATCATACTCAGTGTTTGGATCTGTGTTTTCATCAGGAACCTGATCCTCATGTGAAGGTTCCACTAAATTTAAAGGAGACTCCATGTGTCTGCTGGAGTGAAGAGAAGCAGCAGCAGAAACAGGATCAGAACAGGAGGAGCCAGATGATAACTTGCTCCCTGCAGGTTCTGAATCTGTTCCCAGATCTTTCTCCGATGACTGTTTAGATCTTTTTGCTGATTTTCTTCTGAAGAAACGCTTTATCTTTTTCTTAATGGTGTTTAAGAAGGTTTTATCTTGTTTGTCTTCAGATTCCTCATCTGTCCCGTCTGATACATGAGGAGAACGTTCAGCAGCAGAAAGAGAAGTTTTGGAAAGATGTGTGTCATCATCTTGAGATGTTTCTTCTGTCCTGGTTGGAGACGTCCTCAATGGAGACACTGGAGTTTGCAGAGCTACAGTCTCTGGTTTCTCACATTTAGAGATGTTGTAATTGTTCGGTCTCTCCATGGTTGGATCTGTGTTTTCATCAGGAACCTGATCATCATGTGAAGGTTCCACTAAATTTAAAGGAGACTCCATGTGTCTGCTGGAGTGAAGAGAAGCAGCAGCAGAAACAGGATCAGAACAGGAGGAGCCAGATGATAACTTGCTCCCTGCAGGTTCTGAATCTGGTCCCAGATCTTTCTCTGATGATAATTTATCTTCTGATTTGCTTCTGAAGAAACGCTTCATCTTTTTTTTCGTGGTTTTAAAGATGTTTTTACCCGAGTTGGATCCAGATGATATGTTGGAGGAATGTTTAGTAGCAGTAAATGATGTCTGTGAAAGGTCTTTGTGGACATCTTGAGATGTTTCCTCCGTCTTGGTCATGGATGTTGGAGTTTTTACATCTGTGTTTTCATGTGAGGGTTCCACTAATTGAAAAGGAGGCTCCGGGAGTTTGCTGGAGCGAGGAGAAGCAGCACTGTCAGGACATGAGAGCTCACGTGACAAGCTGCTGTTTTCAGGTTCTGAATCTCTCTCCAGATCTTGTTCCGACAACTGTTGAGATTCATCCTGTGACTTTCTTCCGAAGAAGTGCTTCAACTTTTGCTTCATGGTAGTAAAGACGGTTTTAGTTTGTTTGACAGAAGATTCTTCTGTCCTGCTAGCAGACATCCGCAATGGATGTCCTGAAGTTTGCAGATTTTCAGCATCGGGAATGTCAGCACTCTGAGGGGTTTGATCATTTAAAGGATACGTTTCTGTCTCACCTGCTCCACCCAACACGGCAGAGACAAGCTCAGGAACCGCCACTGAAGGTTTGAACAAAGGCGTAATAAATGCATCCATTTCTAGTTTGGTGGGACTGCTGGGCAGCTCCACGGGTCGCTCCTGGTCCATTTGACTCAGTTCTGCAAAAGCTCGTCTGAGAGCAAAATGCTTTTTCAAATAGAGCTTGGTTTTTTCCTGGACGTACCTGTTGGTGAATCCAACGTCCCCGTTTGACTTAAACCATGATTCAGCTTTCCATTTATCTCTCAACTGCATAAACTCGTGGAGATCTTCGGTCACACAGTTCAGTGTTTCCATGCAGAGTTTGTTCCATCCGTTCTTCATGGCTTGATCCATTTTTTTATACTCGCTGAGTTTAGAAATGTTCAGGTTTACTGGACTTTCTGGTTTAAACGTTGAGTCTGAGAGTGTCTGCCTTAATAAGCAAGCTATGATGTCACATAGAGAATGCCTTCCTTTGATGTCTCACATCACCATGACAACCGACGGCATGGCGATGGAATGTCTTTGATGAGTCGTTCACCTGCCTGATTTATGCTTTGTTTATTTTCAAAAGGGATTCCTGGGGCCATGTCTTTAGTTTAAGGTGACTTTCTCCCTTCCCGAACTACAAGCTATAAATATTATTATTATTATTATCATTACAGCAGCAATGGTGTTTCTAATGTTTTATGTGCTTTAAGGCTAATTAATTTAATGAGTATTGAATTATAATATGGTATATATTGGGCCAATATAAAATATATTTTCCAAAATATATTCATTTTTTATAATATATATATATATATATATATATATATATATATATATATATATATATATATAGATATATATATTTATTTATTTATTTGCATTTATTGTTATGCATGTTACAGTTATGGATGTTAAAGTTATGGATGTTACTGCATGGGATTTACTGTTATGAATGTTACAGTTATGGATGTTAGAATTATGGATGTTTGTTACGACCCGTTATGAGGGTTGGCGCAACAAAGTACGGCGGACACCATGGATGCAAAAGGAAGGCATTTTATTTTATACCCCTGGGTAGCTAACACAATGTAGCTAAGCATGTAGCAACATGCTAGTTGGTTGTTGAACAGACAAAGAAAAAGGACTGCCAATGCACACTCTAGGTCTGATGAACCCAACCAGGGTAAGACCACAAGAAAACAAACAAAACAGAAGTCTGAATCCCAAATAAATTCATAAGGTTCACACACAGGAATGTCCTGTCATGAAAACCAGAACAATGTTCTTAAGGTTCACCACAGACATAGGTCTCAAAGGACTCCCATAAAAGTAAACATCACGCAAAATGTCCAACACAAAACCCAAGTTGAGGGGGACAACCACCAGAAACAGACAGTTGCTTCCCCCTCCAGCCGAAGTGCAGCAGTGTCCTTTTATTTCCTGGTTTGCTCCCGGAATGGCACTCTGTGAACCAATAAGAAGAGGGGCCGTCGAAGATGTGTCCACAGTAACCACTCCCGGATCGGGGGGGGCGTAGCTTGCACTTTCATCCAGAATGGAGATCAGGTGTGGTTCTTTCACAGGTGCTCGTAACAATGTTACTGTATGGGATTTACTGTAATGGATGTTAAAGTTATGGATGTTACAGTTATGGCTGTTACAGTTATGGATGTTACCATATGGGATTTATTGTTATGCATGTTACAGTTATGGATGGTACAGTTATGGATGTTACTGCATGGGATTTACTTCTATGGATGTTACAGTTATGTATGTTACAGTTAAGGATGCTACAGTAATGGATGTTACATTTATGGATGTGTTACGTGCATCATCAAACTTGTCATCCCTGTTATCTCCAGGTGGTTTCAAGTAGCTGAAGTGGAGATCTGCCTAGCCTGGGATCTATTGGCTGGTTCAAATTCAGATGCTCCAATCAGCACTAAAGATCACCCTTTAAAAGAGCAGCACCTGGAGGCTATCAGGCTCTTCTTTTATTTTTGCTTGTGTTTGTTAATGGCATGGTGGAACAGGTATGTGGGGAGCCATGAGGACCAGGTAAGTTGGGGCGCCCTTTACATTTCCACATGTAGAAAACATTGTATAGACACACTAGGGCTAGAGGCTGTTGCCACCCCTTGTAAACGTTTTGGTCAAGCTGGTTATTAGATCAGTTAGATAGGAGTTTATTTGGTTTTCATTTGGTTCACAGATACAGTCTGAGTTAGGCCTCGTTTTGTTTTATTGTTTTGTTTGATTTTGGCACAGCCTAAATGTCCCAAGAGGTCCTGCCTGCAGACCTCCACTGTGAGGTCGCTTCCGGTGCAGGCTCCACTGTCAGTACACCTCCACTGTCAGGACGGTCAGAACAGGAAACAATTCAAAATAAAAGCGCAAATCTGTTTATCGTACTTCCGGTTGATACATTTCAAAATATAATCGCAAATGCGCTTTCGTCTAATCACTTGCCTCTCAAATGATTATTAAGTACATGAGAGCTGAAATTCCTTGTCTATTGTAAATATCGTTTGTTTTAATTTATTTATATTGTAAACGTCAGTTTCTTACTTCCACTTAGGAGGTTACGTTTTTGCCGGTGTGGGTTTGTTTGATTGCAACATAACTTAAAATGTTAACGGCAGATTTCCATGAAATTTCAGGATATCTCCTTTCTGGGACCAGGAACAGTTGATTAAATCTGGTGGTGATCCGGGGGGGGGGGATTGTGTTGACTTGACCTACAGTCTAGCCTCTATGGGCTTGACCGAGGTCTGCGCTCATTTTCCCCCCCGTTTTCCTTCTATGCTGCACACAGCCAGTTTGTATTAATTCTAAAAAATAAAATAAAGCTTTAGATTTCTGCAACTGAAGCATTCATCCTACTTTTTAAAAACGTTTTTTGCCATTTAGTAATATCTATTGCACTGGTTAGCTTTAGAACTTGAAAAACAAATTGTGGTTGACATGAATCTGAGCTCAGTTATCTTTATAACCTACTATAAAGCTGAGGATCTTGAAAAGAGGTCAATAATCAATGAAAACAATTTAGAGCAAAGAAAGACATTAGCTTGTGCAGAAATTGTCTTTTATACTTGATATATTTATTTATATAAGAAGTATCTATATATTTAAATATTTGTAATCATGGTATACTAATTTTTTACTCATATTCATATGCCAACATATTATATTCTTTGAAAGCTTTGAAACATCAGCTTTCTAATATCCTGTCAGATAAAACAATACATAAGAGTTTGCCTCACACTTTTGGACTCACCAAACATCTGGATTCTGCACATCCACACACCAGGATTTTATTCATACACCTCTGCTTTTAACATGGTCCACATGCACCTTGATTCATTGCCAATTAGACTTGCAAGTCCACCCAACATTGATTTCACGGATTGGGAACTTTCTAAGGGCAGGCCTCAGAAAGGTCTAATGCTTTCAAATATTAAGCATCAGTTTGAAACACAGGACTGCCACAGGGCTGTGTTTTGTTTTCTGCTCTTTTCTCTGCCTGCCGATCATCTATTCTTTTCTATTCTACTGTTATTTAGCAGATGGTTTTCTCCAAAGTGACGTACATCAGAGTAAGAACACAAGCAGGAAATCAAACCGCACAGATAAGTGACAGACTGCTGCAAGTCTGGTTGGACACAGATGTTGTCCTGTAGTGCTAGTGGCAGCAAGTTTTTTTCTGTTTAAATTGCCATTTGTATAATCTAATATTTAATTGTATACTTTACAGTATTTAGTCATTTACTGCCTTTTCATAATATTTATTCTTTATTGCACTGGTTTTTTGCTACATTTTTTAAAATGAGTTTTTCAGTTATATTTTTCTTCTTTACCACTGTAACATTTTTTCTTTGGTTCCATGTGGAAGCTAATTATGTTCTTGTGCTGCTGTAACACCTATGTACCACTACATACAACCCTATTTTTTTTATATCTACAATACAATCTAAGTTAATTATTAATCCATCAACGAGAAAAACATAACGTGAAGTTACAACATGCTCAAATGTTCTGTAGTCCTTTATTCTGGAACACAAACTCACTCACGTGTGAGACATTCACAATAGGCCAAACAATTTCTTTTGTCCATAATTTCCTCACAGAACTTCCACATGTCCTCAGTGCTGTAAAATTTAAACTTGAACGGCTCCAGGATTGATTCCTTTTCATGATCATCCACTTCGTCCTCTTGAGACATTCTTCCAATATTGCAGAAGAGCCTCAGCCTGGTGCTCCATCACCATGCACAGAACACCAGGCAGGTCCACTTTAGCAGAGAAAAGTTGTTTTTTGTTCTCAACCCACTCAGCTGCATTTATGCAATCCCGGAGAATGCGATCGACCACCGAGTCCTGTGGGAAAAGACATCTGTGCCATATCTGCTCCACTATTGTTATCTAAGAAAAAAAATTGATTGTGTGAAAAACTGTGAAAAAGCCTCCCCCTTCCACTGGTGTGTCCATGTTGTCTAGTCTGCGTGACACCTCAGCCTGCTGACATTTAAAAAAAGATCAGTTGTAATATTTAAAACACAAGATCCAAAAAATAAAAAGAAAAGATCCCTTCAGTGTCCTCCTCTAATCAGTACACATGGACGTATTACAGAGCTCAACAAACATTTTTCTGGCCAATCAAGCATTATCTAGAGACTATATTTTTATATTGCAGACAGCAGGTCTGCCCTGAACTTGTGAATGACATATTCACTAAAGCAACCTCACAACTGCTGTGTAATCAGAAAAAAAAAAGATTTTTAAAAAAATAAATGTTGGTTTCTGACATGAAACAAAAGAAAAGCGTACTTGGAACTCAAGCAAAATTAAAATCTGACCTCAGTTATCTCATTCAGCTTCCTCTTCGTCATCCTAAACACTGGTGGCACTTCACCTCGCAGGAGGGCCTTTGATGCATCTGTCCAGTGGGCAAACAGCTTTCCATGTCTCAAAAAAAATGATTAAATAATAGAAATCAATTTAAAATATTCTTATGACAAATTTAATCTATTAAAGCATCAAAACCTTTGCAGTCTCACCTTCCAAGGTCAAAGTTTTCCATGAGGATGATACACCACCGCTGTCGCAGAAGGGGCATGTCCATCTAAATAAATTGAGAGAGAAAAAAAACACACTGTCATAAAAACTTAGTTGTTGTAATTTTGAGTTTAGTTTGACGGCATGAATCTACTTACAATTGAGAAGTCGTAGGGAGCATCCAGTGTGGTGTAAAGAGCATACTAAGGATAAAACCAGCCATTTTTATCTTCTTAAACCACACAGAATTACACCAATAATTAATATATAACAAATAATGTCTCCTACCATCAACATGAAGATGCCACAGTCAATCCCATACAGCTGCCGTGGAAAACCCTCGGTATCATTAAGAAATCAAATAGGTAATTGTTATTTTCAAGTATTAAGTATTCAACTATTATAAGACATTATTATATATTTTACATTCTTTATATTTTTACCTGAATTTGTAATCCAGTTGTCTCTGTCCAGTTGCCAGGATTTAGTGACTGGGACAGTTTTCTAAAGGACAAATGCATTAATAGATTAAAAAAAAAAAGTCAATAAAATTATAAATAAGGACTGTTCGGACGAACATGCATCACTGATTTAAATCAGGAACAGATCTACCATGCATATCTTTTCATGCAAATTTTTTCATGCAGACTTTCATGCTGACATTCTCCTTTTAATTGTGCCAGTTTCTTAAGTCAATTGTGTGAAATATATACATATTGATAGGTGGTCATGTTAAATGTGTAAAACTAATATAAAATTTATAACTATGGTTTGATACAAAAAAAAATAAATATATATATATATATATATATATATATATATATATATATATATATATATATATGTGTGTGTGTGTGTGTGTGTGTAGCACAATATAAAGGCTGTCACACAGATCTGAACATGACCTGGTAAAAAAGAAAAAAAAAAGAACAGTTTTGGAACATGAACGCCAAAAAGCACACTGAAAACTTTTTGTTTAAAACCTCAGCAGTCCCCTCATCTCCTCATCGCCAAATCCAAATGGTGCTTCAGCACATTTTGAGTCAAGAAACAGTATTTCTCTCAGTGTTGGTTTTAAAACCTGTAATTGTAGTTAGTGACATTCGTACTCAACAATGTGTCAGAGGAAAACAACACAACACAAAACACAACAACAGTACAACAATGTGTCAGAGGAAAACAACACAACACAAAACACAACAACAGTACAACAATGTGTCAGAGGAAAACAACACAACACAAAACACAACAACAGTACTGTAATAAAAAATTAACATACTTTTGTTAACTTTTCCTATTAACATTTCATGACATACATACCCCCCTGTTACAGCAAACATTCTTACTTACAGAGAGCAGGAAATGCCCAGGTTTCCACACAGGAATGACAACGGCCTCTCTGAATGAAGCATCACTCTAATAGACAGTAAAATTCAAAAGCAAACAGGTAAAGCACATTAGACATATCTAAACAAAATTCATACCTTAGGACATGTAGCGCTTACAGGTAAGCTTGCAAGTGGATCACATGATGTTGGTTTTCTCCAGGTTGGTACAACATAGAGATCAGCCACAAAAATGGTTTTCCCCTGTGGAACATGTTTCAAATCTTAGCAAATACCCACATGGAATAAAAAGGAAAAGTATATTCCAAAACCAATATTTATGCTTTATACCTGGGATTGAGCAATTTTCTCAATGACTTCGAAGCAAGCATTTCCTATCTGCAAACCAAGGACAAAGCAAAACTTAGCAACGTCATACCACAATGAGCTGACAATGAAATGGGTCCAGATGTTGACTCACGGTTGATTCCATCTCCTTGTCCAATCCAAGGCCCCAGAAGTCAGCTCGGGTCAGGCAACTTTTTTCTGTTTTTACAATGAGCTCGCCTGCAGGGTTGTCAGTGTCCAATACATATTTGAGCTGATTGTTGGGAAAAAAACAAAATGATAACAAATGTAAAATAAAAAATGATAACATAGGAACCTGGGTGATAGGGCTTTGAGATGAGAAGCACGTAGCTCTGTCTAATATAATCACACAGCTGTTGCTTTCTTTTAAGAATACATACCAGCTGCTCTTGGGCAGGATGAAGCTTGAAGGTCCATGATGCTCGGCATGGTCTCAAATTCTCGCTTTTTGTGATTATTTCACAATGTGGTCCACAGACCTTGGTGTCTATTAAAATGGAATTAAATAATAAAATTTTGCTCATATTTTTTGTACTTTTTACTTTTTGTGTGGATTTTATGAAAACATACTGCCTACCTGTGTTTGGGTCAATAAGGAGCCCATGTAGCTGCTGAGGTGTTCCAGCTGCTAAAGGATGATGCTGTGTAGGCATACAGGGTGCTGGGGGTCCTGAGGTTTAAGAAGTCAATATTAAGCAACATAAGCATTATATTTTCAATTACAACAAAGAAACAAAACTTGTCTTTAAATGAGTTTTTACCAAATACTGCTTGTCCAAATTTGTCCAGAGTGATGTCTTGCAAGCGGTGTGAGTCACGTCCTCTCCTTAGTTGCTTTTCTAAAAGCTCAGCATTTGTTTTGTTGTTTCTGTGATGTATTAGGTTTCTCATCAAAAAAACATGTGTTGAGGGTGCCATGTTATTGAGGAAGTAGTTGTTTTTGCGCATACATGAAAAAAATTGCTCGGCCACCTGGCTATTCAATGAACCCTGAAGTTCTGGAACTAGGTTGATCCTCCTCAACACTTCCTGTGGGTCTTTGGTATTGGTCTCATGGAATTTGTCATACAAGACATAGTGGTCTGAGGAGCCAGTGCATGGATGCCCATTTTTATCAGGATTCTGCAACATTTCAACCAGCCATGGCAGGGAGATCTGGAGTTTGTTCTGCTGAGCTTCTGTGATGTTCTGTGGTGTCGATGCCGCCAATCTCCCTTCATGTGGTCTGAAAGGTATCATAGTTGGCCAACGCAGGTTGGCATGAGTTGCCAGACCCCGAGCAAAGTCATAAACAATGACATTTGGCAGGTGTTTCCAGGATAGAAGAAGGTCAGCAAAATCTCGTGGAGATTCTGCACGCAGGTTAAACTTCAAACTGTACACCACACCATGTGGACAGAGAATCACTGACCACCCACCTTCAATGGAAAATTTTAATAAGTTTTATAATAAACATGCAGACATTATTATGTAGTTGTGCAGTTAAATATTAAATGTGAATTTTACCAGATGCTCCCCAGATTTTCTGAAAGATCTTGTCGTAAGAGTGTCGTGTCTTCATCTCTTGCCTAAGTCTGAGAATCAGATCCATCCGTGATCCCTTCACATCCAAATTGCAGGCCTTACACAGTTTACGCACAGTTGAAACCTTTTGAAATACAGACAAGATATAAAGGAAGATGTTACTACACAATGCATCTCAAACAAATATACATGTTCATACACAACAACTCTACCTTCTGCTTCATGAGCTCGTCCACCAGTCGGTCCTCTGACACCATGCTGACTTCAGCTTCAGTGGAGGATTTTGCTGAGGAAGCTTTTTCAAATTCTGTGTTTAACGCCATCTCAGACTGACGCGTATTCTTTCCAATCCACGGGCCCCAGTACTCAAAACTTGGCTTTACACTGAAGCTGTTCTTTGCACCACCTGTGAAAAGTATGTGAGACATTCTTAATATGCTTAAATGCATTGGATCATTAAGTGAGTGTAATTACTAATTTACAGAACAATACATTTATACATACTTTGGACAAACCCGCGAGAAATCATCTCCAGCTGTACAGAGTCCCAGAATTCTTCAATGTTAACTTCACCAGTGAAATTCTCAGGGGTATCTTTAATGTCACTCACTGAAATACAAAATCATTTCACTAGTTTTGCAAATAATATGAGATAATTCTTTCCCAACACAGAAGATACTGTGACTTACCAGGGAAGTTAAACACTCCTTTCTTGTGGAGGTCCATTACAACTACTGGAGGATAGCAGCCACAGGAAACACAAGAGAAAGAGTACTCATGGCTTGTCAGTGCCTCAAAGTGGCAGTAGGCATGCAGAACCTTATCTTTGGCAGGAATTGTCACTTTCCTCAGGCCTTCAAGTGCACTTAATACCTTGGACACTGAGACACTGTTCTGTAGAAGATGCAGAGTAAAATAAAAAAACAACAATGTAAGATTATAATGACAAATATGCCAACACATGTATTCAAGTATTTGTCATAAACGGTATACTGTAAATACCTGTAGGTCAAGTCTCAGGTAGACACACAGTTCAAGGGTCAATACAATATGGTCATCCAAGTTATGCAGAGTGTCCTGCCATTCCTGGTATCTATAGGTCATGTGACACACTGGACATCTCCGGAAATAGGTTGATACATCTGGTGTATATAAATCATGAATACATCATTAACATAGTGTTACATGTTCTGCCAATTTCCACAATAGCCAGCAAAACACAAGTTACTTACTTTCAATTACCCCATTCATGCTAATTATTCAGGCTTTTCTGGAGATTCTGGTTGACTCTTCAAGATTTACAGCCCCTGGACAGACTGCACAAACTGTCTCTGATGGCTGCAACTCTGTCACATAGTCTGTGAGTGCTCTTGGTTTTACAATGTCATCTGGCAAGTTAGCTGGAAGATTTCTATGTCTGTATGTATACTCTACAACTTGTTTGAAGACTTCTGCTGATGGTGGACAGACAGTATCTTGGTGCTTTTTTGATGTATTGATTTCTCCTGTTCTGAACACATCCCGGTTCGTTTGAAACAAATGCCATTTGCTAATATTTTTGTGGGCACATGACATTCTTGGTTTGGCACAAGGGCAATGCCATGTGTTTACTGATGAATTGTATGTTACAAATATCCTTCCAAGACGACTGTAATAATGTAAAGTTGGCTCATGGACTGAAAAACAAAGGTATTTTGAGCTTTCCTCAAACGATACTTCAACACATAGAGGGACATGTGCTGCCTGTGCATATTTTTGCCTTTTCATACAGGTTAACTTCTTGGTATCACCAAAAAATTTTAAGTGCACCATTTCTGTCAACACTTCTTCTCTGAGGCATTCTTCAGTAGCTATGTCTGTACAGTATTGCAAAGAGCGGATGTGTTCACATTGTGTAAAGGGTAATCCACTGCGTGATGCCATTTTGGAGTATTGGTTGCATTCTTCCAACTCACACTGAATCCTGTGTACTCGACCCCAGGTTTTGTTTTGTACATGTATGGGAACTGAAAAGCCATGCCCTCCTTTTTGGACAGCAGAAATCCCATTTTTGGCATCCACACAAACACTCTTTAAATGATCAGTTTCTGTTACATCCTTCAGTTTTTTGCGGTGCTTCCTCTGGATGTGTTTGGCCAAGTTTCTCTTTAAATAAGTACCTGTACAGAGGGGACAATTAACTTTTTTAAGTTTGGATTTTTGACCTTGAGTCTCTTGGGAAGTAAGTGCAGCAGCAGAGAAAACCAAAGAAGATGATGGTGTCATATGTGTCTCTGCTGAGGAGTGGATGGTAGATGTTTGAATTGATTGGGCAGAAGGAATAGTACATATGGTTGTATCTTTTTGCACAACAAGGTCTGGTGATGGGGATATTGTAGTTGGTGGAAGTAGAGGAATGGATGTAACAGATGAACTCGGTTGCTGGGAGGACATGGATGAATCCTGATTTTGTTTGGACTTTGCAGTAGCCGAGGTGGACATTTGTTGTATAGGACAAGACTTTAAGTGTGCTTCCATGTCTATCCTTCTAACTATGGTATTGTCACAAACAGGACAATGATAATGTCCCCCATTCCTGCAGTTCAGATTGCAGCGGCAGATCTTATCTAAGAGTAGGTCCAGAAAATGTTTATATTAGACAATGACACACAACTAATGTGAGTGAGGGTTAGACACAAATACACGCAAATATATACATGTCTGTACAACTTTAATCTAAAATGGAGTGAAATTACCTTTAAATGCAACAGCATTTTTCATGTGGACCTCCAAATGCCGCTGAAGTCTGGCTGGTTGGCTTGGTTTAAACATGCTTACTGGACAGAAGGGGCAGTGGAACTTACTGCAGCATGTTGTGCAGCGTTCCAGTGCAGGCTTTCCACAAACGATCGAATGATGCATCTTCAAAAGATATTAAATGCATGTTTATATTATCGTATATAAACTTCAATTAAATTAACGTATATTGCCTAATGATGTATATTGTTACATACAAACAAATGCGAACAGTTACTTTACGTGATGCGCCGAAAAGTTAATAATCACATATAATTTAAGGACTTGACGCTAACCGCCATTGCCGACAGCGAACTTTGGCGTTAGCTCACTTAGCATCAAAACGACAACCCACACCGACATGTAACATTCCATCATTTGCATCACCTTATTAATGACTTCTTTAACGTTGCTATTTTAAAGCATCTATGTTATCAAAGAAGATTTCAAACTAAGTATTTACTTTTTGTGGAAACGCAAAATCATCAACTCACCGCTATTCGGGACAGATATCCTGGCTTGCTGGTCTCCTCTGAAATAAACGGCAGGCAGGTGAAAAAAAAAAGTCTGCACTTCCTGTTATGACCGTCCTGACAGTGGAGGCGTCCTGACATTGGAGCCTGCACCGGAAGCGACCTCACAGTGGAGGTCTACAGGCAGGACCTCTTGGAAATTTCATGGAAATCTGCCGTTAACATTTTGAGTTATGTTGCAATCAAACAAACCCACACCGGCAAAAACGTAACTTCCTAAGTGGAAGTAAGAAACTGACGTTTTACAATATAA
>NC_136613.1:8250695-8268195 GCF_933228915.1 Telmatherina bonti
CGGTGAATAAATCCGATGACGGAAATGAAAAGGCAGTAGAACATCACTTAAAAAAAAGAAAAAACTGATAGATATCCTCCATGCCGATATCAAATAGGTGCCAATATCAGACGGTCACCTTGTTAAATTATCATTACGATTATTACAACTGCCATGTTATGGTGGGGAGAGCAAAGCTACATCCATCATGAATACTGTACTTACTATGTGGTAGCAGGCATGAAAAATAATAAATAGAGAAGTCATTTACAAACATTTACATGGCAGAGCATCAGATAGATAAAAGAAAATAAAACTTGGGGCTCATTTGTTCACTGCAGGAAGTTAAACCTTCAGGCTCGTCTCGTTAGCATTAGCATTATCTGCATCAGCTTAATCACGTCTCAGTCACGTCAAAGCAGAACTTTATAGCAGTAGTGACACTTACCGACTGCATTGATGGTGAGCCTCTTAAAGTTGCAATTGCCCCTCTTTCCAACCGAGTTGATGCCGTCTTCACCTGGTATTTTCCCAAATGTTAGCAAAATGTTTGGTACAAACAGAGGCCGCAGCCGGCAGAGATGCAGGTGCATTATCAGCAAAAAATAATGTAATCCATTTGTCCCTGGTAGTTTGGTCCGCTGATGAAGGGAGAGCAAAAAACCTTCCGACGTTGGTTTTGCTAACAGACAGCCGAGCAGTGGACATGGGATCGCTGCTCGCACGTCTTCACACAGATTGTTGCTAATAGCAACTGAGGCAGGTCTAGCAGGTGTATTTAGGCGTGGAAAAGGAGTTGGTTAATGCAAATAGCTCCCTGGGATTACGACATCCCGCGGAGAAAAAAAAAAAAAAGCATTTGTGAGACCTCAGCCTTGTGGGCAGCTATGCTGCGAACAAAGCGTCTATATGGAAAAACCCGGCCGTCTTCAAAAGATAGGCTTCAGGGCATGTTAGCACTTCCGCTCAACACTAATACGCATGTTTTAACTTGAAAAAGTGCAATTTCCAGGTGATGACTCCTTTAAATGATCCAAATGCTTCAGGCGCACAACGTAATTTGGTTATTAACCCCCCCCAAAAAAACCAAAACAATAGAAAAAAAGAAGACAAACAAAGCTCAGTCCCCTTGCTGCTGCTCGATCAGACTGAAGTTGCCAGTAAGTGGTCCTGACCTGGTTTCCTGTCAGATAATATTGTTTATTAAAGTGAATGAAAACTTTATTATTGTAGAATCTTGATTAAAGAAAAACTGGAGCGGCAGCTGTTAGTTTAAAATGACATTTTAATGTTGGGTCTGTTCAGTTTTGGCCACGGATGTTTTCTGATTCTTTTTAACTGTTTTTAAAGTTAAATGCATTTTTCCAGAAATGAATAATACATATATATAACTAATTATATGTGTGTGTGTGTGTGTATATATATATATATATATATATATATATATATATATATATATATATATATATAAATTTTATATATTATATATCTTTTTTCGTGATTTTTTTTTTTTGTTGTGTTTAGTTTTTGTCTTTTTTGTATTTATGTGTTGTGGTTTTATTTTTTTGTATGTTTGCTTGTTTGTTTTTTGTTGTGTTTAGTTTTTTTTGTATGAATGTGTTGTAGTTTTATTTTTTTTCTTTGTTTTTGTTGTGTTTAGTTTTTCTTTTTATATTCGTGTTTTGGTTTTATTATTGTTTGTTTTTTGTTGTGTTCAGTTTTTCTTGTTTTTTGTATTTGATGTGGTTTTATTTTTTGTGGTTTTTTTGTTGTGTTTAGTTTTTCTGGGTTTTTTTTATTAATGTGTTGTGGTTTTATTTTTTGTTTGTTTTTTGTTGTGTTTAGTTTTCTTTTATTTTTTTTGTATTTATGTGTTGTGGTTTTATTTTTGTTTGTTTTTTGATTGTGTTTAGTTTTTCTTGTGTTTTTGTATTTCTGTGTTGTGGTTTTATTTTTCGTTTGTATTTTGTTTTTCTTGTTTTTTGTATTTATTTGTTGTGGTTTTATTTTTTGTTTGTTTTTTGTTGTGTTTAGTTTTTTTTGTTTTTTGTATTTATGGGTTGTGGTTTTATTTTTTGTTTGTTTTTTGTTGTGTTTAGTTCTTATGTGTTGTGGTTTTATTTTTTGTTTGTATTTTGTTTTTCTTGTATTTTGTATTTATTTGTTTTGGTTTTTTTTTTTGTTTGTTTTTTGTTGTGTTTAGTTTTTTTTGTTTTTTGTATTTATGGGTTGTGGTTTTATTTTTTGTTTGTTTTTTGTTGTGTTTAGTTTTTCTTTTCTTGTGTTTTTGTGTGAAGTCATGTGTTTAGAGAGAGGCGCAGGTAAGTTATGCGGCAGTGACGTAAATTTTGCGAGACGGCAGATTTAGTCAAGGCGCGTTAAAACAAATATTCATTCTACATCATATTTTTGCCAATATAATCTTAAAACTGTTTCTGGAAGCAAACAATTAAAAAGTCTTGTTTAAGGTAAACTCTGGAGCAAAGCGAGGAGGATCTCACCAGCTTGTCGGAGTTTATTGACGAGTGTTTCAACCGCATCGTCACGGGCAAGACAAGCCAAACATCGACTCCGTCTGCACCCAGATCCGCTTCAACCTCCAAGAGAAGCCGGAAAGAAGACTCCTCTCACGGGGATGACACCTCAGACATCCTGATGTCCATTGACAAAAATCTCGCCAGCTTCGACGCTCGTCTGGGCCTGTTGGAAGTTCTGTTGGAGGGATCGAGGGATCGAGGTCTGGAACTCCGCGGGACCGATTTTAGTGTAAATAATCAGTTTCCCAAAGAGATTCTGGAGAGACGCAGGGTCCTGTTTCCCATCCGAAAGAAGCTCAGAGACGAAGGATCCCGTGCAGTCATCGCGGTGGACAAATTGTTCGTTAATGGACAGCTTTACTGTGACATAAATATCACCCCCTGGCTCTACTAACCTCAGGTAATATCTATCACTCATACAGCTAATCATTGTTAAATTTACATGTTAATCTGCTATAAGAACATTAATTATGGTCACCCAGAACTGTACATTTACTGCCAGTCTTTGTAAATTTACTGTTCTTGTTGATTTCGTTTTGTTTTGTTTTTGATTTTTGTTTTTTTGCCTTTTTTTCCCTCTTTTTTCCCTCCCTTTTAGGGCTTTTGTTTTTGCTCTTTTGTTTGTGCTATTTCTTTCTTTTTATGTGTAGTTGTAGTTGTTTGCTTTTCTCACTCCTTTCCTTTCTAGCTGCTATTTCATTCTATTATGCCATACCAACAATAATATGTCGGGTACACACGTACATCCACATGACACAGACACAAAATGTCATGCACACAACATACCTACAACACAGAGCACGTTTAATCACATCAACACTCACCCCCAACTCTCACACACACTCTAAGCATGTGAACAGACATACAGGAACATTGTACACACAGATGAACTTATATACGCACACAATCTACACACAACATGCATGCATTAATGTGGGCTTGCACACACACAAACACACACATACTTTTATAGAAACACTTCAGTAGCTTGAGCATGACCACCCTGAGGTTTGTTACGTGGAATATACGTGGAGCTGGCTCCAGGGAGAAGAGGTTGAGGGTGTTTAGCAGATTGAATGGTCTACAGGCAGACATTGTCCTGCTACAGGAGACTCATTTATTAAAAACAACAGCTAACGTACTCTCTACAGTACAGTTCCCTCACGTGTGCTCGGCCTGCTTCAATTCTAGACAAAGAGGAGTAGCCATTTTGATAAACAGGAAAATTAATTTTACTGCTTATATTATAATTTTAGACCCAGATGGAAGATTCATAATAATGACATTATCTATCCAAAACATGAAGTTATGCATCGCAAATATTTATGGCCCAAACACTGATGACCCCTCTTTTTTTCATTCCTTCTTCTCCTTACTATATGATCACCTTGATAATACACTTATCATTGGGGGCGACCTCAACGTGACCTTAAACTCTGGGATGTACAAGGGGGGTGGAGCAGGGAAACACAGGGTCTGGCAGTCAGCAAGAGTTTTTAAACAATATATGGAGGATTTTGGTCTTTGTGATGTCTGGCGCTCACAACACCTCACTGCTAGAGAGTACACTTACTTTTCATTGGTCCACCACTCATACCCCAGAATAGACTACTTCCTCACTAACAGCTCTATGATGAACAATATCTCAGAAACTAAAATCCATTCCATCACTATCAGTGATCACGCACCAGTATCATTACCCTAATTAATAAGAAAACTAAACCATCTTATAGCAAATGGAGATTTAATACATCATTACTTAAAGATCTTGATTTTATCAGTTACTTTGAAAGGGAATGGTCTTTGTATATAGAAAACAATGATATACCAGGAACATCAGCATGTGTTCTTTGGGAGGCAGAAAAAAGCAGTAATGAGAGGGAAAATAATTTCATTTTCATCACATAAGAAAAAGAAGGAGGGTTCAAAAATATCTGAACTAGAGCTTAAAATAAAATCACTAGAAGATGCCTACAAGGCTTCTCCAGAAGAGCAAGTTCTGAATCACATAAGAAAGGCTAAACTAGAGCTGAATGAAATAGTTGACCAAAAAACCCAGTTTTTGCTACAAAGACTTCGCTTAGAGAATTTTGAACATAGCAACAAATCTGGAAGATTTCTCGCAAATCAATTAAAAGCAAACAAGGAGAAAACAACCATCTCCTCTGTTAAAGATTCAATAGGAAATATCCTCCATGACCTTGATGGAATAAATGACACATTTAGGGATTTCTATAAAACACTATATTCCTCAGAAACAGATCCATCAAACAACAGCATTGAGGAATTTCTCAGCTACCTCAATCTTACAAAGTTACAACAGGATCAGGAAATGGTTTTGGACGCACCCATTTCAGTAGGGGAACTACATGAAGCTTTAAAACACATGCCCAGCAATAAAGCTCCAGGACCAGACGGTTTTCCAGTTGAATATTATAAAGAATTGTGGTCTACACTAGCACCCACTTTTTATAAAATGGTTTCAGAAATTAAGGAAAAAGGCCAAATATCTCAAAAACATGAATTTGGCAGTATTACAGTAATACTAAAACCAGGAAAAGACCCCAAACTCCCATCTAGTTATCGTCCAATATCACTAATGAACGTAGATCTTAAAATAATCAGTAAAGTGCTTGCTACAAGACTAGAACAAATAACCCCACTTATCATACATCCTGATCAAACAGGATTTATCAAGGGACGACATTCCACCACTAATACGCGCAGACTAATAAATCTAATTGATTATGCCACCATACATAACCTGGAAACTACAATAATCTCACTAGATGCTGAAAAAGCATTTGACAGGGTGAACTGGAAATTCTTATTTGCAACATTAAGAAAATTCGGGTTTGGCTCATCGTTTATCGACTGGATAAAGATACTGTATAGCAATCCAAATGCATGCGTCAGGACAAATGATCAAACTTCTCACAGCTTCAGTTTGCAGAGAGGCACCAGACAAGGCTGTCCACTCTCCCCTTCACTTTTTGCAATCTTTATTGAACCCTTAGCAACTAGCATTAGACAAAACAAAGACATTAAATGCATTAACTGTAGAAATATGGAGCATAAGACCAGTCTTTATGCTGATGATGTATTACTTTTCCTTCAAAATTCACAATCATCCATCTGTCAGACAATCACACTCACCAATAAATTCTCATCAATTTCTGAATATTCCATTAATTGGTCTAAAACCACCGTTCTACCCATCAACTGTTCCTTCCATGATACTCCTGACGCTGCTTTACAGTCAGGAAATATTAAATACTTGGGAATAAACATCTCACCCAGACTGTCAGACCTTACAAAGCTAAATTATGTCCCTCTACTAAAAACAGTTGAGGACGATCTCACACGGTGGAAATCTTTACCCATATCACTAATGGGAAGAGTTGCCACTGTAAAAATGATGATTCTACCTAAAATCAATTATCTGTTTTCAATGATCCCCATTAAACCTCCATCGACCTGGTTTAAATCGCTGGACTCTCATGTCACTAGATTTCTCTGGAAAGACAAACCACCACGGATTAGTCTAAAAACACTCCAAAAGACTAAAGATAGCGGTGGCTTAGACTTGCCTAATTTCCAAAATTACTTTATAAGCAACAGACTACAATACATCTCTAAATGGCTTAAACCTAGCTATCTAGATGAACCATGGCTTAATATAGAAGAAGCTATGTGTGAGGATATGGCAATTTCAGACCTGCCATTTATCAGCACAGCTGTCAAACGCCAAAAATGCTTTAAAAGCATTAATATCAGCTCCTCACTAATGGCCTGGTGGGAATTTCTTAAACTAACCAAGTCCTTGCTTATTCCATGCAAACTTACACCTATTTGGAACAATCCCGACATCCAGCAAAACCGGAAAATAATAAACTTCCCTCAGTGGAAGAATAAAGGAATAAAACAGTTAGAACATTTAATAGAAAACGGGAACTTTCTCCCTTTTGATATAATTACTTCACGATATGAAATCAGCAGCACAAAATTTTTAGAATACCACCAACTTAAATCTATTATAGGTAAGAAATACACCCCTGATCAATTAAACTTGCAGCTACCTATCAGGGCTGCAGAATTCTTAAATCTCAATGCCCCTAAACTGTTATCCAAAATATATATATTACTATCAAAGCTAGACGATTCCATATGTCTCCCAACTTCTAATTATGGGGGCCCTGATCGGGGCCATCCTGTCCTCTGCCCCCTCTGGGGCATCTCACATGGGACATGATGGTGAGGTGAGGATGTGTGGGAGCGGGTGTATGGGGTTACAGATGGATGGTGGGATGGTTGGGGGGGGGGGGGGGGGGGGGGGGGGGGGGTTGTGTATGTGATGGGAGATGTGTGTGGATTGCGGAGGGGTGTGTGGATGGGGGCTGAGAGGGGAGTGCGTGTTGGGGGAAGGAGAGTATGCATGTATATGTGTGTGTGGTTTGGTGGTGGGGGGTTGGTGTCCTGTACCCGGGGAGCGCAGCTGGTGCACTGGGGTTCGACCTGGCTGCCGCTAGGTGGCGGTCTGGGGATCCTGGTCCTCCGTCGGTGGGGGCTGTGCCCTCTGCCTGCGGGGGCGGGGGGCTGCTCTCGGGCTCTTGGGGCCCTGGGGCCTGCGCTCTGTCTGCCCTGGGTGACCGGTGCCCGGCGGGATCGGCCCTTGCCGGCCTGGGCCTGCTTGGGCCTGTTCCCCCTGACTGCGGGACTCTGGTTGGGGACCTCCTTCGCCACTCCTGGGCGGATGCATGGCTGGCTCCGGAGTGGAGCGGTTGGGGTCTGTGCCTGGGGGTGACTGTCGGTTACCCGGGGCTCTGGGTTCTCCTGGCCTGCGTCTGGACCTAGGCGGGCGGGGTCACATTGGCATGATCACTCTTCTCTGAACACGTTTCACTCTAAATGTTCTGCATGAATGTTCTGCATGTGTCACAGTCACTGAGTCATCCAGCAAGTTTATTCATTAACAGCAGGTAGCTCTCTTTCTGTCTTTTTGATTTAACTTGCTAGTTTCTGGTCCTCCTGATTGTCAATGGTTTTGTTCTCCAAAGGGACCATGAATCTAGAGTTGGCTTGTGTGGGTGTATATATTTATGTGTGTGGGTGGGTATGTGTGTGTACATGTGTATGTATGTATATGTATGCATGTATGTGTATGGATATGTATGTATATATATATATATATATATATATATGTGTGTGTGTGTGTGTGTGTGTATGTATATATGTATATATATATGTGCGAGTGTATATACATGTATATGTAGGTGGGTGTGTATGTGCATATACGTGTATGCATTGATCTCTTTCTTTTGTTTTTTCTGTTCTCTTTTCTGTTCTCTTTCTGCCCCTTTCCTGTCCTTTCCGGTCAGGTCCAGCAGCATAAACTCTGTAATACAAACTATTATCCAAAGCAAATAGAAAAATAAAATAAGAATCAAGAAATACAAGGGGATCATTACATCTATAAAAGTTCCCCTTGGCAAAATAAATTTGCTCAGCAGAACACAGCGTCCAGAACATCAGTCTGCTTGCTTAAATGCTGAACAAGACAAAAAAAAAAAAGTTTTTCCTTTTTTGTATTTATGTGTTGTGGTTTTATTTTTTGTTGTGTTTTGTTTTCTTGTTTGTTGCATTTATTTGTTGTGGTTTTATTTTTTGTTTGCTTTTTGTTGTGTTTTGTTTTTCTTGGTTTTTTGTATTTATTTGTTGTGGTTTTATTTTTTGTTTGTTTTTTTGTTGTGTTTTGTTTTTCTGTTTTTTGTTTTAATTTGTTGTGGTTTTTATTTTTTGTTTGTTTTTGTTGTGTTTGTTTTTTTTTTTTGTTTTTGTATTGATGTGTTGTGTTTTAGGGTTTGTTTTTTGTTGTGATTTTCTTGGTATTCATATGTTGTGTTAGTGTGTTATAGTTGTGCTTGTTTTTTGTTGTGTTTTTCTGTTGTTTTTGTTACTTGACAATTTTTTTTTTGTTGCTGTCGTCTTCCATGTCCTGATAGCCATGACTAACCGAATTAATAAAGTTAAATCATGATCAGCTAATAAAAACAGTAAACGATGACCTCTCAAGGTGGAACCGCTTGCCCATATCACTTATGGGGAGGGTTTCCACTGTTAAAATGATGGTTTTACCAAAAGTTAATTACCTTTTCTCAATGGTTCCCATCAGACCACCCTCAACTTGGTTTAAATCACTAGACTCCCACATATCCAGATTTCTCTGGAAAAACAAGCCATTCCGCATTAGTCTAAAAACTTTACAACAGACCAAAGACGGAGGTGGGTTGGACCTGTCAAATTTTAATCAATATTTCTTATGTAATAGGCTGCAATGCATCTCCAAGTGGCTTAATCCAAGTTCTTTGGATGAGCCATGGCTGGATGTTGAGCAAGCATTGTGTGAGGATTTAGTCATCTCTGATTTATATATATATATATATATATATATATATATATATATATATATATATACATATATATATATATGTATATATATATATATATATATATATATATATATATATATATATATATATATGTATATATATGTATATATATATATTTCTTTTTTTATGATTTTTTTTGTTGTGTTTAGTTTTTCTCTTTTTTGTATTTATGTGTTGTGGTTTTATATTTTGTTTGTTCTTTTTGTTTTGTTTAGTTTTTCTTGTTTTTCTGTATTTGTGTTGTTTGTTTTTTGTTGTGTTCAATTTTTTGTATTCATGTGTTGTGGTTTTATTTGTTTGTTTGTTTGTTTTTTTTGTTGTGTTTAGTTTTTCTTTTTATATTCATGTGTTTTGGTTTTATTTTTGGGTTTTTTTTTTTGTTATGTACAGTTTTTCTTGTTTTTTGTATTTGATGTGGTTTTATTTTTTGTGGGTTTTTTTGTTTGTTTTTTGTTGTGTTTAGTTTTTTTGTATTTAAGTGTTGTGGTTTTATTTTTTGTTTGTTTTTTGATTGTGTTTAGTTTTTCTTTTTATATTGACGTGTTTTGGTTTTATTTTTGTTTGTTTTTTGTTGTGTTCAGTTTTTCTTGTTTTTTTGTATTTGATGTGGTTTTATTTTTTGTGGGGTTTTTTTTGTTTTTTTTGTTGTGTTTAGTTTTTCTGTTTTGTTTTTTTTTTATTCATGTGTTGTGTTTTTCCTTTTTTGTTTGTTTTTTGTTGTGTTTAGTTTTTTTTGGTTTTTTTGTATTTATGCGTTGTGGTTTTATTTTTTGTTTGTTTTTTGATTGTGTTTAGTTTTTCTTGTGTTTTTGTATTTCTGTGTTGTGGTTTTATTTTTCGTTTGTTTTTTTTGTTTTTTTGTTGTGTTTAGTTTTTATGTGTTGTGGTTTTATTTTTTGTTTGTATTTTGTTTTTCTTGTTTTTTGTATTCATTAGTTGTGGTTTTATTAATTATATGTGTGTATGTATATATATATATATATATATATATTTCTTTTTTTGTGATTTTATTTTTGTTGTGTTTAGTTTTTCTCTTTTTTGTATTTATGTGTTGCGGTTTTATTTTTTTGTATGTTTGCTTGTTTGTCTTTTGTTGTTTAGTTTTTTTGTATTCATGTGTTGTGGTTTTATTTTTGTATGTTTGCTTGTTTGTTTTTTGTTGTGTTTAGTTTTTCTTTTTATATTCATGTGTTTTGGTTTTATTTTTGTTTGTTTTTGTTGTGTTCAGTTTTTCTTGTTTTTTGTATTTGATGTGGTTTTATTTTTTGTGGGTTTTTTTTTGTTGTGTTTGGTTTTTCTGGGTTTTTTTTTTCATTCATGTGTTGTGGTTTTATTTTTTGTTTCTTTTTTGTTGTGTTTAGTTTTTCTTTTTTGTCATTATGTGTTGTGGTTTTATATTTTGTTTGTTTTTTGTGTTGTGTTTAGTTTTTAATTTTTTGTATTTATTTGTTGTGGTTTTATTTTTTGTTTGTTTTTTGATGTGTTTTGTTTTTCTTGGTTTTTTGTATTGATGTGTTGTGGTTTTATTTTTTGTTTGTTTTTGTTGTGTTTGGGGTTTTTTTTTTTTTGTTTTTGTATTGATGTGTTGTGTTTTAGGGTTTGTTTGTTTTTTGTTGTGATTTTCTTGGTATTCATATGTTGTGTTAGTGTGTTATGTTTGTGCTTGTTTTTTGTTGTGTTTTTCTGTTGTTTTTGTTACTTGACAATTTTTTTTTGTTGCTGTCGTCTTCCATGTCCTGATAGCCATGACGTTGTTCTTCTTTTCCTTTCTTCCTCTTCGAGTTCACTCTTTCAAGGTTTGAACGTCTAACTTCTCTCTGACAGCATCGGAGATTAAATCTGCGATCACCAGAAATATTTCCTGCAGCGTTTCCACCAGATCTAGGCTCGAGTCTGTGTTGGACATATTCAAATTCATCATGGTCCTCTCCCTGGAAGAGAAATGAAAAATAAAACATGGTTAGAAATAAAGAAAAGAACAACTAAAATCTCAACAATATATTGAAAACATTTGCATAGATTTGATGAAGGAACTTAATACATACCTTTCAGATAATCCCTGAAAGTACATTGAAATGATGGAGGTGAGGATGCTTTTTATGGATGCAGATTCGGATGAGAATTCAGAAACTGGGATCGGCTTGGTGTCGGGTGATTCTTCTTTCCCCATCATCACGGTGTTTTCAGGAGAAGCAGGAGTGAAGGTCAGGTCTTCCTCAGCAGGCTCAGCGGCTAATTCAGAGTTTTCACAAAACACACGATGATCAAACGTAGGTGGATCTGTGTCTGGACTGAAACCGGAAAACATCAGCTCCAACCACATGGGGCGAGACGATGAACAGCTGATTTCAGAAGTTTCAGACTTTGGAGTTGCCAGATTTGCAGATGCACTGGCAGAGTCGCGTCTAGTTGGGGTAAGATTGTAACGACTCTCAGCGACTTGATCTTTGTTTTCATTAGAAGTCAAAGAATCAGATAAAGCGTGACCCAGTTCACTGTCATCTGTCCCGTTACACAAAGTGGAATACAGATCAGCAGTCAAAAAGGGCTTCAAGAGATCCATGTCCATGTCTATCCTGGCTGTGGATGTTGAAAACAGAGAGGCGGGAATTTTCACATTTCCATCTTCTGGAGTCTCACAGCTTGATGCGATAAAGTTGTCTTCAGTCTGAGTGGTTGGATCTGTGTTTTCATCTGGTACCTGATCATCATGTGAAGGTTTGTCTGAAGCAGAAGGAGACTCTGTGTGTTTGCTGGAGTGAAGCGAAGCAGCAGCAGAAACCAGATCAGGACGCGAGGAACCAGGCGACAAGTCGCTGCTTTCAGGTTTTGAATCGGTTTCCAACTCTTCTGCTGGAGACTGCTCTTCTATGTCCTCTAACTTTCTTTGGAAGAAGTGCTTCACCTTTCTCTTCATGATTTGAAAGACATTTCGGCTTTGTTTGTCTTCAGGTGTCTCATCTGGCTCGTAAGAAAAATGTGCAGCAGTTAGAGAAGTTTCAGGTTGATCTTCAGCAACATCTTGAGATGTTCCTTCTGTCCTGGTAGAAGATGTATCTGACGTGTCCCAGCTAGAGGTTGTAAAAGATTCAACGCTCTCAGTGGTTTCATCTGGGTTTCCATCAGAAATCAAACCAAAGTAACAGAAAGAGGAGTGGAGAGGAAGAGTCGTTGAAAGGTTTGAGAGATCCACGTCATCATCTCCAGGTGTTTCTTCCATCTTGACTGTGGATGTCGTCAACAGAGAGGTGGGAGTTTTTACATCTGGAGTCTCACAGCGAGATTTGATAAAGCTGTCTTTCTCCGATGACTGTTTAGATTTTTTTGTTGATTTTCTTCTGAAGAAACGCTTCATCTTTTTCTTAATGGTGTTTAAGAAGGTTTTAATTTGTTTGTCTTCAGATTCCTCATCTGTCCCGTCTGATACATGAGGAGAACGTTCAGCAGCAGAAAGAGAAGTTTTGGAAAGATGTGTGTCATCATCTTGAGATGTTTCTTCTGTCCTGGTTGGAGACGTCCTCAATGGAGACACTGGAGTTTGCAGAGCTACAGTCTCTGGTTTCTCACATTTAGAGATGTTGTAATTGTCATCATACTCAGTGTTTGGATCTGTGTTTTCATCAGGAACCTGATCATCATGTGAAGGTTCCACTAAATTTAAAGGAGACTCCATGTGTCTGCTGGAGTGAAGAGAAGCAGCAGCAGAAACAGGATCAGAACAGGAGGAGCCAGATGGTAACTTGCTCCCTGCAGGTTCTGAATCTGGTCCCAGATCTTTCTCCGATTCCGATGACTGTTTAGATCTTTTTGCTGATTTTCTTCTGAAGAAACGCTTTATCTTTTTCTTAATGGTGTTTAAGAAGGTTTTATCTTGTTTGTCTTCAGATTCCTCATCTGTCCCGTCTGATACATGAGGAGAACGTTCAGCAGCAGAAAGAGAAGTTTTGGAAAGATGTGTGTCATCATCTTGAGATGTTTCTTCTGTCCTGGTTGGAGACGTCCTCAATGGAGACACTGGAGTTTGCAGAGCTACAGTCTCTGGTTTCTCACATTTAGAGATGTTGTAATTGTCATCATACTCAGTGTTTGGATCTGTGTTTTCATCAGGAACCTGATCCTCATGTGAAGGTTCCACTAAATTTAAAGGAGACTCCATGTGTCTGCTGGAGTGAAGAGAAGCAGCAGCAGAAACAGGATCAGAACAGGAGGAGCCAGATGGTAACTTGCTCCCTGCAGGTTCTGAATCTGGTCCAAGATCTTTCTCCGATGACTGTTTAGATCTTTTTGCTGATTTTCTTCTGAAGAAACGCTTTATCTTTTTCTTAATGGTGTTTAAGAAGGTTTTATTTTGTTTGTCTTCAGATTCCTCATCTGTCCCGTCTGATACATGAGGAGAACGTTCAGCAGCAGAAAGAGAAGTTTTGGAAAGATGTGTGTCATCATCTTGAGATGTTTCTTCTGTCCTGGTTGGAGACGTCCTCAATGGAGACACTGGAGTTTGCAGAGCTACAGTCTCTGGTTTCTCACATTTAGAGATGTTGTAATTGTCATCATACTCAGTGTTTGGATCTGTGTTTTCATCAGGAACCTGATCCTCATGTGAAGGTTCCACTAAATTTAAAGGAGACTCCATGTGTCTGCTGGAGTGAAGAGAAGCAGCAGCAGAAACAGGATCAGAACAGGAAGAGCCAGATGATAACTTGCTCCCTGCAGGTTCTGAATCTGGTCCCAGATCTTTCTCTGATGATAATTTATCTTCTGATTTGCTTCTGAAGAAACGCTTCATCATTTTTTTCATGGTTTTAAAGATGTTTTTACCCGAGTTGGATCCAGATGATATGTTGGAGGAATGTTTAGTAGCAGTAAATGATGTCTGTGAAAGGTCTTTGTGGACATCTTGAGATGTTTCCTCCGTCTTGGTCATGGATGTTGGAGTTTTTACATCTGTGTTTTCATGTGAGGGTTCCACTAATTGAAAAGGAGGCTCCGGGAGTTTGCTGGAGCGAGGAGAAGCAGCACTGTCAGGACATGAGAGCTCACGTGACAAGCTGCTGTTTTCAGGTTCTGAATCTCTCTCCAGATCTTGTTCCGACAACTGTTGAGATTCATCCTGTGACTTTCTTCCGAAGAAGTGCTTCAACTTTTGCTTCATGGTAGTAAAGACGGTTTTAGTTTGTTTGACAGAAGATTCTTCTGTCCTGCTAGCAGACATCCGCAATGGATGTCCTGAAGTTTGCAGATTTTTAGCATCGGGAATGTCAGCACTCTGAGGGGTTTGATCATTTAAAGGATACGTTTCCGTCTCACCTGCTCCACCCAACACGGCAGAGACAAGCTCAGGAACCGCCACTGAAGGTTTGAACAAAGGCGTAATAAATGCATCCATTTCTAGTTTGATGGGACTGCTGGGCAGCTCCACGGGTCGCTCCTGGTCCATTTGACTCAGTTCTGCAAAAGCTCGTCTGAGAGCAAAATGCTTTTTCAAATAGAGCTTGGTTTTTTCCTGGACGTACCTGTTGGTGAATCCAACGTCCCCGTTTGACTTAAACCATGATTCAGCTTTCCATTTATCTCTCAACTGCATAAACTCGTGGAGATCTTCGGTCACACAGTTCAGTGTTTCCATGCAGAGTTTGTTCCATCCGTTCTTCATGGCTTGATCCATTTTTTATACTCGCTGAGTTTAGAAATGTTCAGGTTTACTGGACTTTCTGGTTTAAACGTTGAGTCTGAGAGTGTCTGCCTTAATAAGCAAGCTATGATGTCACATAGAGAATGTCTTCCTTTGATGTCTCGCATCACCATGACAACCGACGGCATGGCGATGGAATGTCTTTGATGAGTCGTTCACCTGCCTGATTTATGCTTTGTTTATTTTCAAAAGGGATTCCTGGGGCCATGTCTTTAGTTTAAGGTGACTTTCTCCCTTCCCGAACTACAAGCTATAAATATTATTATTATTATTATCATTACAGCAGCAATGGTGTTTCTAATGTTTTATTTTATGTGCTTTAAGACTAATTAATTTAATGAGTATTGAATTATAATATGGTATATACTGGGCCAATATAAAATATATTTTCCAAAATATATTCATTTTTTATAAAATATATATATATATCTATATACATATATATCTATATATATATATAGATATATATATATCTATATACATATATAGATATTTATATATATATATATATATATATATATATATATATAAGTGGATAGATAGATAAATATATATATGACTCAGTATAATATATGCCAATTATAAAAACAATTTATAATAAAAAATTATAAAAACTGTTGGATGTTAAAGTTATGGATGTTACAGTTATGGCTGTTACAGTTATGGATGTTACCATATGGGATTTATTGTTATGCATGTTACAGTTATGGATGTTAGAATTATGGATGTTTGTTACGACCCGTTATGAGGGTTGGCGCAACAGAGTACGGCGGACACCATGGATGCAAAAGGAAGGCATTTTATTTTATACCCCTGGGTAGCTAACACAATGTAGCTAAGCATGTAGCAACATGCTAGTTGGTTGTTGAACAGACAAAGAAAAAGGACTGCCAATGCACACTCTAGGTCTGATGAACCCAACCAGGGTAAGACCACAAGAAAAGAAACAAAACAGAAGTCTGAATCCCAAATAAATTCATAAGGTTCACACACAGGAATGTCCTGTCATGAAAACCAGAACAATGTTCTTAAGGTTCACCACAGACATAGGTCTCAAAGGACTCCCATAAAAGTAAACATCACGCAAAATGTCCAACACAAAACCCAAGTTGAGGGGGACAACCACCAGAAACAGACAGTTGCTTCCCCCTCCAGCCGAAGTGCAGCAGTGTCCTTTTATTTCCTGGTTTGCTCCCGGAATGGCACTCTGTGAACCAATAAGAAGAGGGGCCGTCGAAGATGTGTCCACAGTAACCACTCCTGGATCGGGGGGGGCGTAGCTTGCACTTTCATCCAGAATGGAGATCAGGTGTGGTTCTTTCACAGGTGCTCGTAACAATGTTACTGTATGGGATTTACTGTAATGGATGTTAAAGTTATGGATGTTAAAGTTATGGCTGTTACAGTTATGGATGTTACCATATGGGATTTATTGTTATGCATGTTACAATTATGGATGGTACAGTTATGGATGTTACTGCATGGGATTTACTTCTATGGATGTTACAGTTATGTATGTTACAGTTATGGATGCTACAGCAATGGATGTTACATTTATGGATGTGTTACGTGCATCATCAAACTTGTCATCCCTGTTATCTCCAGGTGGTTTCAAGTAGCTGAAGTGGAGATCTGCCTAGCCTGGGATCTATTGGCTTGTTCTAATTCAGATGCTCCAATCAGCACTAAAGATCACCCTTTAAAAGAGCAGCACCTGGAGGCTATCAGGCTCTTCTTTTATTTTTGCTTGTGTTTGTTAATGGCATGGTGGAACAGGTATGTGGGGAGCCATGAGGACCAGGTAAGTTGGGGCGCCCTTTACATTTCCACATGTAGAAAACATTGTATAGACTCACTAGGGCTAGAGGCTGTTGCCACCCCTTGTAAACGTTTTGGTCAAGCTGGTTATTAGATCAGTTAGATAGGAGTTTATTTGGTTTTCATTTGGTTCACAGATACAGTCTGAGTTAGGCCTCGTTTTGTTTTATTGTTTTGTTTGATTTTGGCACAGCCTAAATGTCCCATCCTCTCCCACAGGATCCATAATCCTGCCATATCCGAGACCTGTAAATAAACGTGTCAACCCTCTATACTTGTCTTGTCTCCCTCTGTGGTTGTCAGGTTGCACCCCTCCCAGGGGACGTAACAAGTGGGGGCTCGTCCGGGATCTTTTTCCGTGGAGCTGTTGACAACCATGAAGTGGACAGGTCATATTACTGATGAATCGGTCATCTGAATATTTTCAACAATGGTTTTTGTCTTACAGGAATTTATTGACCATCCCAGTTTAGAGAAGATTGAGGCATGCCGCAAGGATGATTTGTTGTGTAGTGCAGCACATTTTGATATTTCTATGCCAAAACATGGCCTTAAAAGGGAAATTAAGGAGACACTCTTACTAAACCTTTTAGAATTGAAGGTTCTGGTAGATGTCAGGCCTCCTGATTTCAGGGTTTTCTCTGACCGTGTTTCTTCACCCAAAGAACCTGATTCTCCTGTGGTGGAGAGCAAAGATGCTCCCCAGGCCATTACTCCAGGAAATCCGCTGGAGCTCAAAGCCAATCCTGGAACTTTGCCCCGTTTTGAGACTGTGTCTCCTGAACTCCATAGTTCTAGCAAGGATGCCAGGCTCCAGGTTCGTCTGGCTCGCCTCCGGTTAGAGGTTGAGGAAAAGGCAAAAGAGCGTAAAGCTGAATTTGAGCTAAGACTGCAAATTCGCAGATTGGAAATAGAGGCTGAAAAAGAAATTAAACTAAAACAGCTTGATGTGGAAGCCATGAAACTTTCCTTAGCAAAAGCATCAGTTCAAAGCAGTCCAGACTGAGCCCAGTCAGCTGACTGGA
>NC_136613.1:8273195-8288195 GCF_933228915.1 Telmatherina bonti
TGGTTAATGCAAATAGCTCCCTGGGATTACGACATCCCGCGGAGAAAAAAAAAAAAAAAAAAAAAAGCATTTGTGAGACCTCAGCCTTGTGGGCAGCTATGCTGCGAACAAAGCGTCTAGATGGAAAAACCCGGCCGTCTTCAAAAGATAGGCTTCAGAGGATGTTAGCACTTCCGCTCAACACTAATACGCATGTTTTAACTTGAAAAAGTGCAATTTCCAGGTGATGACTCCTTTAAATGATCCAAATGCTTCAGGCGCACAACGTAATTTGGTTATTAACCCCCCCCAAAAAAACCAAAACAATAGAAAAAAAAGAAGACAAACAAAGCTCAGTCCCCTTGCTGCTGCTCGATCAGACTGAAGTTGCCAGTAAGTGGTCCTGACCTGGTTTCCTGTCAGATAATATTGTTTATTAAAGTGAATGAAAACTTTATTATTGTAGAATCTTGATTAAAGAAAAACTGGAGCGGCAGCTGTTAGTTTAAAATGACATTTTAATGTTGGGTCTGTTCAGTTTTGGCCACGGATGTTTTCTGATTCTTTTTAACTGTTTTTAAAGTTAAATGCATTTTTCCAGAAATGAATAATACATATATATAACTAATTATATGTGTGTGTGTGTGTGTGTGTGTATATATATATATATATATATATATATATATATATATATATATATCAATTTTATATATTATATATCTTTTTTCGTGATTTTTTTTTGTTGTGTTTAGTTTTTGTCTTTTTTGTATTTATGTGTTGTGGTTTTATTTTTTGTTTGTTGTTTTGTTTTGTTTTGTTAGCTTTTCTTGTTTTTCTGTATTTGTGTTGTGGTTTTATTTTTTTGTATGTTTGCTTGTTTGTTTTTTGTTGTGTTTAGTTTTTTTTGTATGAATGTGTTGTAGTTTTATTTTTTTTCTTTGATTTTGATGTGTTTAGTTTTTCTTTTTATATTCGTGTTTTGGTTTTATTTTTGTTTGTTTTTTGTTGTGTTCAGTTTTTCTTGTTTTTTGTATTTGATGTGGTTTTATTTTTTGTGGTTTTTTTTGTTGTGTTTAGTTTTTCTGTTTTTTTTTTTATTAATGTGTTGTGGTTTTATTTTTTGTTTGTTTTTTGTTGTGTTTAGTTTTCTTTTATTTTTTTTGTATTTATGTGTTGTGGTTTTATTTTTTGTTTGTTTTTTGATTGTGTTTAGTTTTTCTTGTGTTTTTGTATTTCTGTGTTGTGGTTTTATTTTTCATTTGTATTTTGTTTTTCTTGTTTTTTGTATTTATTTGTTGTGGTTTTATTTTTTGTTTGTTTTTTGTTGTGTTTAGTTTTTTTTGTTATTTGTATTTATGGGTTGTGGTTTTATTTTTGTTTGTTTTTTGTTGTGTTTAGTTCTTATGTGTTGTGGTTTTATTTTTTGTTTGTATTTTGTTTTTCTTGTTTTTTGTATTTATTTGTTTTGGTTTTATTTTTTGTTTGTTTTTTGTTGTGTTTAGTTTTTTTTGTTTTTTGTATTTATGGGTTGTGGTTTTATTTTTTGTTTATTTGTTTTTTGTTGTGTTTAGTTTTTCTTTTCTTGTGTTTTTGTGTGAAGTCATGTGTTTAGAGAGAGGCGCAGGTAAGTTATGCGGCAGTGACGTAAATTTTGCGAGACGGCAGATTTAGTCAAGGCGCGTTAAAACAAATATTCATTCTACATCATATTCTTGCCAATATAATCTTAAAACTGTTTCTGGAAGCAAACAATTAAAAAGTCTTGTTTAAGGTAAACTCTGGAGCAAAGCGAGGAGGATCTCACCAGCTTGTCGGAGTTTATTGACGAGTGTTTCAACCGCATCGTCACGGGCAAGACAAGCCAAACATCGACTCCGTCTGCACCCAGATCCGCTTCAACCTCCAAGAGAAGCCGGAAAGAAGACTCCTCTCACGGGGATGACACCTCAGACATCCTGATGTCCATTGACAAAAATCTCGCCAGCTTCGACGCTCGTCTGGGCCTGTTGGAAGTTCTCCACTGGGAGTTTCAGTCGCTGCGGGAGTCGCTGGAATTCAGCCAAAAGCAGGTGGAGTCTCTGGCCGCAGAGAACGCCAGCCTCAGGGAGACGGTGACTTCTCTCAACGAGGGGATGACCCGACTCACAGAGGAAAATAAAAAAATAAAGGAAACGGTGATCGATCTCCAGGCGCGCAGCATGAGGGACAACCTGGTCTTCGCAGGAATCCCGGAGCAACAAGAAGAGGATCCAGAGCAAACAATCAGATCATTTATCCAAACCAAGCTGAAGCTACCCGAAGACGCGGTGAGGAACATCGCATTTCACCGAATTCATCGCTTAGGTGGGAAAAGACCGGACAGCCGCAGACCGAGACCGATTGTAGCCAAGTTCGTGAGCTACAAACAGAAAGAGCAGATGTGGGATCGAGGTCCGGAACTCCGCGGGACCGATTTTAGTGTAAATAATCAGTTTCCCAAAGAGATTCTGGAGAGACGCAGGGTCCTGTTTCCCATCCGAAAGAAGCTCAGAGACGAAGGATCCCGTGCAGTCATCGCGGTGGACAAATTGTTCGTTAATGGACAGCTTTACTGTGACATAAATATCACCCCCTGGCTCTACTAACCTCAGGTAATATCTATCACTCATACAGCTAATCATTGTTAAATTTACATGTTAATCTGCTATAAGAACATTAATTATGGTCACCCAGAACTGTACATTTACTGCCAGTCTTTGTAAATTTACTGTTCTTGTTGCTTTCGTTTTGTTTTGTTTTTGATTTTTGTTTTTTTGCCTTTTTTTCCCTCTTTTTTCCCTCCCTTTTAGGGCTTTTGTTTTTGCTCTTTTGTTTGTGCTATTTCTTTCTTTTTATGTGTAGTTGTAGTTGTTTGCTTTTCTCACTCCTTTCCTTTCTAGCTGCTATTTCATTCTATTATGCCATACCAACAATAATATGTCGGGTACACACGTACATCCACATGACACAGACACAAAATGTCATGCACACAACATACCTACAACACAGAGCACGTTTAATCACATCAACACTCACCCCCAACTCTCACACACACTCTAAGCATGTGAACAGACATACAGGAACATTGTACACACAGATGAACTTATATACGCACACAATCTACACACAGCATGCATGCATTAATGTGGGCTTGCACACACACAAACACACACATACTTTTATAGAAACACTTCAGTAGCTTGAGCATGACCACCCTGAGGTTTGTTACGTGGAATATACGTGGAGCTGGCTCCAGGGAGAAGAGGTTGAAGGTGTTTAGCAGATTGAATGGTCTACAGGCAGACATTGTCCTGCATCAGGAGACTCATTTATTAAAAACAACAGCTAACGTACTCTCTACAGTACAGTTCCCTCACGTGTGCTCGGCCTGCTTCAATTCTAGACAAAGAGGAGTAGCCATTTTGATAAACAGGAAAATTAATTTTACTGCTAATAATATAATTTTAGACCCAGATGGAAGATTCATAATAATGACATTATCTATCCAAAACATGAAGTTATGCATCGCAAATATTTATGGCCCAAACACTGATGACCCCTCCCTTTTTTCAGTCCTTCTTCTCCTTACTATATGATCACCTTGATAATACACTTATCATTGGGGGCAACCTCAACATGACCTTAAACTCTGGGATGGACAAGGGGGGTGGAGCAGGGAAACACAGGGTCTGGCAGTCAGCAAGAGTTTTTAAACAATATATGGAGGATTTTGGTCTTTGTGATGTCTGGCGCTCACAACACCTCACTGCTAGAGAGTACACTTACTTTTCATCGGTCCACCACTCATATCCCAGAATAGACTACTTCCTCACTAACAGCTCTATGATGAACAATATCTCAGAAACTAAAATCCATTCCATCACTATCAGTGATCACGCACCAGTATCATTTACCCTAATGAATAAGAAAACTAAACCATCTTATAGCAAATGGAGACTTAATACATCATTACTTAAAGATCCTGATTTTATCAGTTACTTCAAACGGGAGTGGTCTTTGTATATAGAAAACAATGACATACCAGGAACGTCAGCATGTGTTCTTTGGGAGGCAGAAAAAAGCAGTAATGAGAGGGAAAATAATTTCATTTTCATCACATAAGAAAAAGAAGGAGGGTTCAAAAATATCTGAACTAGAGCTTAAAATAAAATCACTAGAAGATGCCTACAAGGCTTCTCCAGAAGAGCAAGTTCTGAATCACATAAGAAAGGCTAAACTAGAGCTGAATGAAATAGTTGACCAAAAAACCCAGTTTTTGCTACAAAGACTTCGCTTAGAGAATTTTGAACATAGCAACAAATCTGGAAGATTTCTCGCAAATCAATTAAAAGCAAACAAGGAGAAAACAACCATCTCCTCTGTTAAAGATTCAATAGGAAATATCCTCCATGACCTTGATGGAATAAATGACACATTTAGGGATTTCTATAAAACACTATATTCCTCAGAAACAGATCCATCAGACAACAGTATTGAGGAATTTCTCAGCTACCTCAATCTTCCAAAGTTACAACAGGATCAGGAAATGGTTTTGGACGCACCCATTTCAGTAGGGGAACTACATGAAGCTTTAAAACACATGCCCAGCAATAAAGCTCCAGGACCAGACGGTTTTCCAGTTGAATATTATAAAGAATTTTGGTCTACACTAGCACCCACTTTTTATAAAATGGTTTCAGAAATTAAGGAAAAAGGCCAAATATCTCAAAAACATGAATTTGGCAGTATTACAGTAATACTAAAACCAGGAAAAGACCCCAAACTCCCATCTAGTTATCGTCCAATATCACTAATGAACGTAGATCTTAAAATAATCAGTAAAGTGCTTGCTACAAGACTAGAACAAATAACCCCACTTATCATACATCCTGCTCAAACAGGATTTATCAAGGGACGACATTCCACCACTAATACGCGCAGACTAATAAATCTAATTGATTATGCCACCATACATAACCTGGAAACTACAATAATCTCACTAGATGCTGAAAAAGCATTTGACAGGGTGAACAGGAAATTCTTATTTGCAACATTAAGAAAATTCGGGTTTGGCTCATCGTTTATCGACTGGATAAAGATATTGTATAGCAATCCAAATGCATGCGTCAGGACAAATGATCAAACTTCTCACAGCTTCAGTTTGCAGAGAGGCACCAGACAAGGCTGTCCACTCTCCCCTTCACTTTTTGCAATCTTTATTGAACCCTTAGCAACTAGCATTAGACAAAACAAAGACATTAAATGCATTAACTGTAGAAATATGGAGCATAAGACCAGTCTTTATGCTGATGATGTATTACTTTTCCTTCAAAATTCACAATCATCCATCTGTCAGACAATCACACTCATCAATAAATTCTCATCAATTTCTGAATATTCCATTAATTGGTCTAAAACCACCGTTCTACCCATCAACTGTTCCTTCCATAATACTCCTGACGCTGCTTTACAGTTAGGAAATATTAGATACTTGGGAATAAACATCTCACCCAGACTGTCAGACCTTACAAAGCTAAATTATGTCCCTCTACTAAAAACAGTTGAGGACGATCTCACACGGTGGAAATCTTTACCCATATCACTAATGGGAAGAGTTGCCACTGTAAAAATGATGATTCTACCTAAAATCAATTATCTGTTTTCAATGATCCCCATTAAACCTCCATCGACCTGGTTTAAATCGCTGGACTCTCATGTCACTAGATTTCTCTGGAAAGACAAACCACCACGGATTAGTCTAAAAACACTCCAGAAGACTAAAGATAGCGGTGGCTTAGACTTACCTAATTTCCAAAATGACTTTATAAGCAACAGACTACAATACATCTCTAAATGGCTTAAACCTAGCTATCTAGATGAACCATGGCTTAATATAGAAGAAGCTATGTGTGAGGATATGGCAATTTCAGACCTGCCATGTATCAGCACAGCTGTCAAACGCCAAAAATGCTTTAAAAGCATTAATATCAGCTCCTCACTAATGGCCTGGTGGGAATTTCTTAAACTAACCAAGTCCTTGCTTATTCCATGCAAACTTACACCTATTTGGAACAATCCCGACATCCAGCAAAACCGGAAAATAATAAACTTCCCTCAGTGGAAGAATAAAGGAATAAAACAGTTAGAACATTTAATAGAAAACGGGAACTTTCTCCCTTTTGATATAATTACTTCACGATATGAAATCAGCAGCACAAAATTTTTAGAATACCACCAACTTAAATCTATTATAGGTAAGAAATACACCCCTGATCAATTAAACTTGCAGCTACCTATCAGGGCTGCAGAATTCTTAAATCTCAATGCCCCGAAACTGTTATCCAAAATATATAGATTACTATCAAAGCTAGACGATTCAATATGTCTCCCAACTTCTAATTATGGGGGCCCTGATCGGGGCCATCCTGTCCTCTGCCCCCTCTGGGGCATCTCACATGGGACATGATGGTGAGGTGAGGATGTGTGGGAGCGGGTGTATGGGGTTACAGATGGATGGTAGGATGGTTGGGGGGGGGGGGGGATAGGGATGTGTGCGGATGAGTAGGTGTTTGTGTGTATGTGTGTGTGGAGGGGTATGTTGGTGGGTGGGTTGTATGTAATGGGGTGTGCCTGTGCTGGAGGAGTGAGGATGTCTGTGGGTGGTGGAGGGGTGTTTGGTGGGGCATGTGTGGTTGGGTAGAAGTAGAGGGATGGGGTGGCGGGGTGTGAGCGGGGGCGGGGTCGGTTGGGGTTTGTGTGACTTGGTATGGGTGAGTGAGTAGAGGAGGGGTGGGGTTGTGTATGTGATGGGAGATGTGTGTGGATTGCGGAGGGGTGTGTGGATGGGGGCTGAGAGGGGAGTGCGTGTTGGGGGAAGGAGAGTATGCATGTATATGTGTGTGTGGTTTGGTGGTGGGGGGGTGGTGTCCTGTACCCGGGGAGCGCAGCTGGTGCACTGGGGTTCGACCTGGCTGCCGCTAGGTGGCGGTCTGGGGATCCTGGTCCTCCGTCGGTGGGGGCTGTGCCCTCTGCCTGCGGGGGCGGGGGGCTGCTCTCGGGCTCTTGGGGCCCTGGAGCCTGTGCTCTGTCTGCCCTGGGTGACCGGTGCCCGGCGGGATCGGCCCTTGCCGGCCTGGGCCTGCTTGGGCCTGTTCCCCCTGACTGCGGGACTCTGGTTGGGGACCTCCTTCGCCACTCCTGGGCGGATGCATGGCTGGCTCCGGAGTGGAGCGGTTGGGGTCTGTGCCTGGGGGTGACTGTCGGTTACCCGGGGCTCTGGGTTCTCCTGGCCTGCGTCTGGACCTAGGCGGGCGGGGTCACATTGGCATGATCACTCTTCTCTGAACACGTTTCACTCTAAATGTTCTGCATGAATGTTCTGCATGTGTCACAGTCACTGAGTCATCCAGCAAGTTTATTCATTAACAGCAGGTAGCTCTCTTTCTGTCTTTTTGATTTAACTTGCTAGTTTCTGGTCCTCCTGATTGTCAATGGTTTTGTTCTCCACAGGGACCATGAATCTAGAGTTGGCTTGTGTGGGTGTATATATTTATGTGTGTGGGTGGGTATGTGTGTGTACATGTGTATGTATGTATATGTATGCATGTATGTGTATGGATATGTATGTGTATATGTATGTATATATATATATATATATGTGTGTGTGTGTGTGTGTGTGTGTGTGTATGTATATATGTATATATATATGTGCGAGTGTATATACATGTATATGTAGGTGGGTGTGTATGTGCATATACGTGTATGCATTGATCTCTTTCTTTTGTTTTTTCTGTTCTCTTTTCTGTTCTCTTTCTGCCCCTTTCCTGTCCTTTCCGGTCAGGTCCAGCAGCATAAACTCTGTAATACAAACTATTATCCAAAGCAAATAGAAAAATAAAATAAGAATCAAGAAATACAAGGGGATCATTACATCTATAAAAGTTCCCCTTGGCAAAATAAATTTGCTCAGCAGAACACAGCGTCCAGAACATCAGTCTGCTTGCTTAAATGCTGAACAAGACAAAAAAAAAAAAAAAAGTTTTTCTTTTTTTGTATTTATGTGTTGTGGTTTTATTTTTTGTTTGCTTTTTGTTGTGTTTTGTTTTTCTTGGTTTTTTGTATTTATTTGTTGTGGTTTTATTTTTTGTTTGTTTTTGTTGTGTTTGGTTTTTTTTTTTGTTTTTGTATTGATGTGTTGTGTTTTAGGGTTTGTTTTTTGTTGTGATTTTCTTGATATTCATATGTTGTGTTAGTGTGTTATGGTTGTGCTTGTTTTTTGTTGTGTTTTTCTGTTGTTTTTGTTACTTGACAATTTTTTTTTGTTGCTGTCGTCTTCCATGTCCTGATAGCCATGACTAACCGAATTAATAAAGTTAAATCATGATCAGCTAATAAAAACAGTAAACGATGACCTCTCAAGGTGGAACCGCTTGCCCATATCACTTATGGGGAGGGTTTCCACTGTTAAAATGATGGTTTTACCAAAAGTTAATTACCTTTTCTCAATGGTTCCCATCAGACCACCCTCAACTTGGTTTAAATCACTAGACTCCCACATATCCAGATTTCTCTGAAAAAACAAGCCATTCCGCATTAGTCTAAAAACTTTACAACAGACCAAAGACGGAGGTGGGTTGGACCTGTCAAATTTTAATCAATATTTCATATGTAATAGGCTGCAATGCATCTCCAAGTGGCTTAATCCAAGTTCTTTGGATGAGCCATGGCTGGATGTTGAGCAAGCATTGTGTGAGGATTTAGTCATCTCTGATTTATATATATATATATATATATATATATATATATATATATATATATATATATATATATATATATATATGTATATATTTTCACATATATATATATATATATATATATATATATATATATATATATATATTATATATATATATATATATTATATATGTATATATATATATATGTATATATATATATATATATATATATGTATATATATATATATATATATATATATATATATATATATATATATATATATGTATATACATATGTATATATATATATTTCTTTTTTTTATGATTTTTTTTGTTGTGTTTAGTTTTTCTCTTTTTTGTATTTATGTGTTGTGGTTTTATATTTTGTTTGTTCTTTTTGTTTTGTTTAGTTTTTCTTGTTTTTCTGTATTTGTGTTGTTTGTTTTTTGTTGTGTTCAGTTTTTTTGTATTCATGTGTTGTGGTTTTATTTTTTTGTTTGTTTTTTGTTGTGTTTAGTTTTTCTTTTTATATTCATGTGTTTTGGTTTTATTTTTGGGTTTTTTTTGTGTTATGTACAGTTTTTCTTGTTTTTTGTATGTGATGTGGTTTTATTTTTTGTGGGTTTTTTGTTTGTTTTTTGTTGTGTTTAGTTTTTTTGTATTTAAGTGTTGTGGTTTTATTTTTTGTTTGTTCTTTGATTGTGTTTAGTTTTTCTTTTTATATTCACGTGTTTTGGTTTTATTTTTGTTTGTTTTTTGTTGTGTTCAGTTTTTCTTGTTTTTTGTATTTGATGTGGTTTTATTTTTTGTGGGGTTTTTTTGTTGTTTTTGGGTTTTCTGGGTTTTTTTTTTCATTCATGTGTTGTGGTTTTATTTATTTATTTATTTTTTGTTGTGTTTAGTTTTTCTTGTGTTTTTGTATTTCTGTGTTGTGGTTTTATTTTTTGTTTGTTTTTTGTTGTGTTTAGTTTTTCTTTTTTGTCTTTATGTGTTGTGGTTTTATTTTTTGTTTGTTTTTTGTGTTGTGTTTAGTTTGTATGTGTTGTGGTATTATCTTTTGTTTGTTTGTTTCTTTATTGTGTTTAGTTTTTATTTTTTTGTATTTATTTGTTGTGGTTTTATTTTTTGTTTGTTTTTTGTTGTGTTTTGTTTTTCTTGGTTTTTTGTATTGATTTGTATCAATTTGGTTTTATTTTTTGTTTGTTTTTGTTTGGGTTTTTTTTTGTTTTTGTATTGATGTGTTGTGTTTTAGGGTTTGTTTTTTGTTGTGTTTTTCTGTTGTTTTTGTTACTTGACAATTTTTTTTTGTTGCTGTCGTCTTCCATGTCCTGATAGCCATGACGTTGTTCTTCTTTTCCTTTCTTCCTCTTCGAGTTCACTCTTTCAAGGTTTGAACGTCTAACTTCTCTCTGACAGCATCGGAGATTAAATCTGCGATCACCAGAAATATTTCCTGCAGCGTTTCCACCAGATCTAGGCTCGAGTCTGTGTTGGACATATTCAAATTTATCATGGTCCTCTCCCTGGAAGAGAAATGAAAAATAAAACATGGTTAGAAATAAAGAAAAGAACAACTAAAATCTCAACAATATATTGAAAACATTTGCATAGATTTGATGAAGGAACTTAATACATACCTTTCAGATAATCCCTGAAAGTACATTGAAATGATGGAGGTGAGGATGCTTTTTATGGATGCAGATTCGGATGAGAATTCAGAAACTGGGATCGGCTTGGTGTCGGGTGATTCTTCTTTCCCCATCATCACGGTGTTTTCAGGAGAAGCAGGAGTGAAGGTCAGGTCTTCCTCAGCAGGCTCAGCGGCTAATTCAGAGTTTTCACAAAACATACGATGATCAAACGTAGGTGGATCTGTGTCTGGACTGGAACTGGAAAACATCAGCTCCAACCACATGGGGCGAGACGATGAACAGCTGATTTCAGAAGTTTCAGACTTTGGAGTTGCCAGATTTGCAGATGCACTGGCAGAGTCGCGTCTAGTTGGGGTAAGATTGTAACGACTCTCAGCGACTTGATCTTTGTTTTCATTAGAAGTCAAAGAATCAGATAAAGCGTGACCCAGTTCACTGTCATCTGTCCCGTTACACAAAGTGGAATACAGATCAGCAGTCAAAAAGGGCTTCAAGAGATCCATGTCCATGTCTATCCTGGCTGTGGATGTTGAAAACAGAGAGGCGGGAATTTTCACATTTCCATCTTCTGGAGTCTCACAGCTTGATGCGATAAAGTTGTCTTCAGTCTGAGTGGTTGGATCTGTGTTTTCATCTGGTACCTGATCATCATGTGAAGGTTTGTCTGAAGCAGAAGGAGACTCTGTGTGTTTGCTGGAGTGAAGCGAAGCAGCAGCAGAAACCAGATCAGGACGCGAGGAACCAGGCGACAAGTCGCTGCTTTCAGGTTTTGAATCGGTTTCCAACTCTTCTGCTGGAGACTGCTCTTCTATGTCCTCTAACTTTCTTTGGAAGAAGTGCTTCACCTTTCTCTTCATGATTTGAAAGACATTTCGGCTTTGTTTGTCTTCAGGTGTCTCATCTGGCTCGTAAGAAAAATGTGCAGCAGTTAGAGAAGTTTCAGGTTGATCTTCAGCAACATCTTGAGATGTTCCTTCTGTCCTGGTAGAAGATGTATCTGACATGTCCCAGCTAGAGGTTGTAAAAGATTCAACGCTCTCAGTGGTTTCATCTGGGTTTCCATCAGAAATCAAACCAAAGTAACAGAAAGAGGAGTGGAGAGGAAGAGTCGTTGAAAGGTTTGAGAGATCCACGTCATCATCTCCAGGTGTTTCTTCCATCTTGACTGTGGATGTCGTCAACAGAGAGGTGGGAGTTTTTACATCTGGAGTCTCACAGCGAGATTTGATAAAGCTGTCTTTCTCCGATGACTGTTTAGATTTTTTTGTTGATTTTCTTCTGAAGAAACGCTTCATCTTTTTCTTAATAGTGTTTAAGAAGGTTTTAATTTGTTTGTCTTCAGATTCCTCATCTGTCCCGTCTGATACATGAGGAGAACGTTCAGCAGCAGAAAGAGAAGTTTTGGAAAGATGTGTATCATCATCTTGAGATGTTTCTTCTGTCCTGGTTGGAGACGTCCTCAATGGAGACACTGGAGTTTGCAGAGCTACAGTCTCTGGTTTCTCACATTTAGAGATGTTGTAATTGTCATCATACTCAGTGTTTGGATCTGTGTTTTCATCAGGAACCTGATCCTCATGTGAAGGTTCCACTAAATTTAAAGGAGACTCCATGTGTCTGCTGGAGTGAAGAGAAGCAGCAGCAGAAACAGGATCAGAACAGGAGGAGCCAGATGGTAACTTGCTCCCTGCAGGTTCTGAATCTGTTCCCAGATCTTTCTCCGATGACTGTTTAGATTTTTTTGCTGATTTTCTTCTGAAGAAACGCTTTATCTTTTTCTTAATGGTGTTTAAGAAGGTTTTAATTTGTTTGTCTTCAGATTCCTCATCTGTCCCGTCTGATACATGAGGAGAACGTTCAGCAGCAGAAAGAGAAGTTTTGGAAAGATGTGTGTCATCATCTTGAGATGTTTCTTCTGTCCTGGTTGGAGACGTCCTCAATGGAGACACTGGAGTTTGCAGAGCTACAGTCTCTGGTTTCTCACATTTAGAGATGTTGTAATTGTCATCATACTCAGTGTTTGGATCTGTGTTTTCATCAGGAACCTGATCCTCATGTGAAGGTTCCACTAAATTTAAAGGAGACTCCATGTGTCTGCTGGAGTGAAGAGAAGCAGCAGCAGAAACAGGATCAGAACAGGAGGAGCCAGATGATAACTTGCTCCCTGCAGGTTCTGAATCTGGTCCCAGATCTTTCTCTGATGATAATTTATCTTCTGATTTGCTTCTGAAGAAACGCTTCATCTTTTTTCTCATGGTTTTAAAGATGTTTTTACCCGAGTTGGATCCAGATGATATGTTGGAGGAATGTTTAGTAGCAGTAAATGATGTCTGTGAAAGGTCTTTGTGGACATCTTGAGATGTTTCCTCCGTCTTGGTCATGGATGTTGGAGTTTTTACATCTGTGTTTTCATGTGAGGGTTCCACTAATTGAAAAGGAGGCTCCGGGAGTTTGCTGGAGCGAGGAGAAGCAGCACTGTCAGGACATGAGAGCTCACGTGACAAGCTGCTGTTTTCAGGTTCTGAATCTCTCTCCAGATCTTGTTCCGACAACTGTTGAGATTCATCCTGTGACTTTCTTCCGAAGAAGTGCTTCAACTTTTGCTTCATGGTAGTAAAGACGGTTTTAGTTTGTTTGACAGAAGATTCTTCTGTCCTGCTAGCAGACATCCGCAATGGATGTCCTGAAGTTTGCAGATTTTCAGCATCGGGAATGTCAGCACTCTGAGGGGTTTGATCATTTAAAGGATACGTTTCCGTCTCACCTGCTCCACCCAACACGGCAGAGACAAGCTCAGGAACCGCCACTGAAGGTTTGAACAAAGGCGTAATAAATGCATCCATTTCTAGTTTGGTGGGACTGCTGGGCAGCTCCACGGGTCGCTCCTGGTCCATTTGACTCAGTTCTGCAAAAGCTCGTCTGAGAGCAAAATGCTTTTTCAAATAGAGCTTGGTTTTTTCCTGGACGTACCTGTTGGTGAATCCAACGTCCCCGTTTGACTTAAACCATGATTCAGCTTTCCATTTATCTCTCAACTGCATAAACTCGTGGAGATCTTCGGTCACACAGTTCAGTGTTTCCATGCAGAGTTTGTTCCATCCGTTCTTCATGGCTTGATCCATTTTTTATACTCGCTGAGTTTAGAAATGTTCAGGTTTACTGGACTTTCTGGTTTAAACGTTGAGTCTGAGAGTGTCTGCCTTAATAAGCAAGCTATGATGTCACATAGAGAATGTCTTCCTTTGATGTCTCACATCACCATGACAACCGACGGCATGGCGATGGAATGTCTTTGATGAGTCGTTCACCTGCCTGATTTATGCTTTGTTTATTTTCAAAAGGGATTCCTGGGGCCATGTCTTTAGTTTAAGGTGACTTTCTCCCTTCCCGAACTACAAGCTATAAATATTATTATTATTATTATCATTACAGCAGCTATGGTGTTTCTAATGTTTTATGTGCTTTAAGGCTAATTAATTTAATGAGTATTGAATTATAATATGGTATATATTGGGCCAATATAAAATATATTTTCCAAAATATATTCATTTTTTATAATATATATATATACATATATATATATATATATATATATATATATATATATATATATATATATATATATATATATATATATATAACAAGATCATATATATATATATATATATATATATATATATATATAGATAGATAGATAGATAGATAGATAGATAGATAGATAGATATATGACTCAGTATAATATATGCCAATTATAAAAACAATTTATAATAAAAAATTATAAAAACTGTTGGATGTTAAAGTTATGGATGTTACAGTTATGGCTGTTACAGTTATGGATGTTACCATATGGGATTTATTGTTATGCATGTTACAGTTATGGATGTTACAGTTATGGATGTTACTGCATGGGATTTACTTCTATGGATGTTACAGTTATGTATGTTACAGTTATGGATGTTACCATATGGGATTTACTGTTATGAATGTTACAGTTATGGATGTTAGAATTATGGATGTTTGTTACGACCCGTTATGAGGGTTGGCGCAACAAAGTACGGCGGACACCATGGATGCAAAAGGAAGGCATTTTATTTTATACTCCTGGGTAGCTAACACAATGTAGCTAAGCATGTAGCAACATGCTAGTTGGTTGTTGAACAGACAAAGAAAAAGGACTGCCAATGCACACTCTAGGTCTGATGAACCCAACCAGGGTAAGACCACAAGAAAACAAACAAAACAGAAGTCTGAATCCCAAATAAATTTATAAGGTTCACACACAGGAATGTCCTGTCATGAAAACCAGAACAATGTTCTTAAGGTTCACCACAGACATAGGTCTCAAAGGACTCCCATAAAAGTAAACATCACGCAAAATGTCCAACACAAAACCCAAGTTGAGGGGGACAACCACCAGAAACAGACAGTTGCTTCCCCCTCCAGCCGAAGTGCAGCAGTGTCCTTTTATTTCCTGGTTTGCTCCCGGAATGGCACTCTGTGACCCGATAAGAAGAGGGGCCGTCGAAGATGTGTCCACAGTAACCACTCCCGGATCGGGGGGGGGCGTAGCTTGCACTTTCATCCAGAATGGAGATCCGGTGTGGTTCTTTCACAG
>NC_136613.1:8293195-8300695 GCF_933228915.1 Telmatherina bonti
GTTACAGTTAAGAATGCTACTGTTATGGATGTTATAGTTATGTATGTTACAGTTATGGATGTTAGAATTATGGATGTTGCCGTATAGGATTTACTGTTATGGATGTTACAGTTATGTATGTAACAGTTATGACTGTTTCAGTTATGGATGTTACCGTATTGGATTTACTGTTATGGATTTTACAGTTATGGATGTTACAGTTATGTATGTTACAGTTATGGATGTTACCATATGGGATTTACTGTTATGAATGTTACAGTTATGGATGTTAGAATCATGGATGTTACTGTATGGGATTTACTGTTATGGATGTTACAGTTATGTATGTAACAGTTATGACTGTTTCAGTTATGGATGTTACAGTTATGTATGTAACAGTTATGTCTGTTACAGTTATGGATGTTACTGTATGGGATTTACTATTATGGACATTACCGTATGGCATTTGCTGTTATGGATGTCACTGTTATGTATGTTACTTTTATAGATTATACTGTTATGGACGTTATCATTCACGGAAAAAAGTGTTGGCAGCTCCTCTCAAATTGTTACTCAGTTGCTAGGACTTCTAAATTGGGTGCATACAACCATATAGTTGGAAGTATTGTACAAATGCCAGTAACATTTTTGTGATAATTTGTGACTTTGTGTGACATCTTTGAACAGTTATATAATTCATAGTTGAGTTGATTTTTTTAAAGGTGTCAAAACCTGATCTTTTCATGTGCCCAATGTCCTCTAACTGTTTTTAAATAACTATTTAAAAAGTTATTAAATCAAAAAAACATTTAAAAAGTGCTTTTTCTGACCCTTTATTCATAACAAAACTTTTCTCGTGTGAATTCATGCGAGATATTCATCAACCTAGATATCGAATCAAATGATGTTAATGAGGTGCTCACTGATTGATCGCTGGAAGTCCGGAGTCGAAAGGGGGGCGAGGCCAATAGTCTCCATGCTAAAAACATTAGCAGCTAATGATAGCAGCTAACAGGTTTTTACACACCAAAATATTAACATAGAATATTAAAAACACACTCATTTTATTTCACACAGTTGATACACAGACACAATTTCCCCTAACCTCTGTGTCTTCACTGCATGTAGATAAAAATAAAATATATCTTTCAGATCCATCATACCAGGTGTCAGTCCTCCATATCCACAGAGGGTGCAGCTGCAGATATTAATCCTGCACAGCTCCCGTTTTACAAACATGACGGGAAGATGTCAGAAATAAAAAGTTTGCATTCTGGTTCGGTGAATAAATCCGATGACGGAAATGAAAAGGCAGTAAACATCACTTAAAAAAAAGAAAAAACTGATAGATATCCTCCATGCCGATATCAAATAGGTGCCAATATCAGACGGTCACCTTGTTAAATTATCATTAGGATTATTACAACTGCCATGTTATGGTGGGGAGAGCAAAGCTACATCCATCATGAATACTGTACTTACTATGTGGTAGCAGGCTTGAAAAATAATAAATAGAGAAGTCATTTACAAACATTTACATGGCAGAGCATCAGATAGATAAAAGAAAATAAAACTTGGGGCTCATTTGTTCACTGCAGGAAGTTAAACCTTCAGGCTCGTCTCGTTAGCATTAGCATTATCTGCATCAGCTTAATCACGTCTCAGTCACGTCAAAGCAGAACTTTATAGCAGTAGTGACACTTACCGACTGCATTGATGGTGAGCCTCTTAAAGTTGCAATTGCCCCTCTTTCCAACCGAGTTGATGCCGTCTTCACCTGGTATTTTCCCAAATGTTAGCAAAATGTTTGGTACAAACAGAGGCCGCAGCCGGCAGAGATGCAGGTGCATTATCAGCAAAAAATAATGTAATCCATTTGTCCCTGGTAGTTTGGTCCGCTGATGAAGGGAGAGCAAAAAACCTTCCGATGTTGGTTTTGCTAACAGACAGCCGAGCAGTGGACATGGGATCGCTGCTCGCACGTCTTCACACAGATTGTTGGTAATAGCAACTGAGGCAGGTCTAGCAGGTGTATTTAGGCGTGGAAAAGGAGTTGGTTAATGCAAATAGCTCCCTGGGATTACGACATCCCGCGGAGAAAAAAAAAAAAAAAAAAAAAGCATTTGTGAGACCTCAGCCTTGTGGGCAGCTATGCTGCGAACAAAGCGTCTAGATGGAAAAACCCGGCCGTCTTCAAAAGATAGGCTTCAGAGGATGTTAGCACTTCCGCTCAACACTAATACGCATGTTTTAACTTGAAAAAGTGCAATTTCCAGGTGATGACTCCTTTAAATGATCCAAATGCTTCAGGCGCACAACGTAATTTGGTTATTAACCCCCCCCAAAAAAACCAAAACAATAGAAAAAAAGAAGACAAACAAAGCTCAGTCCCCTTGCTGCTGCTCGATCAGACTGAAGTTGCCAGTAAGTGGTCCTGACCTGGTTTCCTGTCAGATAATATTGTTTATTAAAGTGAATGAAAACTTTATTATTGTAGAATCTTGATTAAAGAAAAACTGGAGCGGCAGCTGTTAGTTTAAAATGACATTTTAATGTTGGGTCTGTTCAGTTTTGGCCACGGATGTTTTCTGATTCTTTTTAACTGTTTTTAAAGTTAAATGCATTTTTCCAGAAATGAATAATACATATATATAACTAATTATATGTGTGTGTGTGTGTATATATATATATATATATATATATATTATATATCTTTTTTCGTGATTTTTTTTTGTTGTGTTTAGTTTTTGTCTTTTTTGTATTTATGTGTTGTGGTTTTATTTTTTGTTTGTTGTTTTGTTTTGTTTTGTTAGCTTTTCTTGTTTTTCTGTATTTGTGTTGTGGTTTTATTTTTTTGTATGTTTGCTTGTTTGTTTTTTGTTGTGTTTAGTTTTTTTTGTATGAATGTGTTGTAGTTTTATTTTTTTTCTTTGATTTTGATGTGTTTAGTTTTTCTTTTTATATTCGTGTTTTGGTTTTATTTTTGTTTGTTTTTTGTTGTGTTCAGTTTTTCTTGTTTTTTGTATTTGATGTGGTTTTATTTTTTGTGGTTTTTTTTGTTGTGTTTAGTTTTTCTGTTTTTTTTTTTATTAATGTGTTGTGGTTTTATTTTTTGTTTGTTTTTTGTTGTGTTTAGTTTTCTTTTATTTTTTTTGTATTTATGTGTTGTGGTTTTATTTTTTGTTTGTTTTTTGATTGTGTTTAGTTTTTCTTGTGTTTTTGTATTTCTGTGTTGTGGTTTTATTTTTCATTTGTATTTTGTTTTTCTTGTTTTTTGTATTTATTTGTTGTGGTTTTATTTTTTGTTTGTTTTTTGTTGTGTTTAGTTTTTTTTGTTATTTGTATTTATGGGTTGTGGTTTTATTTTTGTTTGTTTTTTGTTGTGTTTAGTTCTTATGTGTTGTGGTTTTATTTTTTGTTTGTATTTTGTTTTTCTTGTTTTTTGTATTTATTTGTTTTGGTTTTATTTTTTGTTTGTTTTTTGTTGTGTTTAGTTTTTTTTGTTTTTTGTATTTATGGGTTGTGGTTTTATTTTTTGTTTATTTGTTTTTTGTTGTGTTTAGTTTTTCTTTTCTTGTGTTTTTGTGTGAAGTCATGTGTTTAGAGAGAGGCGCAGGTAAGTTATGCGGCAGTGACGTAAATTTTGCGAGACGGCAGATTTAGTCAAGGCGCGTTAAAACAAATATTCATTCTACATCATATTCTTGCCAATATAATCTTAAAACTGTTTCTGGAAGCAAACAATTAAAAAGTCTTGTTTAAGGTAAACTCTGGAGCAAAGCGAGGAGGATCTCACCAGCTTGTCGGAGTTTATTGACGAGTGTTTCAACCGCATCGTCACGGGCAAGACAAGCCAAACATCGACTCCGTCTGCACCCAGATCCGCTTCAACCTCCAAGAGAAGCCGGAAAGAAGACTCCTCTCACGGGGATGACACCTCAGACATCCTGATGTCCATTGACAAAAATCTCGCCAGCTTCGACGCTCGTCTGGGCCTGTTGGAAGTTCTCCACCGGGAGTTTCAGTCGCTGCGGGAGTCGCTGGAATTCAGCCAAAAGCAAGTGGAGTCTCTGGCCGCAGAGAACGCCAGCCTCAGGGAGACGGTGACTTCTCTCAACGAGGGGATGACCCGACTCACAGAGGAAAATAAAAAAATAAAGGAAACGGTGATCGATCTCCAGGCGCGCAGCATGAGGGACAACCTGGTCTTCGCAGGAATCCCGGAGCAACAAGAAGAGGATCCAGAGCAAACAATCAGATCATTTATCCAAACCAAGCTGAAGCTACCCGAAGACGCGGTGAGGAACATCGCATTTCACCGAATTCATCGCTTAGGTGGGAAAAGACCGGACAGCCGCAGACCGAGACCGATTGTAGCCAAGTTCGTGAGCTACAAACAGAAAGAGCAGATGTGGGATCGAGGTCCGGAACTCCGCGGGACCGATTTTAGTGTAAATAATCAGTTTCCCAAAGAGATTCTGGAGAGACGCAGGGTCCTGTTTCCCATCCGAAAGAAGCTCAGAGACGAAGGATCCCGTGCAGTCATCGCGGTGGACAAATTGTTCGTTAATGGACAGCTTTACTGTGACATAAATATCACCCCCTGGCTCTACTAACCTCAGGTAATATCTATCACTCATACAGCTAATCATTGTTAAATTTACATGTTAATCTGCTATAAGAACATTAATTATGGTCACCCAGAACTGTACATTTACTGCCAGTCTTTGTAAATTTACTGTTCTTGTTGCTTTCGTTTTGTTTTGTTTTTGATTTTTGTTTTTTTGCCTTTTTTTCCCTCTTTTTTCCCTCCCTTTTAGGGCTTTTGTTTTTGCTCTTTTGTTTGTGCTATTTCTTTCTTTTTATGTGTAGTTGTAGTTGTTTGCTTTTCTCACTCCTTTCCTTTCTAGCTGCTATTTCATTCTATTATGCCATACCAACAATAATATGTCGGGTACACACGTACATCCACATGACACAGACACAAAATGTCATGCACACAACATACCTACAACACAGAGCACGTTTAATCACATCAACACTCACCCCCAACTCTCACACACACTAAGCATGTGAACAGACATACAGGAACATTGTACACACAGATGAACTTATATACGCACACAATCTACACACAGCATGCATGCATTAATGTGGGCTTGCACACACACAAACACACACATACTTTTATAGAAACACTTCAGTAGCTTGAGCATGACCACCCTGAGGTTTGTTACGTGGAATATACGTGGAGCTGGCTCCAGGGAGAAGAGGTTGAAGGTGTTTAGCAGATTGAATGGTCTACAGGCAGACATTGTCCTGCATCAGGAGACTCATTTATTAAAAACAACAGCTAACGTACTCTCTACAGTACAGTTCCCTCACGTGTGCTCAGCCTGCTTCAATTCTAGACAAAGAGGAGTAGCCATTTTGATAAACAGGAAAATTAATTTTACTGCTAATAATATAATTTTAGACCCAGATGGAAGATTCATAATAATGACATTATCTATCCAAAACATGAAGTTATGCATCGCAAATATTTATGGCCCAAACACTGATGACCCCTCCTTTTTTCAGTCCTTCTTCTCCTTACTATATGATCACCTTGATAATACACTTATCATTGGGGGCAACCTCAACATGACCTTAAACTCTGGGATGGACAAGGGGGGTGGAGCAGGGAAACACAGGGTCTGGCAGTCAGCAAGAGTTTTTAAACAATATATGGAGGATTTTGGTCTTTGTGATGTCTGGCGCTCACAACACCTCACTGCTAGAGAGTACACTTACTTTTCATCGGTCCACCACTCATACCCCAGAATAGACTACTTCCTCACTAACAGCTCTATGATGAACAATATCTCAGAAACTAAAATCCATTCCATCACTATCAGTGATCACGCACCAGTATCATTTACCCTAATTAATAAGAAAACTAAACCATCTTATAGCAAATGGAGATTTAATACATCATTACTTAAAGATCTTGATTTTATCAGTTACTTTGAAAGGGAATGGTCTTTGTATATAGAAAACAATGACATACCAGGAACGTCAGCATGTGTTCTTTGGGAGGCAGAAAAAAGCAGTAATGAGAGGGAAAATAATTTCATTTTCATCACATAAGAAAAAGAAGGAGGGTTCAAAAATATCTGAACTAGAGCTTAAAATAAAATCACTAGAAGATGCCTACAAGGCTTCTCCAGAAGAGCAAGTTCTGAATCACATAAGAAAGGCTAAACTAGAGCTGAATGAAATAGTTGACCAAAAAACCCAGTTTTTGCTACAAAGACTTCGCTTAGAGAATTTTGAACATAGCAACAAATCTGGAAGATTTCTCGCAAATCAATTAAAAGCAAACAAGGAGAAAACAACCATCTCCTCTGTTAAAGATTCAATAGGAAATATCCTCCATGACCTTGATGGAATAAATGACACATTTAGGGATTTCTATAAAACACTATATTCCTCAGAAACAGATCCATCAGACAACAGCATTGAGGAATTTCTCAGCTACCTCAATCTTCCAAAGTTACAACAGGATCAGGAAATGGTTTTGGACGCACCCATTTCAGTAGGGGAACTACATGAAGCTTTAAAACACATGCCCAGCAATAAAGCTCCAGGACCAGACGGTTTTCCAGTTGAATATTATAAAGAATTTTGGTCTACACTAGCACCCACTTTTTATAAAATGGTTTCAGAAATTAAGGAAAAAGGCCAAATATCTCAAAAACATGAATTTGGCAGTATTACAGTAATACTAAAACCAGGAAAAGACCCCAAACTCCCATCTAGTTATCGTCCAATATCACTAATGAACGTAGATCTTAAAATAATCAGTAAAGTGCTTGCTACAAGACTAGAACAAATAACCCCACTTATCATACATCCTGCTCAAACAGGATTTATCAAGGGACGACATTCCACCACTAATACGCGCAGACTAATAAATCTAATTGATTATGCCACCATACATAACCTGGAAACTACAATAATCTCACTAGATGCTGAAAAAGCATTTGACAGGGTGAACAGGAAATTCTTATTTGCAACATTAAGAAAATTCGGGTTTGGCTCATCGTTTATCGACTGGATAAAGATATTGTATAGCAATCCAAATGCATGCGTCAGGACAAATGATCAAACTTCTCACAGCTTCAGTTTGCAGAGAGGCACCAGACAAGGCTGTCCACTCTCCCCTTCACTTTTTGCAATCTTTATTGAACCCTTAGCAACTAGCATTAGACAAAACAAAGACATTAAATGCATTAACTGTAGAAATATGGAGCATAAGACCAGTCTTTATGCTGATGATGTATTACTTTTCCTTCAAAATTCACAATCATCCATCTGTCAGACAATCGCACTCATCAATAAATTCTCATCAATTTCTGAATATTCCATTAATTGGTCTAAAACCACCGTTCTACCCATCAACTGTTCCTTCCATAATACTCCTGACGCTGCTTTACAGTCAGGAGATATTAGATACTTGGGAATAAACATCTCACCCAG
>NC_136613.1:8305695-8369171 GCF_933228915.1 Telmatherina bonti
TCCCTGAAAGTACATTGAAATGATGGAGGTGAGGATGCTTTTTATGGATGCAGATTCGGATGAGAATTCAGAAACTGGGATCGGCTTGGTGTCGGGTGATTCTTCTTTCCCCATCATCACGGTGTTTTCAGGAGAAGCAGGAGTGAAGGTCAGGTCTTCCTCAGCAGGCTCAGCGGCTAATTCAGAGTTTTCACAAAACATACGATGATCAAACGTAGGTGGATCTGTGTCTGGACTGAAACTGGAAAACATCAGCTCCAACCACATGGAGCGAGACGATGAACAGCTGATTTCAGAAGTTTCAGACTTTGGAGTTGCCAGATTTGCAGATGCACTGGCAGAGTCGCGTCTAGTTGGGGTAAGATTGTAACGACTCTCAGCGACTTGATCTTTGTTTTCATTAGAAGTCAAAGAATCAGATAAAGCGTGACCCAGTTCACTGTCATCTGTCCCGTTACACAAAGTGGAATACAGATCAGCAGTCAAAAAGGGCTTCAAGAGATCCATGTCCATGTCTATCCTGGCTGTGGATGTTGAAAACAGAGAGGCGGGAATTTTCACATTTCCATCTTCTGGAGTCTCACAGCTTGATGCGATAAAGTTGTCTTCAGTCTGAGTGGTTGGATCTGTGTTTTCATCTGGTACCTGATCATCATGTGAAGGTTTGTCTGAAGCAGAAGGAGACTCTGTGTGTTTGCTGGAGTGAAGCGAAGCAGCAGCAGAAACCAGATCAGGACGCGAGGAACCAGGCGACAAGTCGCTGCTTTCAGGTTTTGAATCGGTTTCCAACTCTTCTGCTGGAGACTGCTCTTCTATGTCCTCTAACTTTCTTTGGAAGAAGTGCTTCACCTTTCTCTTCATGATTTGAAAGACATTTCGGCTTTGTTTGTCTTCAGGTGTCTCATCTGGCTCGTAAGAAAAATGTGCAGCAGTTAGAGAAGTTTCAGGTTGATCTTCAGCAACATCTTGAGATGTTCCTTCTGTCCTGGTAGAAGATGTATCTGACATGTCCCAGCTAGAGGTTGTAAAAGATTCAACGCTCTCAGTGGTTTCATCTGGGTTTCCATCAGAAATCAAACCAAAGTAACAGAAAGAGGAGTGGAGAGGAAGAGTCGTTGAAAGGTTTGAGAGATCCACGTCATCATCTCCAGGTGTTTCTTCCATCTTGACTGTGGATGTCGTCAACAGAGAGGTGGGAGTTTTTACATCTGGAGTCTCACAGCGAGATTTGATAAAGCTGTCTTTCTCCGATGACTGTTTAGATTTTTTCGCTGATTTTCTTCTGAAGAAACGCTTTATCTTTTTCTTAATGGTGTTTAAGAAGGTTTTATGTTGTTTGTCTTCAGATTCCTCATCTGTCCTGTCTGATACATGAGGAGAACGTTCAGCAGCAGAAAGAGAAGTTTTGGAAAGATGTGTGTCATCATCTTGAGATGTTTCTTCTGTCCTGGTTGGAGACGTCCTCAATGGAGACACTGGAGTTTGCAGAGCTACAGTCTCTGGTTTCTCACATTTAGAGATGTTGTAATTGTCATCATACTCAGTGTTTGGATCTGTGTTTTCATCAGGAACCTGATCCTCATGTGAAGGTTCCACTAAATTTAAAGGAGACTCCATGTGTCTGCTGGAGTGAAGAGAAGCAGCAGCAGAAACAGGATCAGAACAGGAGGAGCCAGATGGTAACTTGCTCCCTGCAGGTTCTGAATCTGGTCCAAGATCTTTCTCCGATGACTGTTTAGATCTTTTTGCTGATTTTCTTCTGAAGAAACGCTTTATCTTTTTCTTAATGGTGTTTAAGAAGGTTTTATCTTGTTTGTCTTCAGATTCCTCATCTGTCCCGTCTGATACATGAGGAGAACGTTCAGCAGCAGAAAGAGAAGTTTTGGAAAGATGTGTGTCATCATCTTGAGATGTTTCTTCTGTCCTGGTTGGAGACGTCCTCAATGGAGACACTGGAGTTTGCAGAGCTTCTGTCTCTGGTTTCTCACATTTAGAGATGTTGTAATTGTTCGGTCTCTCCATGGTTGGATCTGTGTTTTCATCAGGAACCTGATCATCATGTGAAGGTTCCACTAAATTTAAAGGAGACTCCATGTGTCTGCTGGAGTGAAGAGAAGCAGCAGCAGAAACAGGATCAGAACAGGAGGAGCCAGATGGTAACTTGCTCCCTGCAGGTTCTGAATCTGGTCCCAGATCTTTCTCTGATAATAATTTATCTTCTGATTTGCTTCTGAAGAAACGCTTCATCTTTTTTTTCATGGTTTTAAAGATGTTTTTACCCGAGTTGGATCCAGATGATATGTTGGAGGAATGTTTAGTAGCAGTAAATGATGTCTGTGAAAGGTCTTTGTGGACATCTTGAGATGTTTCCTCCGTCTTGGTCATGGATGTTGGAGTTTTTACATCTGTGTTTTCATGTGAGGGTTCCACTAATTGAAAAGGAGGCTCCGGGAGTTTGCTGGAGCGAGGAGAAGCAGCACTGTCAGGACATGAGAGCTCACGTGACAAGCTGCTGTTTTCAGGTTCTGAATCTCTCTCCAGATCTTGTTCCGACAACTGTTGAGATTCATCCTGTGACTTTCTTCCGAAGAAGTGCTTCAACTTTTGCTTCATGGTAGTAAAGACGGTTTTAGTTTGTTTGACAGAAGATTCTTCTGTCCTGCTAGCAGACATCCGCAATGGATGTCCTGAAGTTTGCAGATTTTCAGCATCGGGAATGTCAGCACTCTGAGGGGTTTGATCATTTAAAGGATACGTTTCCGTCTCACCTGCTCCACCCAACACGGCAGAGACAAGCTCAGGAACCGCCACTGAAGGTTTGAACAAAGGCGTAATAAATGCATCCATTTCTAGTTTGGTGGGACTGCTGGGCAGCTCCACGGGTCGCTCCTGGTCCAGTTGACTCTGTTCTGCAAAAGCTCGTCTGAGAGCAAAATGCTTTTTCAAATAGAGCTTGGTTTTTTCCTGGATGTACCTGTTGGTGAATCCAACGTCCCCGTTTGACTTAAACCATGATTCAGCTTTCCATTTATCTCTCAACTGCATAAACTCGTGGAGATCTTCGGTCACACAGTTCAGTGTTTCCATGCAGAGTTTGTTCCATCCGTTCTTCATGGCTTGATCCATTTTTTATACTCGCTGAGTTTAGAAATGTTCAGGTTTACTGGACTTTCTGGTTTAAACGTTGAGTCTGAGAGTGTCTGCCTTAATAAGCAAGCTATGATGTCACATAGAGAATGCCTTCCTTTGATGTCTCACATCACCATGACAACCGACGGCATGGCGATGGAATGTCTTTGATGAGTCGTTCACCTGCCTGATTTATGCTTTGTTTATTTTCAAAAGGGATTCCTGGGGCCATGTCTTTAGTTTAAGGTGACTTTCTCCCTTCCCGAACTACAAGCTATAAATATTATTATTATTATTATCATTACAGCAGCAATGGTGTTTCTAATGTTTTATTTTATGTGCTTTAAGGCTATTTAGCAGACTGGTGAAGCTTAATGAAATGAAATGAAAATGAAAAATACTTTATTAATCCCCAAAGAGAAATTTAATGAGTATTGAATTATAATATGGTATATATTGGGCCAATATAAAATATATTTTCCATAATATATTTAAAAAAAAAAAAAATATATATATATATATATATATATATACACATATATATATATATACATATACATACATGACTCAATATAATATATGCCAATTATAAAAACAGTATACTTTTATACAATAGTATAGTATGCCTATTAAAGTGAAGCTCTGCACCAGTCTGACGCATGTCAGGTGTGTTGCAGCAGGGAAACTCCTAACACTTGAGAACCGGAGCTGCCCACCTCTGATCTGAAGTCTTTATTTGGCTCTTTGAAGAAAATCTGAAAAGAATCATTACTGTGATGCGGGGTGCTCTCCAGCTGTTGGAGGTGGACCACGCTGAGGATGTGGAGGGAAACACATTATTCGCTTCATGGCTTAATTGAGTCATATTTTAAGGTTTTACAGGCAATAATGCAGCGACGCCGCAGTGAGTGGAGATAGATATCGCTACCGGGCCAAAATATCTCCTATTTATAATGAGGCTGAAGATATGACTTTAGCCTTGACAACTGGATTTTATCCAGACCTGAACCGGATCTAGGATCTAATGAGTCATTAAAACTGACCTGAACATTGCTCTGAAGTCGGACATAAAAGCTTTCTTTTCCTCTGATGACACTGAAACTACATCCATCTTCATCCGTCTCCGTTCGCATCAAAGTAAAACTAACAGGCAGCTCGAATGGACAGAGAAGGGTTTTATTTGGAAACATCCATCAGGCTTTTCACCGACACAATGAACCCACTCACCGATGTGGGGTCTCAGGAGAACACCGTGGCTTCCACCAGAAACACCAAAAACTACCATAAGTCTCTGCTTCCACAAAGATTTCAGGTTAGATGTTTACACTGAAGGCACAAAGGCTTGGAACGGACCTGCAGGAACATACGGCTCAGATCGGTCGCAGGAGGGCAGCGGCGTCAGCGTGGGCCGGTGTTACGGTGCAGCCGGCTTAGGCGTTCAGGTACTTGGCGTGGTGCTTGATGTGATCGTCCATAAAGGAGTAGATGAAGAAGTAGCTGTGGTCGTAACCCTGCAGGAGGAAACTGGTTTAATTCAGGCACAGATCACAGACCGAACCGTTTCCTGTGTTTGTAGACCGAGTCTGCTTCTCTGATTTGAATTAAAACTCGTTCACGTCATCGGAAACACAGCAGACTCTGAGCGAGTGGAAGGAAAACGCTGGTGTGAATGTTGCGATGGAAGACAACAGGAACTGACCGGCTGCAGCCTGAAGACGACAGGGATCTTCTTCTCGGAGCAGACGGCGATCAGGTTGTCTGGCAGCAGCTGGCTGGCCGACAGGAACTGGTCGTCGCGGCCCTGGTCGATGAGGATGTCCAGCTGGGGGCCGGAGTACGCCGCCGCCAACACGGTGGCGTCATACGCCTGAAAGACGTTTAGAAAAGGACAGTTTGCGACCCAAAGATGGAGAAACGCTTATATTGAGATTTTTACAGACTCGTGTAACGGCTCAGGCTGTCTGCGGTGGTTTTACCTCCCATGTGGACCTGTCGGAGCCCAGATACCCTGAGAAGGCTTTCTGACCCCAGGGACACTGCATGGGGTTACAGATGGGGGCGAACGCAGACACTGCCTGCAGGAAAACACAGGAATTATTACATGTTCTGTCCAAATCTGGAGAGATTCCCACAGCAAATAGTCTGGGATGAAGTCCAGCTCGGACTAAGAGCTTCAGAAAATGCCTGAGTAACTAGAAATGTTCACATTTTCTGCTAATTTAACACTAAAGTTGTCCATTCCTCCTGTTTTGTGAGTTGTGTACACGTGCCACGCTCCCAGTCGTCTATAGTTTGCTTGCACTGACATTTAAGCTGAAACTCAGCGCTGAAACGACAAACTCTACGTGCACTAAACGGACGCCATGTTGCTGACATGGCAGAAGGGAAACTGTTTCCAACCAGCTGAATAATGGCGGCCTGCAACCCAGCCATGCTACTGCAGGCTGCGCTTACACCGACTCAGAGTTAGCACATGCTAATGTTAGCAGCTTTTAGCTGCTTTAGTGGGTGTACATCAATGAAATGAAATCAAATCAAAGATACTTTATTTATCCCCGAGGGGAAATTCAAGGTTCAAGTCAGCTCGTCCAAGGTTAGACATTCAGACACGAACTGATACTTCGGCCCTGCAGCCAGTTTAGATACCAGCAGTATAGATTAGATTCACTTAAATACCAGAGCTGTGACGACATGCTTTTGTCCCGATTTGATTCGATTCAGATTTTTTTGGGTGCCGATTCGATTTAAATTGCGATTCTCACAATTCTTCAATATTGCTGATTTTTGTAGAATACAAACAAACTAAATGAATAAAACCTTTTAATTTTTCTTGATTTTAATTAGGAAAAACCAACCCAGTAGCCAGACCATCATTCTGCTGCTATAACGCCCAAGACGACAAGGAAAAAGAGCAATAAAAATGACAAAAATTTTATAATGGATTATTTTTATCTATTTAAAAAAAAAAAAAAAAAGATTTTAAAATTGTGAAGCAAAATAAATCCTGATTTTCGATTTTCCCACCCTAGTAGATACGTTTTACGTATTAGAAATGATAAATGTGATCGGTTCTGTAGGATCGTTCATCAGGGTGGACCCTCCAGATTAAACATTGTGGTGTTTCGGACCAGGAGTGTCAACCTCCACTGGTCGAGGGCCGGTATCCGGCAGGTTTCTGTTGTTTCCCTGCACCAACGCACCTGATTCAAATGAAATGGATCCTGCAGCTTCTTGTCAACCTGTTCATTCATTTCAGTCAGGTGTGTTGGAGCACGGAGACAACCAAAAACCCTCCAGGACTGGAGTTCGACACCTGTGACCTAAACGGAGCGTTCCATTCGGATCAACACTTACCTGAGACGGTGTGCATGACAGAGGAGAGCGCGCACGGCGCTCCAGCACACTCCCGTAACGAGACACACTGGCTCCACACCAATGACAGACTGCACTTTAAAATCCTGGTCAGGCTACATGAGGGACCTTTTCCAGCTGGATGTTCCCAGCAGGTCTCTGAGATCTGCTGACCAGGGTCTGCTGGTGACGGAGCCGTTGGAGCAGTGCAACTCCTTCCTCTCAGCCTGGCATCGGCGGAGTCTCTGGCTGTTTTATTGTGAAGCACTTTGTGATTTTCATCTTGAAAGCTGCTAAATAAATAAACTTTTACAGACTTATCCTGTGGAACTGAATGGTATTCGGCTGTTTCATAGCATCTTCTCCTGTATTCTGCACTGTAACGTGCTGCACTTGAAATGTGCACATTAACTTTTACAATATTAACTATGACCAGTTTACTTCTCCTGTATTGTGTGTGTGTGTGTGTGTGCGTGTGTGTGTAACAGATGCAAATTAGCAGTAATGCTAACTGTGCACTTTAACTTCTGTTCATTCTGTCTGTTAATAAAACAAGAACAATCCATGAAACATGCATGACCTTGTACTTCCCAGGGTTCTTCAGGGCGCAGATGAGCGCTCCGTGGCCCCCCATGGAGTGGCCGCAGACGGACATCTTTTCTGGGTCGGTGGGGAAGTTGCTGTTGATCAGTTTAGGAAGCTGAAAAAACAACAAACAGCATGAAGAGAGATCCTCGAAAAGCTTTGGAGGCGGAAAGGGGACAGAACGCCGCCGCACCTCCTCGGTGACGTACGAGTACATGCGGTAGTTGCTCTTCCAGGGGTCCTGGGTGGCATCAACGTAGAAACCGGCTCCTGTGCCAAAGTCCCAGTTCTCATCTTCACCTTCAATGTTGCAGCCACCTGAAGGATGGAGGAAGTGAGTCAAAGTGCACCAGAGCCCCCCCCCCCCCCGCCAAGCAGAAAGCGTTTTGAGATGGTCATACGTGGGCTGGTGTCTGGAGCCACGACGATGATGCCGTGTTGTGCTGCCGCGAGCTGGCTGCCAGCTTTGGTGATGAAGTTCTGCTCCGTGCACGTGAGGCCTGCAGACGAACAAACCAGATCCGGGTTTTTCTCACATCCTCCTGAATCCTGCAGACAGTCCTGACACGAACCATCAGGACGTTTCATCTCATCGGTGCCCAGGAAACGAGACGCTTCATCTCATCGGTGCCCAGGAAACGAGACGCTTCATCTCATCGGTGCCCAGGAAACGAGACGCTTCATCTCATCGGTGCCCAGGAAACGAGACGCTTCATCTCATCGGTGCCCAGGAAACGAGACGCTTCATCTCATCGGTGCCCAGGAAACGAGACGCTTCATCTCATCGGTGCCCAGGAAACGAGACGCTTCATCTCATCGGTGCCCAGGAAACGAGACGCTTCATCTCATCGGTGCCCAGGAAACGAGACGCTTCATCTCATCGGTGCCCAGGAAACGAGACGCTTCATCTCATCGGTGCCCAGGAAACGAGACGCTTCATCTCATCGGTGCCCAGGAAACGAGACGCTTCATCTCATCGTCGCCCAGGAAACGAGACGCTTCATCTCATCGTCGCCCAGGAAACGAGACGCTTCATCTCATCGTCGCCCAGGAAACGAGACGCTTCATCTCATCGTCGCCCAGGAAACGAGACGCTTCATCTCATCGTCGCCGAGGAAACGAGACGCTTCATCTCATCGTCGCCCAGGAAACGAGACGCTTCATCTCATCGTCGCCGAGGAAACGAGACGCTTCATCTCATCGTCGCCGAGGAAACGAGACTCTTCGTCTCATCGTCGCCGAGGAAACGAGACGCTTCATCTCATTGTCGCCGAGGAAACGAGACTCTTCGTCTCATTGTCGCCGAGGAAACGAGACTCTTCGTCTCATTGTCGCCGAGGAAACGAGACTCTTCGTCTCATCGTCGCCGAGGAAACGAGACGCTTCGTCTCATCGTTGTCGAGGAAACGAGACGCTTCGTCTCATCGTCGCCGAGGAAACGAGACGCTTCATCTCATCGTCGCCGAGGAAACGAGATGCTTCATCTCATCGTCGCCGAGGAAACGAGATGCTTCATCTCATCGTCGCCGAGGAAATGAGACGCTTCATCTCATCGTCGCCCAGGAAACGAGACGCTTCGTCTCATCGTCGCCGAGGAAACGAGATGCTTCTAACGCAGCTCAGGAAACGAGACGCTTCATCTCATCGTCGCCGAGGAAACGAGATGCTTCTAACGCAGCTCAGGAAAACCAGGAAATGATTCGGATTATTTCCGTTTATAAAGAGTTTTCACCGTGTTTCTAAAAACGGACAAAACGAATCAGTAAAAACTTTAATGGTTGTTGTGATCTGTGGCAGACAGTCATCAGAGGGTCCCTACACTTAAATTACAGTTATTTTCATGTTAATTTGATTAATAAGTCTTTGTACTTAGTACAGTTAATGTTCAAAGGGTTGTGAAAAGTGTTTTTCGATGAAGAAAAGTTGATTTGTTGTTCAGAAATTTAATGTTATCCAGCATGATGTAGTGCCAAACTTCTACCAGCAGAGGGCGCGTTCGCCGCACTCTTCAGCAAAAAGATCTCGCGGTGTTCAGTGAACGAGAACACACAAGCGCGAAGCAGTTGTGTGTGGCGAACTGGCATTAAAACGTGTTTTTGTTGCTCTTTGCAGGTGAGAAGGGAGATTTAGAACTGTGTGAATGCTCGGTGAAAATGTTTAATGTGTGCTTATAATTAAGGTTTGATGTGTTATGCTGTGTAAACATTTCTTTTTCAGCTAACAGCCAGTTACATGCTAATAATGGCTAGTTAGTAGCAAGCCTGGTTGCTTAGTAACCGATCGCGGTGTTTAGTGAATGAGAACACATAAGAGCGAAGCAGTTGTGTGTGGCCAACTGGCATTAAAAAACGTTTTTGTTGCTCTTTGCAGATACAAATAAAAGTCTAAAAATGAAATGTGTAGTGGAGGACATCCCTTTTGTACCACGCTACATGATCTGCAGAAGACAACCTCCATTTTGACCTGTTGGCCTCTGGCAGGCGCTGCAGCTTGTGGAAAGAAAGGACAAACAGAGCGAGACAGTTTCTACCTGAGAGCCGTTGCAGCATGAATCATAAACACCCCACCTGCCGCTTTCCTTCTATCTGTGGAATAAAACCACCCGTCCGCCTCTATTCACTTTTATATTGCTCATCATATACAGGCGGTCCTCGGTTCCGTTCGGGTCCCAACATTCTACATAAGTGGGATTTTTACCCTTAAATACCCCCTAAATAACCCCTTCATCACGACATATAAATGAAATATCTAAATTTACATCATTTTATTGGAAAAACAATCCAGGAAATTAAAATAGACATTTCAGTTAAATAAAATGAATATACTGAGCCCCGCGTCACGAGCTCATACAGAACCTCGTAACTTGCTCAATTTTTTATTTATATTTATATAAAGAGCGTTGTAAAGTTGAAACAACGCAAGTCGAGAAGCGGGTACCAGAGGACTGCCTGTATTGTGTTTTTTTTTTTTTTTTTTAAATAATAAATTGTGTTTTTATTCTAGTTTGTTGTGTAATACACATGAAGTATTTCTACCTGGTGTTTCTTTTACAACTTTTATTATTGTCATTATTATTCTTATTATCATTATACTGCATTTTAATGTCCAAACATTTTTTTTTTTTTTTACTATTATTTCTACATTTTCTTTCCATGTTTGGTGTGTAATGTATCTGTGTGTGTTTCAGGGAAAGCAGATGGAGATCAGCTCAGAGCGCTACAACCTAGTATAAACATGTAAAACTTTTCTTTTTCTTTAAGCGTTTAGTTTTACCTGGAAGGATGTTTCTACTTGACTGCTCTGTGCAGAATAGTCTGCACTCTGTCACCACTTAGTAAATGGAGAATAAATCATTTAATCAAGTGATCATTTGTCTCTTTACTTGGTTAAAAATCTTTTAAAATTCATCACCTGCAAACCTTTTCCTCTTGTTTAAATAAACTACAGGCTACACATTTTTACACCAAATAAAAAGGATGAAAAGTCATGTTGGAGGAATCATCACAAGAAAACCTGGTTGGATCGGATTAAATATAATACATAAAAAACAAACATAAACCATGCTAAGAGGCAACCTGTGGAAGTCGCTGAACCTTCAGCAGACACTCACCGGACAGCCAGTACATGACGGGACATTTGGCACTTTCAGCTTTGGGAGGCAGATAGATGGCAAACTTCATCTTGCACTTCAGCTCGGCGCTGTGGAAAAGACACAAAACACATTCCTGTCTTCGGTCTGCATGTTTGATGTGAAGGCTCCGGCATCAAGCTGAATGTGAGGCCACAAACTCACCTTTCATGTTCAAAAACCTTCTGGACGCCGCCGGCGCATTTGTTGGAGGACACCTGAGTGAGAGCCATGTTGGATCTGCAGAAACACATCAATCTTTGTCTTCTCCGTCGCTGACTCTGAAATCTTTAGCTTAAATATTAAACAGGTTATGTTGAAACTCGGAGTATGTTAACCCTGAGTTGAGGGAAACTTTGGGTTTTTCTTGCTCCTTACCCGTCGTCTGTTACCATGGTAACCGACTCCGCGAAGCAAACCTCCTCACTGGCAGCTTCACCATAAACAAACCCCGAGTTTCTACTTGTCTCCTCCCACCAGAAGTCGCTGTCGGACACGAGCTGTCCTTAGTAACGCCAAGAATTGTCCTTAGCAACGCCACTCCTGAGATTTAGAAGCTGAATTGTGATATTTTTTGTTACACTAAAAGCCAGATCTTTGTTTCAAAACCACACATTTATAGTTGTATTTAGGTAAAATGTGCCAAATCCAAATAAAACTTGTTGAAATTGTTAGATCTGTCATGTTATTATATCTGTATTGGTGAGGTAACTTCAGAACGGATGGGTCATTTATTACAACCTAATGAAATCTGACAGTTATAACAGCAATAATAACCATAGTCACAATAATGTTCACATAAACAGATTTGGTATCGGCAAATATTGGCAGATATTCAAATTTCAGATATCTGTATGGTGTCAGAAGTCACAAAAAGTGGATCGGTGCATCCCTATACATGACCTTACTAAAGGATTTTTATGTCTTAACTTTCAGTTTCCTACATAAATGTTTTCCCCAGCAGGACTGAATCTAAATTATATTAATATATATAATTTTTTCACCAATATTTCAATCCACGTGTTCCAGTTTTATTAAATATTTGATCTGAGGGCTCAGTCAGTAGTTTTCTTCCCTGATGCTTTTCTCGACTTAGCAGCAGAAGTTTCCTTTTTTTAATAAAAACGTCTGTGTATTGGCTCATGTTTGAATAAAACCTTCTCCCTCCAGCTCAGTAAAATAAGTATCTTTTTGTCAGAGGTTGTCATTGTGAATCCGGGAATCAGGACTCGATTTATGATGACCTTTTGGTGTTGTTCTGAAGGCTGGATAAGATAATCAGTTGACTGAACCAACTCAAAGCAGCTGATCTGGAATTGAAAACTCAAAGTTACTGAGCTCAGAGTCCGTTAATCCAGAGTTTCTGAGTAAAAGGTTTGTTGAACCTCCCATCTGGACCAGGTCTCTGATTTTAGGTTATATCTCTGTGAAACTGCACTGACAGTCTTGTGTCTTTACAAGACAATAGATTTAAAAAAAAAAAAAAAAAAAAAAAAAAAAAAAAAAAAAAAGTGACTGCTTTTTAACAGTTTACTCCAGCTTTTCTTCCATATGCTGCACCAACTCAGTCACACTAATGTTACTGTAACCCACTAACCATGACTTACACTACCTGCAGTTTACAGCCCACGTTGACTGTGGTCAATTATTATAACCTTAGGGATCATGCTAAAGACGAAGTCCTCATAGCAACGCACATGTTATATATGCCGAACAGCACAAAAAGCTTTCAAAGTGGAGAATAACAGGTGTGGAAAAGTTGACTGGCCTTGCAGGTCCATTAGGAATGCTGGAAATCGTAAATAATCAAAATGGGAATGGAATCTGGCGTGCAGGGATTAGCAGGTAAAGTTAGCTCCTGTGAATGTTACCGGTATTCCCTCATGTCTGCATCATGTTAAAACGCTTTGAATCTTGTGAAAAAGCAAGTAGATAACCTACAGGGTTATTTTACATAGCATACTTTACCAAATCAATGTTTTGTTGGTCGCTGCTGTCAAGTTGTTGGTCCGCTAACTTCCCCGCGCAGCTGCAGCAGTCAGTCCAGAACGTCCGGAGTCCGCTAAACGTCAGGGTCAACGTGATTACGTCACATACGTCAAGGAGCCGCCCCTTGTTCGCTGAGACGCATTTCATGCGCTCAGACACTAAATGTCGCTGCTGTTCTAAATTAAAAGGAGAGAAAACGACACTCTCTCTCTCTCTCTCTCTCTCTCTCTCTCTCCATATATATACATATATATATATATGTATATATAAACACACACACATATATATATATATATATATATATATATACACACACATATATATATATACACATATATACACATACATATATATATATATACACACACATTGTGTACATAATGTACACAAACAAATACAGAAAAATACATACACATGCGCGTGTGCATACACACCCACATAACCTGTGCATGTACCCATACATGTAGCACACACCACATATACTTACATACTGCATACATAGCACTCAGATATGCCCATCTATACATATTACTGCAGATTCCTGATTTGGATGAAAAGGTTCTGCAACAATCTTTTGTCAACTTCTGCAGCAGCCCGTTAGGAAGCTTTAATTATAGTCAGGTATGTTACAGCAAAAAATTGCATTCCAGGACTTTACAAGTGGAAGGACTTTCCACTTTACAAAATAAGTAACTATTTCCTCATATAGTTTCTCCCATAAAGTCTGTTTGTGTTTATCTCTTTCCATCTTTCTTTCATGTCTTTTCTGTTTAAACATCACCCATCAAGTTATTCTCTTAATTTCTCTCAATAATCAGCTGTTTCCTCTCCAATCTCCACCCATCGATGTACCTGCTGTGCAAAATTTGGATGAGAAATTACTTAATACACACATAAACTACACCAGTTCTTGTGTCCTGTCTGTCTCTGCAGCTGCTTCCTAAATTAGACTGTTTCAAATTGTCCACCACCCCCACCTCCACCCACGCCCACCCCAACCCGTGAAACAGATTAAATTCACTCTGTATCTTCATATACACTCTGTGTTCTCAACGTGATTATGGTTACGCCTGCAGCCATGTGCGCTGGAGGACTCCATTAAAAGCTAAATTTGACACACGACTGATTTTGTTGCTGTTACTGGTTGATGTTTACTCAGTCCATCAGGTGGCAGCAGCAGAACTTTAATCTGAAAAGCCTTCGTCTCAGTTCCTGTGCTGCTCACATGCCCACCAGTAAAGGTCCACCTACTCCTGGATTACTGTTTGTATTTGACAGAAGATGATATTTAAATATTCAAGCTAATGGCTAAAATCTAGACAACTCATTCAGTATAAAAAAACTAAAACAAAACAACAACAAAGACACAAGTGTAATTGTGCTTGACGTTTAAAGTCATGCCCATCTTTACCACTAGAGGTAAGGAATTCTTACACAATGTGTTTTTAAACACTTAATTGTGAAAGAATTGCTTTTATTTGACGTTGCATCGCCCTGCGATGGACTGGTGAGCTGTCCAGGGTGTACCCTGCCTTTTGCCTGAAGACTGCTGGGATAGGCTCCAGCTTCCCTGCAACCCTTTATCAGACTAAGCGGTTAGGATAATGAATGAATGACATCACATCAACGTCATGGTGGTCAGGGAATAGATAGCCGGACAGAACCCCGTTTTCCCCATAAAAATGGCTTTCTGTATGGTATACGGTTACCCTACCAGTCTAAACATGAAGATAAAGGTTATTTTCCTGTCCCAAAAGTAGTGTGAAATCACTAGAAAATTAATCTTTTTAAAAAAAAAAAAAAAAAAATGGATGAGGAAGGCTGGTGAACGTGACTTGGTCCGTGTTGATCAGCTGTTTCCTTAAAACAGTTTTGTTTCTCACATGGTTACAAAATGTAAAACAAGACTTTACAGTACAAAAACAAAACAAACAGAGCACCATGCTCGAAAAGGAGAAGGAAAAAGAAAAATTCTTGTAATATCTGCACTTTTTTTTTTCTAAAAGAAACAATGCACCGATAAATGGTTATTGATTTTCTTAGAGATACTCAATGAAAATAGAAAAAAAAAAAATCATCGTCCTAGCATAGCATGCTATATGTCTTAAGTTCGTTTAACCTGCATCAGAAAAAATGCAGAAGCGACAACTGTGTACTTCACGCTCTTCCATCTTAACCACTCCTAACAAACATCTGACCAATCATACAATACTTTTCAAAGCCTAGTAAGAATAAAATTCTCCCAGCCTGATGTGTTGAGAACCGTCTTTAACCAAGTCCGCGAGAACAAGATGGCGACATTTTCTTCTCGGGGCCTCGAAAACAAGAAAAAGGTTCTCTTGAAGAGGATGTTGCAGTTTTAATGTCAACATATACATACAAATGTAGCAGGAATTTGGATTTACAGGGACAAAATAATTATTTAATAGTAGATCAAAGCACAGAAAAATAACAGTGGTTGACTTGTTGTTAGCGTTAGCATAGCATTATTATTATGAGTTTATTCATTTAAACAGCACAACTACAAAAACAAAGCAAATGACATTTAAAGTTTCTTTGGATCTGAAATGGTCGACCCAACAGAAACACAAAATAAGATGGGCAGGGTCTTTTTCTGCTTTTAAATCTGATCTTAAGAGTCAAGTTTTTTCACTGCTTGAGTTGTTGACACCTTTTAATGTTTTTTATTGTTATATAGTGTGTTACTGTAATTAGTAATTTATTGTTTTTATAACGTGTTTTTTTTAATATTCTGTGGTATAACGTTGTTGAGCCCGGGAATGTGTACAAGGCTTCAGTCAACTATGTTGTTTTAAAACGCTCTAAAATAAAGTTGGATTGGATTTAAACAGTAAGCCAATGCAAAAAAAAAAAAAAAAAAAAAAAAAAAAAAAGGTTCTGACCTGCATTCTGCAGAAAAGCCAGCAGAGGGCGGTACTGCAAACCATCAACGCTGCTACACAAAAGCACAAAAGTACCACAGTGTGTGTGTGAGCGATTTATCAAAGTTAAGTCCTTTTCAGAGATGACAGTGTAATATGTATTAATCGTCCAAAAAACTGCATATTTATGACACATTAAAAACTTAGAAGGAATGAAAAACTATGTCAGCTGGGCATTTTCCTTTATTAATAATTGAATCTGACAAGTCATTTTTTAATTAGGTCATTTAAATGCAAACTGGATTAATCAATATATAATTGCTTTGTAAAACAATGATCCTTTTTTTGTACAGTCTTCCAATAATTCCAGTAGGATGCAGGTTTCACAAGCTAGAAAGTAGAGACTCAAAAAAAAAAAAAAAAAAATACGGATAAAGAAAACACGAGAAAAAGATACAAAAACCTGTAAAGAAGCAAACTCCACCTCAGATCTGACCCACAGCGTGTGCTTAGCGTGATGGCACAAGGGAGGAAAAATGGAAAAATCCCAACAGAAAGCATAAATCATAAACAATAAACCTGGAAACAAAATGACTGATCGGTCAGAGAAGATGAACCTGATCGGCGACATGAAGAAGTGTGATGGATGCGTTCTGTTGCCATAAACATGAAGCATTTGATGCAGCATGCAGAGCTAATCACATCAGCGTGAATGTTAAATGGATTGAGGCTCCTGTCTGAGTGCTCGACTCAGCCTGCTAATGGCGTGTTCCACCATGCCAATCCAATAACGGGCTATCTCCTCACCAGCGGGAGCCAGAAGAAGACGTAGGGTTCACCGCTTCATGTTGCCAAAGTAATATGACCTCTTAACTGGCTTTAGGAATATAAAATGGCTAATTGATATTTACCTGCTCCATCTATTTCAAAACGTAATGCTATTATCAAACAGGCTGAGTTAATTAGCTTTAGGTCATCCACTTTGGCTCAACCCTGCTTATCTCTCAGGTAGGAGGACTACGCAGTGCAGAAAATGCTCTGCCACAAAAGATAAGGATGTAAGTAGCCAAGATGCCAGGAATTCAGCGCTATAATTCCTTTCATCGTGATAAAGTTTACAGCCCTGCATGTGTTCCCTGAAAGCGTGTGTGATGCTTTCCAGCCCTCTCATCCCATATCATACACCGACCGCTGTGTGGGGAGGTGGAGGAGAGCCAGTCATCTTTCCTCGAGGTGTTTGTACGCTCCTCAGAGCAGCAGAGATCTGAAGAAAAGAGGAGGTTTTGGAACCGCAGAGCCTCGAGGAAGCAGAGTTCTTCACACTGAGACTGACACCATTTTCATGATGTGGATGCATCTAATTGTTCTCCCATCATCATCACCACGTTTGTTGTTTCTGCAAACATGTTTTTTTTTTTTTTTCTTTTTACATATAATCCCAAAGATGATGTAGCTCCACGACAGTAAACAGCACCGGAAAAGCAGTGCAGACGGCTTTTATCTGATGCCAAAGTGGTTCTCAGAAGTGTTTAATGAAATTCATGAAACAACATAAAGTTAAATAAAACTTAAACCCACAGAGGGAAATGATAATGTAATGTTGTTCTTTTCTTTTCTACAACAGTCACAGACACCATGTTGTCTTCCACTTACAACATAAGTCTGGTGGCAAATGAGACATTTTTCCATTTAATGCAAAATATTTTGAATTTAATGGGTGGAAAAGTATTTGGCACAAGTAATTGTATACTAATTGTATAACTTAGCAACAGGTCAGTAACATGACTGGGTATGAGGAGCATTTCAGAGAGGCAGAGTCTCTTTTGGATGTAAAAATAATGATATTGCAGAAAAATTGTGGAAAATGCTCTGTAATGCGCGATTGTATCGAGGATCCAACAACCAACAATGTGTATCACCATCAAATGATTCAGAGAGTCAGGAGGAATCTCTGTGTGCCGTGGACAAGGCCAGCGTGATCTTAGGGTCTTCAGGCTCTGCATTAAAACCAGATCTGATTCTCTGCTGCAAATAACTGCATGGATTCAATAATACGTCCAGAATCCACTCTCTGTGAAGACGCCTCATGCACAGATGCAGGTTTAAGCTCCGTCATGCAAAGAAGAAGCCGTGTGTGAACACGCTCCAGAAACACCACCGTCAGCTCGTCTGAGGCAAAGTGGAAAACTGTTCAGTGGTCAGATGGATGAATATGTCAAATTCTAAGTGGGAAGCGTGGATGGCGTGTCCTGCAGACTAAAGAGGAGAAGGAGCATCCGTATCATCAGCCTGCATCTCAGATGGGATGTGACGGCCTGTACCTGGGCTGCTGTCACGTCTCTGAAGCTCCAGCGACGCTGAAAAGTACATGGAGGTTTTAAAGCAACTTTGGACCTTGCCTTGAGAGTTAACCTGATGTCCCTGCTCTATCACAGCTGGTTCAAATGAATGAGTCACCTGCAGATATTCATAGGCTGTTGGATCAATTTGATTTGAATCAGGTGAGTTAGAGGAGGGACGCATGGAAAACATGCAGGACCAGTGTTACAGCTACTGTAAATTTACTCTAATCACACATTTCATTTAGCCTGGAAACCTCCACTGGCCTCCCCTGGCTGGGGTTGGATCCTCCTCGTCACCTGGTCTCATCAACGTCGGTGAGTGGCTGCCCTCCTTCATTCAGTGGCAGCTGTGTGGTGACTACAGCTTGCCCTCTTTGATACTGGTTGTTGTTGTTTTGAAGAGCCTTTGCGGCCTTGAGTGCAGTCTTGTCGGCTTTTTGTATAGCCTTTGAGCTTAGCCGTTTGTTTTGCCGTTTTGATTGTTTTGTGTGACTTTGGTAGTTAATGGTGCTTAATTGTCTTTGTGTTTGTTGAAATAGTTCTGATGTAAGTTGCACCACCTGCCTTCCCATTGGACCTGTATTGTTATCTTTATGGGATAATAAAATTTCCCAAAACTTACTTTCAGTCTGGCACCCTTTTGGTTTATGTTGCGGCCCTTACCCTTAGACCGCTGGGTCGTAACATAAGTGGGGGCTCGTCCGGGATATTTTCCGTCCTTTTTTTTTTTTCTCACTGTGATACCAGACTTCCTGTGTGTGGGAATCTAAATATTTTTTGTTCTGTGGCGTACTACCACTCTTTATGGCAATATCCTTTGATCTTGAGAGCTTTTTAGCTTCTCCCTCTTGTGCGGCCCTGGTTGAATGCCGTAAATCTGATTTACTGCAGATTGCAGAGCATTATCGGCTTCATATCCCAAAGCAGGCTCCTAAAAGCGACATCAAGGCTAGTCTGGTGGAGCAGTTGGTTGCAATGGAAGTGGTTTTGCCTGTTGTGGTGACTGCAGTACCTCATGAGGGCACTCCTGCTGGGGGTGACCCCAAGTAGGAAGTAATGCCTCCAACTGCCGATGCTGTGGAGGATGATTTGCATATTGAAGAATGCCTGGGTAGAACACCGGTTACACTCCCTCGGTTCCAGGGGGATATGGGTGTTGTGGCGGGGTGTGTACATGTAATGTGGACACGAGTAAATCGTCTCATGCTAGTGAAATATAATGACAAAAATGAATAATCTTTCCTGCATCTCTGCAACTTAGAATGTTATTGTGAGTAAATTAAGGGAAGTAATGTTTATGTTTAGATATAAATAAAGCCACTACTGACGTCTACCTGAGCATGATGCGCTGCATCTCAGACATCTGTTTTCACACAGATAGCCACACACCTGCAGCCCCATAAAAACCCTACCTTCAATCTGAAGTTCAATTAACTTTCTGACATTATATAATTATGTCCTGATTGAGGCGTCCTCTGTGATTACATGGTGCACATGCAACCATCGCTTTTTACTTTAATGACACGCTTCCGCCAAAGTGCTCAGGCTAACGTTGATATTTCCATCATATCTGAGACATTTTCAGATATATCCTGGAGCTTCATGTTGAAGCATGAGATGTCAGCTCTAATGATGAAGATGGGATATCAATCTAGTACTTCCCTTACTGTCTATTTCTGCTTGAAACTGTGGCAATAATAGGATGGATTGAAACTCCTGATGAGCAGCTCATGCAGACCACGATGCTGCTCTAACCTGTCGAATTGGTTTTAAATTTCAGTGGAATTAAAACTGAGCATCTGTGCACAGTTGTGGAACTTGCAAAACTTTAGGAATGTAAGAAAGATGCAAATAATTGTTTAATAAAAGGAAAAAAAAAAGGCCTGAATTTTTCTGAGGGAAGAAGTTGTGTTTATTCTGAGACTCTAAGTCAACCCATATTTTCCTGTTTGTTCACATTAAAGTCCTTGATCTGGAGCAGATCAACAGGATTTAGCAACTTTAAGCTGTGCAGAGAAGCTCCAGGTGTATTTGTGTATCTGAGTGATCATGGCTGGCTTAAACCAGTCAGACAATGCATCTGCCTCTGTTTGACAGAACCTTTAACTCAAGGACAGGCTCCCCTGGCAATGTGAGTTACATATCAACATGTTTTCAAGCGTTGTGTCCTTGTCTTGGTCAGGTTTATACACATGGAGCATCTCTGCAAGACACACTTATGCAAGATGCCCTTTTCAAGTACATTTATGAAAGCTGTCAGTTTTCGTTTCATCCACTTCACGGTGGAGATTTTCTGACTGGAAATGTCTCCGCAGAGAAAAGCAGCATGTCTGAATAAAAACTGAAAATAATAGAAAAGGTCGAGAAATAAAAGTTTACTTCATGAACTCTTTAGACCTCGTTCTGCCCAACATGTATAAGTAGTTCAGGGAATTCAGGCAGACTGAAGGAAAAACTGACAACATCAGCTAAGTTACTGTACCATCCACCATCTTGTTTCATTTTCCCTGAACTACATAAAAAATGCAAAGGTGAATGAAGGTTCAAGGTCTTTTTGCAGAAAAAGATGCTTCCTTAGTTTCATTTGGATCAGAAATGATAAAACAGACATTTAATGAGACTTTATGAGGTTGAAGTCAAGGTGTTTAGGACCCCACATATCTCTCTGGATCCACCGCCGTTCTTGTTATCTTTTCCACCCACTCAGATGGATCATAAACCAATTAAAATCAATTTCGCATCCAGTTTCTACTGATGATATCCAGTCGTACTGCTCTTTAGCTGTTATTAGCTGCAGTTAAACCGTCATCCACCCTGACAGGCTGATTCCAGACAAACCAGGCAACAAATGGACTCTGAACCGTTTACTGACACATTTAGGTGATGTGTTTGATCAGTCTCTGTGCAACAAGTCCAGAATTACAGAACAGCCATGTTGACTATCCATCCATCCATCTATCCATCCATTTTCTTAACCACTTAGTCCAGTTAAGAGTTGCAGGAAGCAGGAGTCTTTCCCAGCAGGATGAGGAGCAGGGTACACCCTTGACAAGTCACCAGTCCATCACAGGGCTTGACTATTACTCTCATTTAATTGTTCTTTCAACATAAGTTGATTTTCTCGTTATCTCATCATAACAAGTACCGTTTTCTTTTGATAATTCAGGATAATTCATCCTGATAATATGAAGCGTAGTTTTTTTCTTTTTTAGATAAAGATATGATGAAGGTGGGCTTAAAAGTAAGCGGTCACTCTGGTAGACCTGGTTTCATGGATCTATGACAGCTGCCGAGGGGCTCCTGACCTGGTGCATGTGTGGAACTCTGTGGAACTCGGTACATAATTTCAGCTTTTGCCAGACTTGATTGATGTTCCTCAATCTGACGTCAGCTTCCGTCCGTTGCTGGTTCGACTGCACTGAGGCATCCCAGCACAGACCTAGTTTGTACTGGGATGCCCCTTAAAGCTCCCAGGTGTTGGGTGAGAAGAAGATAATGGCCCAAGTTGGAGGACAATCCCACCCTACACGTCCCAGCTGAGCACTGACAGCCCTGCAGAGCTCCTTCAAAGACAGGCTGCTGCATCCAGAGCGTGAAGCCGCCGTTGCAGGTCCTTCATTCCTGGAAATGAAGGAAATCTGGAAATCATCACTGGTCCCAGTAGACCAACAAACACTCAATAAAATTCAATATAGTTTTCTCAGTGATACAGCTCCAGTTAGCGGCTAATTCCGCATCCATCATGTGTCCCGCCTGTCCTGACTGTCTCCTGTCTTATCTTGGCCCTTGTCCACACCTGTCAAGTTTTGGATTTTAAAATACGGGAAACTATCTGGCAACTGCCCAGAGGGTCATGGTGGGAGTGGGTGAGGTGCCGTTTCTGATTGTCAGCAGCCTTTCTGCTTAGGAAAGGTGGTTATATTGCTGCTGCTTGTTTATTTATTTATTTATTTTTGGGGGGGGGGGGGGGGGGGGGGGGTGTTTCTCTCCTCGTATCAGTGTATCTCCCTAAATGAAAATACTGGAAAATTAAAAATACAGTGCAATTTTGGGAAAAGGGGAAAAATACGGTAGTTTCCCAGCCAAAACGGGATACTTGACAGCTATGCTCTTGTCTAATCTCCTGTTTTGCTTTTTTCTCTTTCATTTCTCTGCTCCTACGATAAAGTCTTCTCGTGTCCTTACTGCTGAATCAGCCACTGTGTGTGCTCAATTTTTCCATTTTAGTTTAAGTTATGAAGGTTTTTATTTAACTCATTTACTGTCCTCTATTGGTTTTTATTTAAATTTCTTTAATATTAACTGTAAAACACAGATTTTCATCTGTGAAAGGTGAAAATAGTTAATTTACTTTTGCTTCCATAAACAGCCCGATAACCCAGGTCCAATGCTCCTTGGTAAAACTGATCTTAAAAGCAGAACTTTTCACAGTCGAACACATCTGGTACAACCCTGTAACTTTTCTGATGAGTGACTTCTGCATCTGAGAAATGCAGATTAATGTAGATGTACGGAGGTTTTGTAAGTCAATTTACTTCAGAAATAACACGCTGAACTGACACTTTCCTTTGATCAAAGTGACAAATGTCAAACGCTCCAAGCAGCTGCTGCCACATCCTCAGTGTTGACTGAAAAATGAAGGGACAGATGCATCAGTCACAACTCATTTGTCAGGACAAAAAGAGTCACGCCAAAAAAAAAAACATGATCATTTGATGTGATATTAGGTTTGCAACTCGAAAAGACAATTAAAATGGTGATTTTTCCACCAACACACCTGCATAACAACTGCTAACACCTGTCCTTCTCTTCAGTTTTTGAACAAAACAAAGACTTTTTCTTCTTAATTTCCAGCTTCCTCCAGTCCAAACACATGTATGTTAGGTTCACTGGGTGTGTTGACTCTGTAATGGACTGTGCAACCTGCCTCTCGCCCGTTCATTGCTCCCTCGTCCAGGCTGCAGGTCGCAGAGGAGGAAGACAACCTTTATCTTCACCTCCCTTTTTCAGCTTCTTCATTCTGAACCAAGACAGCAAAATGCGCTTTCCTACAAGTCCTTTTTAAGCTGTTAAATGACTATTTGTGTGTCTTTAATGAGTATAATGTGTATTTTAAATTACTTTAATGTGTTTTAAATGACTGCTATGAGTCTTCTTTTTAACCTGAACATTGTGGGACCTGTTTTCTATGTCCTCTAAGCTGCTGTCATGTCCTTTTAAACTGCCCCGCGGGAAAGAATAAAGTGATTTGAATTGAATTGCTGGGATAGGCTGCAGCTTCCCAGTGACACTGAAATGGAATAAGTGGTATAGAAAAAGGATGGGCAGAGGTTTTAAAGTGTTGTTATACTCATTAACGCTTACAGCCGCTGCTAGGGTGAGTAGAACTGCTGTGAGGCCCGTGTGAGCACCTCGGGTCTGATTGGCTGATTTGATCTGGACTTCTAAAGTAACAAAAAAATCAAAAGAATTATATTAATATTTAAACACTCCTCATAGAACCAATGTTCAAGATAACAGAGAAAAGGTCATTTTGGACTATTTCCATCCATCTTCCATTTTCTTCTGCTTATCTGAGGATGGGTCACGATGGCAACAGGTCCCGGAGGGAAACCAAAACATCACTCTACACAGCAATCTCCTGACGGATCCTGAAGCCTTCCCAGGTCAGAAGTGTTATACAATCTCATAAATATGTTCAAGGCTCTGCCCTGCGGCTGCCTCCCAGTTAGAGGAGGGACCAGGGAGCTTCCTATTCAGATGGCTAAATCATCTCAGCTAACTCCTTTTGATGCCGAGGTGCAGCTGCTCTCTGTGCTCTCCTCTGGATACTTGAGCTCTTCATCCTAACGCTGAAGCTGAGCCCAGTCGCCATCCTGAGGAAATGAATTTAATTCATCTGCTCATTCTTTTTCATCACTACCCAAATCTCATGGTTATAGGTGAGGCTTGGGTCAAACACTGAAAGCTTTGCAGCGCAGTTCGCTTCTCACACCAGTGGATGCGCTATGCCCTCAGTTGCAGCAAACGGTAAATAATTCATAGTTCAGAGGTGACTTTAATCAAGTTTTTTTGACAAATCTTTAAACGTCAACAACATTTTTGAGTAGGCTTCATTGAACAATCTTCTAATAGCAGTTAAACAGTCGACGCTTAAGTTCACTAATGTGTTGCTTTTATATGTCTTACGGTGTGTTCAGACCAAACAAACGCTCGATGCTGGTCACTAAACTGCCACTTTTGTGTTCAACACCCAAAACGCTCCTGCCGCGTTTGTCGCTTGTCTGGAGCGAGCCGCAAACGCGGCGGAAAAGAGAGGTGGGAAAGGCGGCGCTTTCCTTCAGTCTGAATGATGGCGGATTCAGTAGAGAGATGGTTTTATTTAATAAATAAAGCTAGAGAACGTTGTTGTAGGGCAGTGATAGTCACTGTTAATGCAACAAAAACCGCACTCATCAGACAGCCGCAACCCCCCCCCCAAACAAAGCGTTGCTAGGTAACATATCCTCCTACGTTGCCAAATCAGTAACATTCAGCTTTTTAGCAAGGAATGGTTATCCTAAATATTGTAAGGAGTAATGGCGTCTCAGCCCCGTGTCTGGGTTCACCACAGAAATCCTCCAGTGGCGAGCTGATGCTCTGATTGGTTGACGCCCTGCGTCAAGAGGTAAAAGTTCAGATTTTCCATCGCTGGGTTCAAAACGCAATGCGAGAAAGCTCGACGCCCCCTTGCCACGCCTCCACATAGACTGTACATGGAAACCTGCCGCTCTTGACGCTCAAAACGCGTTTGGTCTGAACACACCGTTAAAGTTGCCTCACTGAAACAAGCCAGTAAGAAAATTAACCAGTGTCATGATAATAAAATGCAGCTTAAAACTGGGGTAGGTGATGTTGGGGAGCTAGTAGGGTGTGAAAGTTGCATCCTGTCTTGGCTCCTCCCCCTCTGGTTTTGCTCCTTGCATTTTTTATTTACAGTTCTTTCTCTTTCTCGGCTGTTTAGCAGGAGGAGGCAAATAAACCGAGCCGGGTCGGGAAATCCTTCCTGCATTTTCTCAGCCATGTTTGCCTTCAGAGTTTCTTCTTCACTACTTTGTATTTTCATTGTAACATGCTGTTTATATGCAGGGTATGGCTATCAGGTATGCGCTGCAGGAGGGGGAGGAGGGGAGCCGGGAGAACAAGCTTATGAAATATAAGAAATAAACAACTTTATTTATGCCCGAACGTTTGGATTGATCAGAGTTTTTATAGATTTACGGTAAACTGAGGGGTCTAACTATATTTCTTCTTGTTCATAATTACAGAATGTACAGACTACTATTAGGACCAGGAACCACTTCACTCAGAGTAAAATAAAATGTCTCTGAGCAAGATTACCAACTATAGCTATAGTTATCCTGTAAAGTCACTAATCTCGCCGCATCACTCAGGTCTTCCAGATCTTATCAGGGAAAACAGAAGATGTCGCAGTTTTGCTTCTAGACAGCAGGATCACATCGATGCACTTGATCAGTAACCCCAACTCTGCCCACTGTCCTGCAGGTATTAGACATTTCCAGCTGCAACACACTTGAATAAAATGAAATGGATCTCTACAAGTCTGCTATTAAGCCATTAATATCAGTCAGGTTTGTTGAAGCAGGGAAATATGAAAAGTCTGGAGGACAGTTTGAAGACTGAACATGGGGATCCCTGCTCGAGTTGACTATGCTATGTTTGAAACTTCTTGTTTTCTTGTTGGAGCCATCTGGTTTACATCAGTGGAGTATCCAAGAAATTCTGAATGAAGTGGCCAAGAAAAGACAGAAGTTAGCGGTTTGTGGCCATTCAATGCATTCATTTACTACAGGATCACGGTTAATTTAGCTTAGAGTCAATTTATAAAATACAAGGATTCCTGAGAGTCTGGAAAATCCGGAATAACAGCTTTGCAACCTTGTCAATGTAAAAAACAAAACTCTGTTAACGGATTTGAAAGAATATTCTAAATGATAGAAAAGCTCAAAGAATTACCAAAGAAAAGTTTCAGACATTACACATATCACAGAGTAAATTAAAAGAAAGACAAATGCTCGACTACTTCTAATAAGTTCACACAAAGATTATAGAGCACAGGTGTAAACTCCAGTCCCTCGAGTGCAAGTATCCTTCAGGGTTCTGTTGTCTCCATGCTTCAACAGACCTGACCGAAATTTATGAATAGATTCACAAGAAGCTGCTGGATCCATTTAGTTTGAATCAACTGTGTTGGTAGATGGACACAACCAAAAACCTGCTGGATACCAGCCTTTAGGTGCTCAACCACCATCTACCCCAGTCCCATTTTGGCCCATGTCACACACTGGTTGTATATTAGCTGACATTTATTTAGAAATCACAGTTTTAATATATTTCATTCATATAGGACTGTGTGAGATAATAAAACAAGAAAAGACACAACAATTAAAATATTAGAAATAAAACAGTTAAAAATAAAGATGAAAAATTTCATTATAATAAAATGGCAAAAAACAAACAAGAAAAACATTTATGAATAAAGATTGTGACAAAAAGCCAGATGATCGGCATCTACTTTAGTTTCTACGTTAATAAACGTCACAACCATTAATAAACTGCATGCATGGTAACCAGTGGAATTTCAGTGGTGATCCCGGCCACCCCAGCCCAAGGTCAGAAGTCAGAAAAGTTACGCAACGCCTGAAGCTGTGCAACCCAAAATGATGCTGATATAAATGGAGAAATCAGCTTTTGGATTTTATCCATTGTTTCGACCAGCTGGATACATTTATTTATTTGCAGAATAGCAGAATAATCCTCATAAGACCCAACAAGACCCAGTGTGAGTGAATAAATACGGAGGCTGAGATAACCGATCTGATCTGTGCACTTTGAGGTCACTGCAGAGAACAATCCTCTGAAACTCATTTTCACTGATTACAGCTCAGCTGCCTGACAAATAGGATTAACATGAGTGATAGGGGTGTTTGAGTTGCCTGCAGATGATCCATTCTGCCCAGCAATAATTGTTACCATTGGATTTCCCACGGCGGCTGTTGGTGGGAGTAAAGCTTGACACAATCACATGTGAAAAATTCACCAACGCAGATGAAGGAATTTTGATGATTTAAAACGTATTTCCTGCAGGGAAACACAGTTTCTCAGCTGGAAATGACATCAGCTTCTGGGGTGTAAAATTAATAAAAGATGTTGGTGTACATTCCAGTTAAAATGCAGCATATGTGTGAAGTTTTATAACTGCATGTTGAACAGTTGCTGTTCTGCATAATGAACGACATTTGACAGGCTGGGAGATAAACATAAATACAAACAAGGTTTGTTGTTGTTCCAAAACACCTTTTTATTTTAACATCCATAAACATACCAGGAGAAAACTGTGCAAGCCTTGCAGTCACAGCTGATAGTGGAGGGTTCAAAACAAGGTCCAGCTTTACCATAAATACTCAGAGCACATTCACACTGGTACGGTTTGGTCCCCTTTAAACTGACCCTGGTCCACTTCAGCAGATAGTGTGTCTTGTTTGGAAAAGTGTAAATGCACAAACTGGTGCTCCCTGAAAACTCGGGACATTGCTTCATTTGTAAGTCAACCCTGGTGCGGTTTGCTTGCAGTGTGAAAGCAAACCGACCGTCCGGTGAACCAAAGAGGGGAAGTCATGGATAACGGGCCGCTGCCTCCCCTGTTGCCCACTGGGCAGATTCTGGTCATTGTTGAAGGGCCAAAAAAAAAAAAAAGATTTCATGCTTGAAAAATTTTACTTTTCCTACCATTTCCTCATGGGTTGTCCTTAAAGCAGGGGTCTCCAACTCTGGTCCTCATGAGCTTCCGTCCTGCAGGTTTTAGTGTTTCCCTGCTGCAACACACCTGACCCAAACCAATGGCTCATTAACAGGCAGGTACAGAAGATGACAAGCTTTTCATTTGAATCAAGAGGGTTGTAGCAGGGAAACACTAAACCCTGCTGGATGGTAGATCAACAGGACCATAGCTGGAAACTCCTGCCTCAAAGGATGAAACACCAGGTCAGGATTTCCCTCATTCTTATTGGTCAGCTGCATTTTTGACAAATGTCGCCCCTACTTGACACTGTCCAGGCAGTTTAGTCTTTTTCAATCAGGTGCAGCGTAAAAGCTAAACAAACAAAAAAGAAAAAGTAAAAAAAACAAACAAAAAACAAACAAAAAAGAGAGAAAAAAATGAAGGTGTGAAAATCTTTCTAACTTCCAACAAGAACAAAATAAGCTTGGTAACTTTTTCCAAGGGACACAAACTATTTCTTTTGTTCCAGGTTCTTCAGTACGCTAGAGACAGTAGTCTGCCTCCCCTTCTGCACCATCAGACAGAGCTGTCCGGCTCTGGTCCTGTTGGGAAATTCAACACTACTGACTCACCTTTCTCCATCACTGTGCAGAACTTTGGCTTTTCCATCCATTTATTGTAAGCCAGGTGTTTTGGAGCAAAGATGTATTAAAAATCTGCAAATAGAGGCCCTGACGACCGATTGTGGACACCCTTGCACTAACAGGTCTATATTTGAGTAAATCAAGAGAGCCAACTGTGTATTATCACGTCAACATAGCGAGCAAAAAGTTTGACTTGTTCCACCTGAAATGCATCATCTTTCAGCACACGAATGCTGAAAATATGAAAAAAGTTTGATGTACAGTTGGAAATAAATTCTAAAGAAACACATCTGGAGTGGTCAGACTTCTTTAATGAAAGAAATCCTTGGACCTGCAGTCCTTCAGGCTTCATGTGATCTCATTTGTCACTAACAGCCGTAAAATTCTGCCTGTTCGTGCTGCTGGGGTTTTCAACACATTCACAGATGTCAGCAGTTAACACACACACACACAGATACACACAGATTCAGATCAGCTGGGGTGATTGGTGAAGCACACACTCGTCAAGCTGATGGAGAGCAGAACATGAATATGAATAAACCTAACGGGATTAAATCATCACACACGCCACGGAAACTTGTTAAATTCCAATCAGACATATGCTCCAATGATCTCTAGCACATTCTAAATACTAATAAAATTCTTTGCTATTGATCACACACAGGTTGGAAAACTAAACAAAATGCATAAAATATGCAGTTTTTATTCAGAGAAACAGGAAATTTATTAAAACATGGCCTGCATAAATAAATAGCCTAAAAATAGGATTAATAAAGATAAGAAATTAACAACAAAAATAACATAGAAAAAAGGGAACACAACTAAAACATAATTAAAAGAACATAATTAAAACTATCGTGTATGTATTTGTCTTCTTTCAGTGGTTCAGGCTGCTGCTGGGGGTGTGATGGTTTAGGAGACCACCCTGCCAGACATCAGACCACATCTACAGCAGCTCCTGTCTGAGGAAAGGACAAATTCTGACCACTGCATATAACTTGTTTTAGCTGTTTCCATCAGGCAGAAGATACAGGTCCATCCAGATCAGACCAGAACCAGCAGAGTTGCCTGAACCCCCAGGCAGTGCTGCTGCTGCTCAATGAGCCCCTTTCTTCCATGCAATAGCAGTAAACTGGACTTTTGCATTGTTGAAATACTCATCATCTCTTCCTCTAAGTCCAGTTTTTTTACTTTCTCTCCCTCCCTCCTGCTACCTTTGTCAGATCTCTGATAAATATTCTTCACATTTTCTAAAAACAATCATTTAGGTATGTTGCACTTTTTATTATACGCATGTTGGATGTGTGCTTTAACATGAACCCTCTGTTTTCTACTGTGACCATAAACATTAAATAATACACTGGTCAAAAAATAAAAGACTTAAACAACACAATGTAACTCCAAGTCAACCACACTTCTGTGAAATCAAACTGTCAACTTAGGAAGCAACAGGGATTGACAATCAGTTCCACATGCTGTTGTGCAAATAGAACAGACAACAGGTGGAAATTATAGGTAATTGGCAAGACACACCCAATAAAGGAGTGGTTCTGCAAGTGAAGACCACAGACAACTTCTCAGTTCCGATGCTTTCTGACTGATGTTTTGGTCACTTTTGAATGCTGGTGGTACTTTCACTCTAGTAGTAGCATGAGACGGAGTCTACAACCCACACAAGTGGCTCAGGAAGTGCAGCTCATCCAGGATGGCACATCAATGCCAGCTGTGGCAAGAAGGTTTGCTGTGTCTGTTTGTAGTGTCCAGAGTATGGAGGCGCTACCAGGAGACAGGCCAGTGCATCAGGAGACGTGGAGGAGGCTGTGGGAGGGCAACAACCCAGCAGCAGGACCGCTACCTCCTTCTTTGTGCAAGGAGGAACAGGAGGAGTACTGCCAGAGCCCTGCAAAATGAGCTCCAGCAGGCCACAAATGTGCATATGTCTGCTCAAAAAGTCAGAAACAGACTCCATGAGGGTGGTATGAGGGCCCGACATCCACAGGTGGGGGTTGTGCTTACAGCCCAACACCGTGCAGGATGTTTGGCATTTGCCAGAGAACACCAAGATTGGCGAATTCGCCACTGGCGCCCTGTGTTCTTCACAGATGGAAGCAGGTTCACACTGAGCACATGTGACAGACGTGACAGAGTCTGGACACACCGTGGAGAACGTTCTGCTGCCTGCAACATCCTCCAGCATGACCAGTTTGGTAGAGGGTCAGTAATGGTGTGGGGGGGGCATTTCTTTGGAGGGCCGACAGCCCTCCATGTGCTCGCCAGAGGTAGCCTGACTGCCATTAGGTATTGAGATGAGATCCTCTGGCCCCTTGTGGGACCATATGCTGGTGCGGTTGGCCCTGGGTTCCTCCTAATGAAAGACCTCATCTGGCTGGAGTGTGTCAGCAGTTCCTGCAACATGAAGGCATGGATGTTATGGACTGACCCACCCGTTCCACAGACCTGAATCCAGCTGAGCACATCTGGAACATCATGTCTCGCTCCATCCACCAACGCCAAGTTGCACCACAAACTGTCCAGGAGTTGGCGGATGCTTTAGTCCAGGTCTTCAACTTTGGAAAGAACAAAGTAATAAAAATATTTCATTCATTCAGATCTGCAACGTCTTACTTTAGTGTTCACTTCATTTTATTTGACCAGTGACATAAAAATATATTTTATTGAAACTTTCTGAATCCCATCAGCTCATTTATGCTCATTGGAGAAAACGGATATGCAAACGGATGGACGGACAGTTTTGTCCATCTTCTGTATCAGTTACACATGTAATTTGGTCTGTTTTTAAGAGGTCAGCAATCCGTCACTCGGCACAGAAAATGGAGCAGTACAACTGGAAATCACAGGGGCATTGTCGAGCTGTAAAGCCGACACACTACCAGTGACCTACAACCACAGCGGCGTAAAAGACATATGAAGGGCGACGATGTATGACAATGTTTCAAACGGACATTCAGATTTACACACGCTAGGGAGTAAAATGCGCCTTTGGTCCCAACATGGCAGGTTTAACCAGCACAGCCTACCTGAGTCCTGCTGCTGACCATGTCCATCCCTTTCTAAGCACAGTGTAGCATCTTCTGATGGAAACTTCCAGCAGGATGATGCACCATGTCACAAAGCTCACATCATCTCCAGCTGCTTTCTTCACCATGACAACCTTCCAAGAGCACAAGGAGTCCCCAAAGCTGTGACCATGCAGAGCATTCAGAGCCAGCCTGGTTTAAATTAAGGCCATGTCCACAGAGAGGAGTTAAAGTGTGTTTGCTTCATACTTTTTTTTAAAAGTATAATGAAACGGAAGTTTTAAAAAAAACACAAAAGGACTTTGTTACCAACTTCCAGTCCACATTTATGTCTAAACCATTCCAGAAAATTCCTCTGAAGATTCCTCTGTGTCGCCCCGTGTGATGGATCATGTCTGAGGTTTATGAGGCGTAGGTGTGAAAACATGTGGAACCGCCAGCCACGGTGAGGGCAACCAGTTTCTGGGAAACACAGTAAATTTAGGAGAAAAGCAGCTGTAAATAAAGCAGCCTGTTTCCTCTTCTTCCTCCGCTGCTTCGTTGTGAGTCCTCAGAATATTTTGTTCCCTCTGGCTCACTTTAGTCTAACTCAAAGATACTAACAGGCTCCTAATCAGCTGGATAGTGAACACAACAGCCACTCCAGCCCAGAGGGACTTGTTATATTCCAACATACTCTCTTAAACTTATGACACTACATTCAGCAACTGTTTGGGTCATTTGATTAATGACTGCTGCTGATGTGGCACCATTAGGAAGAATTTCTATGATAAATTGTGGGATTAATCTGACGGCCGAGGCAGAAAACAAAGTGCAGGGACTATTTGAGATTGTATCATAATATTCTTCAGGGTTATAAGAAAAAAAACTACCTGTACACCTACAAACCTTTTAGGTCCAATATCCACAAAGCTAACACTCCTTTTTAAGTTGTGCACTCAGAGGACCAGCAGTCTTAAAGCTGGAGAAAAGTAGAAATATCTGTGTTGTGAAGTGAAAAATGTTTCAGCTTCACTAAAAGACATAAATATAAAAGGAAAACATTTCCTTGTTTCTGTTCTCCCAATAAAACCCCTAGAGGTTGGACCACATGATTGCATACTTTGGTGTTTGCTAAATTTGGGTACAAGATGAACACCAGAGGTAGATTTCTGGTACGACATTAGTACCTTTCAGAGTATCACTTGGTTGAAAATATTTTGTACCCCTTAAAGTACATTTAGGTTCTTTATTTTTGAGTAAAATAAAGATGTTTAGTGTCTTACATGTAATGTGCGAAGTGTGTATCGATTAACGTCAGGTTGCAGGAATGTGGCATGGAATATATTTGTGAAGGGTTTGTGGAGGTGATGACCAGAATGCAGACCAGTAGGCAGGCTAGATGCAGGGAACAAGATGTTTTATAACAATTTAACTGAACTCGGCTTGAATTGACGGGAAAACAAGACTAGAATACAAGCACAAATAAACATGACTAACGGTGTGTTTAGACCAAACGCGTTTTGAGCGTCAAGAGGTCTCCATGTGATGTCTATGAGGAGGCGTGGCAAGGCGGCGTCGAGCTTTCTCGCGTTGCGTTTTGAGCGTTTAGGGTGTCGGCGTTCCGCGCGGAATGTGCCAAAAATTTAAGAAGTTTTTTAAGCTCGACGCGTGTTCCGCGCATCAAAAGCCAGAGATGGACAAAGCTGGAGGATTTCTGTGGTGAACCCAGACACGACGCTGAGACGCCATTACTCCGTGCAATACTTAGGATAACCATTCCTTACTAAAATACTGAATGTTACTGATTTGGCAACGTAGCAGGATACGTTGCCTAGCAACACTTTGTTTGGGGGGGCGGCGGCTCTCTGCTGAGTGCGGCTCTTGTTGCATTAACAGTGACTATCACTGCCTTATGACAACGTTCTCTAGCTTTATTTATTAATTAAAACCATGCCATCTCTCAACTGAATCCGCCATCATTCAGACTGACCGGAAGAAAAGCGCCGCATTTCCCCCTCTCTTTTCCGCTGTGTTTGCCGCTCGCTCCAGACAAGCAGCAGACGCGTCAGGAGCGTTTTGGGCGTCGGACACAAAAGTGGCAGTTTAGTGACCAGCATCGAGCGTTCAGCGCATTTGGTCTGAACACACCGTAAGAGAACAAGTAAATGGCAAACAGAGACTGTGTCCACACGTAGCTGGGTTTTTGTAAAACCAAATATCTTCCCCCCTCCGACCAATAGAAAAAAAAAGAAAAAGTCCATACAACCTTGTTTTTAAAAAACAAACCCATCCACATCCAGACACATGACAGTGTTGTCAAGCACATTCATGAGCATATCGAACCTTTAGGCGGCGGTAGTGCCGGTAATCCTATCCAATCAGAATTACCTTCCATCTCACAATATCACCTCCACAAAACATGAAACATGCCTCGAACATGATATAGTAAATAATTTTCCTTAATCTCATCCTTGGCTGTTGGTTGCATCATCATGTGTGTTTTGTAATGTTAGTTTTGATCTCTTATCTTAGTTTCCAGTTTTAGTTTGTAGTTTTCCTAGTTTAGTTCTCTCATGTCTGGTTTCCTGTTCATTAGTTTACCTGTGTCTCGTTTTGTGGATTTATACCCCTTGGTTTTTGTTCCTCATCGCTGGTTCATTGTGTTAGCTTCCTGCGTTCCTGTGTCAAGTTCTTTTCTGTGGAAATAAACATCTACATTCAGCCTTCCTGCCTCCAGATCCTGCATTTGGGTCCACCTCCACCACCCCTCCGTAACAGGTCGTCTATGTGAAGAGGTACTGACGGCAGTGTAAAAACACACACAAAGCACCTGGACAGCAGATAACACCAACACACTTTTAAGGACGTCCATGCTGCTGTAAACAAAAGTCGCACACGTGACGTTGTACTTTCTGTCACAGACAGAGATGTTCCAGAACCTAAAACCTCGGTTATATATGTCCACATACAGACGTGCAAATGGAGTATTCACACATCTTCACTTTAGTCTGAGTTTTGTCTTTTTTTAAAGAATTGTTTTTGAAGAAAAATATCTTCGTTTTGTGACGACATACCCTGTTACGTGTGGACAAGCCCCAAGTATATTTACACAGAAAAAAGAAAAGGTTAAATTTACAATCAAGTAACTATTAACTGGAAAAAAAAAAGTCACACTAACCTAAATATTGCTGAATTAAAACTTAATGAAAAGAGGCAACACTTTGCTGATGAGGACGGGGCCAGAATACCTGCCAGCAGGGGCAGAAGTCTGATGGAGACTTACAGAAAACACCTGATTGCAGTGAAAACCTCAAAAGATTCTTCAACAAAGTTTTCAGGTCCCATCATGAATGTTTTTTTTTTATAATTATATATATATGTTGAACCACAGTTTAAAAGGAATTTCAGGATTTTCATTTAGACTTTCATCACATGAAATCCTCAGTTTTCCATACATCCATCCATCTTCTACCACTTAGACACATTTACTAGCTCATCTACCAGGATCCCGGAGTGTTTCCATGCCAACCGAGAGATGTAACGCTTCCAGCGTATCCTGGTTCTTCCTCGAGGTTTCTTCCCAGAGGGATGTCCCTGGAACGCCTCACCAGGTAGGCGTCCTGGAAGCATCCAGACCAGATGTCTAAGCCAGCTCATCAAGCCTCTGTCGTTGTGGAAGAGCGGTGCCTTTATTCTGCGCCTTGATGGCTGAGCCTCTCCCGCTTTGCTTTAGAGAAACTGATGTATTTGCATTCTTGACCAGATAACTGAGAGCTTCACCTTTTGGCTCAGCCACATCACTGCAGATTCTGCACTGATCTGCCTGTCAACCCTTCCCTCTCTCATCAACAAGCCCCCAAGACACTCCAGCTCCTCCACTTAGAGCAGGACCACATCCCCAACTCGGACTGGACACCTTATTATAAACCATTGTTCAATAGCTCATATTTAAAAATAAATACACATTATAAACAACATTTTTGAAGAAACAAAAGGAATAACCACTTCCTGCAGTTATATAGTTACCGTCAAGTTCTGCATTAGCATAAAGGAGCAGTAGAGGGGTCTGATGTAAAATGAGGACGATGACAAGATGCTATTTTGTTAGCAACACAACATCACAGCGACTTTTTATTACTATTGTAAAGAAAATGTGAACTCATGAGGTGAAAGTTTGTAGCTGCACAGAAGAAGCCGGACTGCAAGAAAAACAGGAGAAAATGCAAAGTCCAAACTGGAAAATATCTTAACACATCAGTGGATCCGAGTCCTGAATGGCAATTTTTGAGGTGTAGAAGAATATTTCCAACATAGCAGGACTTGTTGAGAGTCTGGACAGAGATACGAAGGAGAGGAGTCAAACTCCAATGAATTCTGCTTCTAAAATAAATGTTAAAGTCAATAAGTATATAACAGGTGAGACACTTCCATGCAGCAAGCTGCGTTAAACTAAAACTAAAGAGTGTAACTGAAAAATTATGAGCCAGAAGCTAAAATCCAACTCAATCTGTTGGCTTCCTTATATAGGCTATTATGAATTGGCTTTTATTATGGTTTTTTTTTCTCTGTCTGTAAAGCGTCTTGAGATGGCATTGCCGTGATTTGACGCTATATAAATAAAGTTGAATTGAACTGAAGTTGAATTAAAAGTGTGAAATAATAAAGAAAGCATGTCGCTTCATGCAGATACTTAGTGCAGAATATTGTGTGCGTTGAGTGGAACACGCACTCTCCTCAGTTTCAGCCATTAGCCGTGGGTCTGTGATGAAGTCATGTAAAACTGGTGCAACGTGAAGCTCGCTGGAGCGTCTGTGCGATCCGAGACGTATCAGCAAAGTTAAAGCTGAAAAAGCTGCAGGTTGAATTTATGAAGAGCGCATTTTTTTCAGGTGGTTTCCAGAATACACAGATGCGGCACTTCTGCAGGAGCAGCAGCTCAGCGTGGTTTCTGGCTGTCAGAGCGAAGCGCCGCAGGAAGGGCAACTTCCAGGCATCAATTCTTAACGCGGGGTCGGAAATAAAAGCTTGTAAAACTCTGGGAAGCTCTGACTCAAGTTTCCATCGGTCGGCCTCAGAATTCTAACTTTCCAGTGAGGGGCTCGTCTTCAAGAAGGCCGATTTAAAAGGACTGACTTCACCGTGTTTCTCTCCTGCTCAGAATCCTTTGCTGTGAGCAGCATGTTTTAAAGCCATGCCAGATAATAGGATGCCTAAAGACCTGCAAACCCTTTAGGAAAAAACAAGAAAACTCCAGGAGAGAGAAAAAACATCTCTTAGGGACAACTTTGTTGTCAAGCTGTCATACAAACAAATGCTAAGATGTTCCACATCTGATAGTTATATGTCGCGTCATAAAGCCAGAGTCGCTGTTATTTGTGTAAGAAATTCTATATTGGATTAAATATGTTGCATCTTTGCAAGTTTTTTTAAACATAATGACAAATATAAAAGCAAAAATAAAATAAAACACAAGAAAAGCAACACAAAATGTTCAAAAGGAGAGAGTGGAAGCAAAAGTTTCTATGATGAAAACACACTGCAGGTCACTTTAACAGGCTACAAAACTAAAACTGCAGAAAAAACTTCAGTGTTTTTTTAGTTTTGAGAAAGATTCTTTTCAAATTGATTAGGAATTGATATAAACCACATTTTACGAGTCTGTAGGTCTGATCTATACGTAGTTCTTCAAGACAGTCAACTAAATGAAAGGAGAAAAAAGCAGATGAGAACTGGGTCCACATGACAGCGATGTCTCTGCGGTGCTCTAAATGCTTCAATCTTGGGATTTTCCTCCACAGTTTATGAATGAACATGTGGGCCAATGGAAACGAATCCCAGATCTACCAGAGCTTTCAGTCGTGCCTGTTAGGTTCTTTAACCTCGTTCCCTAAACTGTTCCCATCAGGACTTTTTTCTCTTCCTTTTGTTTTCTGACTTAATCTTTTGTATCACTGCTCCTCCTGAAAACCGTTAATGTGATCTGAGATCAGTACTTCTGGTGGATTATTTGGAACAAACATTGCTGAAAAGAGATCACAGAAAGTCTAAAAATGCACTTTATAAAGATAAATTTTAATTAAAAATGAACAAATTGCTATAATTCCAAGAAACAAGAATATATGATGAGGCTTTTTTAACTGCTTTGAATATCTGTTTCATAATAATGAAGTAAAAATAAATATTATTGTATATGCATGAATTGAGAATTCATTTTGTTGGGGAAAGATGAGGTTGAGCCATTTTCTTTTTCTTTCTTCTGCTTGTAAAACTGTGGACCAAAGTCAGGTTTCTCACAGTTTCTTACAGAAGATGGACTTCCAAACATTTCAGAGAAATGAAGATAAATTGGTTTTGCTGATTCTCTAATCCACCCGACAAATAAACGTGTGGGTAAGAGCTGCGATGAGAAAAGGAGGACATAAATGGCATCATCTGTGTGCCTCCATGTTTTCAGTAAAAGTTTTGACCTTTAGGAACATTTGCTTTTCTCCATTTGTATTCAGCTGATTTGCTGTTTGAACCCAAATCAAAATGGCTCCAGATGGTAAATGAAGTTCCAGATGGGAAGGCGGCGAAGGCTGTGGATAAGGTCATCGGTCATGTTTAACATAAAAAATACGATGCTTCCATTTCTCAGAAGACCCAAAGTTTGTGCAGCTTGGCCTGCAAAACTTCCCCAGAACAAGAAAAACACAAGTTCCTCAATGGACTTGTTGGAACTTCTACTTTACAATGAAATTATTTTCAGTGACAAGCTTTATTGTGATTAAAAAACATAAAAATCTTGAATTAGCTGCAGCAACACACACACACACACACACACACACACACACACACACACACACACACACACACACACACACACACACACACACACACACACACACACACACACAGTACAAAACATTAAGCAAGCTTGTTCACTTACAGCAGCTTCCCTGCAACCCTTAGTTGGAACAAGCGGTTAAGTGGATGGATGGATGGATTGATGGATGGATGAACGGATGGGTGCATGGATGGATGGATGGATGGACGGACGGACAGATGCATGGATGGACGGATAGATGGATGGCTGGATGGATGGATGAACAGATGGGTGCACAGATGGATGGATGGATGGATGGATGGCTGGCTGGCTGGGTGGATGCATGGATGGATGGATGGATGCATGAATGGATGGATGATGGACGGATGCACGGATGGATGGACGGACAGAAAGATGCATGGATGGATGGACGGACGGATAGATGCATGGATGGATGGATGGATAAAAACCCTTCTTTTGAAATGTTGTGGTGTTAATTTTCCAGTCAAGTCTGTTGTCAAACTTTAAATGATCTAACAATCCTCTTTATTCAGTTACCTGCTGTACTTCATGCACATCAATATTCTCCTTCTTTAAAATATCACCTAATATTCAAAAATATGTTTATACCTTCGTTTCATTTTTTTTTAGCCCCTCGTGAGTAACATCCTCCAAGAAATTGGACCTCACTTTCAAAATATGCCCTCACTCAGCGTAAAGGTCAGTCCGGTCCTCAGAAAGCTGGAAATCCAACCGAACACACACACAGTTTGTGAACAGGCTGACCTTTGTGCTGGTCACTGAGAACGCAGTCCAACCTGCCTCCCTCAGCTTTCATGTCACAGCCAATTACAGCTGACAGAATTTCAGTAGCTTATCTTAGCCTGTCAATGTCAGTCAGGAGCTGAACGACAACAGCTGTTGCCATGGCACCAAAACACCACATGAGGACGAGCCAGCTTGAAAGGAATGTTTCCTCAGACACACTGTACAAAGACAGATTGTCAGATGGTCCTATTGGCTCTCTCTCCTGCAAAAAAATAAAAAATAAAAACCAAACACAAACAACATCTTCCACTTGTTTGCCTGTCAGCTTCTTCTCAGGCTCTGAGCGTGCTCAGTCGGAGCAGCAGCATAGAATTAAACAGGTATTTTATTACGTTGGGCTTTCATGCTGCGAACCTTCTTCGCTCGTTAGAAAATGTTGCCTGAAATTTAAGTCTGTCTTCTCAGCTCAACATCTCCATAAACATCCCTTAAAAATCCAAAAGGAACAAAAAAAAAAAAAAAAAAGAAACTGATATTATGTGAAAAACAAATCAAATGTGAGGGTTGAACCACACGCACACACATCCGTGTGTTTAAAGGGGGAGAACCTTGGATAGAAATAATGTATGATGCTTGTTACAGCTAGAGCAGCAACAACTTTAATTATTTATTCAGAACATCTGCAAACATGCCAGATTTAGTAAAAGGCTAGTTTTCATCTGCTGTCCCTGACCAGGGGCCTCATTGATAAAACTGTGCGTAGCAACGATGACTACAGGTGACGTACGTACAGAAAACAGGAAATGCGGCAGAAAAAAACTTCCTGATTTATAAAGCACTGCGCACGCACGTCCCACACCTGTTTCGCTTTATAAATCAGGATCAACAGTAAATTTTGCGCATGTGATAGAACATCTTGCCACGCCCACATGTTGACTATAAATGGTCAGGGGAACACCCCGATAAATATTAATCCATCTCATTTCCATGATGGTTCAGCAGGGAAAAACAAAAAAGAGGAATTTTCTGGAATATGAGGTAGAAATTCTAATAGATAAGGTGTTAAAATGTCAAAATATTTTATCTGGTGGAAGTGGAGTGGACATCAGCAGCGCCAGAAACGCAGAGGAGCGTCAGCAGGGGACAGATGCTGTCAACATGTCTCGTCAGACCACCGGACTTATCCCGAAAGTAAAAATAAAGAGGCCAGACAATAAAATGTAGAGAAAGTGCATCTTCGTCCACAGGAGTATGTTCACCAGGGAAGAAGGGGGGCTGCTGCCCAAGCTAGCATGGAAAATGAACGAGTAGTTAACACAGATCCGCTGGAACCAGATGCCAGAGGCCCCAGATGATGCTGCAGCTGGTTCATTCCTTTATTTCGGAATATAAAAGAAACGCACACAAATGAGACGTTTCTAACGTCAGTTTATTTACTGGTAAAATACTGGTGTTCCTGTGTGTCCCAGCTGGGTTTGCACCTTAGTCGGAGAGGGGGAGGCCAGTGATTCCACCAAAAAAAAACAACCTTGATCATAATGATGGGCGACCACGTCATTTTAATTACAATTATTCATTTAGACCTTTCTTTTTTTTAACACTCTTTGTCTGACAGCTTCTGTACGACTTATTAATCGTGTGATCTGGCTTTTATAACAACATAGAACTGCTTAGTTTCAGAACAGATTTTAGTGGTTGACGTTTTATGTGGTGAAGTAACAATATCAAACATGCATTTTCTTGTTTTTTGCTAATTCTGTTAATGTACAACATTCTGTGTAAAAATTTATATTTGATTTTGAATAAATGTCTCAAATTTCACACCATTTCTTTGGTTTTGTTTCTGCCTTTGGTGTTTCCGTTTCCCGTTTCTCCAGATGCTGTGCGTTCGACAGGGTTAGAGTTGGTGTGGAGGTAGGGACGTTTTACCGCCAAGTCGTATTTTTATGAATCCCAAAAGTTGACTATGATTGTCTACGCCGGGTTTTGTGTGTGCGACAGCTTCATAAATGAGGTTCCAGCTCTGATAAAGAATCCCTGGAATGAAAAACATCATAAAATAAATGAAACCAACGTTTAGAGAGGGATTTTCATCTTGTCTCTGATGAAGGTAAAATCAGTTATGTTCTGTGGACTCATTATGAACTTGGGACGTTCCAAATTGGCTTTTTTTTACTGATATCTAAAACCGATTTAGTCAGACTCTTAATTTCCAATATCAACCAGATACACTACCAGTTACAGGTCTGGATACAATCTCCCATTGTAATGACAAAGTGTGTCCAGACTTTTAACTGGTAGCGTACCTGTGGAGTTGTACCAAACAGACAAAAATACCTGGAAAACTACACAACATCTCTTACAGGTTGTCATTTTGAGTCAGAGGAGACTTAGCTGACGAGTTTGGTATATGATTTGTGTATATTGTGTAGAAGTTGTGTCATTAGAAAAGTAAAAAATAATGACAATAATTTATGATATTGTATTTTAATGCTGATAACGTTGGACTTCTCTATTAAGAACATTTGTTCAGCAGAGAAGAATCCAGACATTGATCTGTTTCTTACCGAAAGGCAGAGAGTGAGTCGGCGCTCACACCGACAGTTAAATGCTCAGTTCTGATTCTTAGTGTGTGTTTGTTCACATCACAATTAAAATGCTGCGACCATCAGACGCCGCTGTGGACCGGCTGCGTTCCTGAAGAGACCTGGATGTGCAGAAGATGCAACTTCATACAATATGTTGTTTACAGAGGGGCTTTCCAGTGGCGGACTGGTCAGAACCGCAGCCTCCCAGCACAACGCTGGGTTGACTTTGCATTTCCTCGTGTATGTGTGGGTTCTCTCTGGATATTCCAGTTTCCTCCCACCATCCACAGACATGAATGTTAGGTTGTTGGTTGATTATCCTTCTGTGTGTGGCCCTGTGATGGACTGGTGACCTGTACAGGGTGTACCATGCCTCTGGCCTGATGATTGCTGGGAAAGACACCAGCTTCCCCACAACCCTTATTGGGACTATCTTGGGAATGTGTTTACAAAAGTAAATATGATGCTACACATGCATCAGTTTCAAAGTTGCTGTGCAACTAAAGCTGATAAATTCATAGTTTCTCTCCGCTGCTTGTGTTCGATCTTGCTGCATCCTGTTTCTCCTCTTCCTGCTAGATATATGCTAAACATTTCGAAGATATTTTTGATTAAAACTTAAATCTAAATGCTTATGATTTGCAAGAATGCGTGAAATGGCCATACTGATATATATATATATATATATATATATATATATATATATATATATATATATATATATATATATATATATATATATATATATATACACACACACACACAGACACGCTTTGCTAGGACTGGGCTGGATCCAGTTTTTTCGTCACAAATACTTTAATCCTTGGTGCCATAGATCCAACAACATGTTGGAAACACTCCTCAGAGATTTAGTTTCATATAGACATGGTTGCTTTAGTCCGTCAGACTAGATAAGCTAGTTATGACATGGCAGCAACACGCTGATAAGCAGTTTCATATGAACAATGCTCCTTTGGTGCTAAAGGGCCAAAGTGTGGCGAGATGAAACCCAGCACAACATTACACCTTCAAGCAGCTTTAGCTGCTGATACAAGGCAGGATGGATCCTTGCTTTCATGATGTTTCCACCAAGTTCTGAATGTGGAGCTGAACTGGAGACTCATCAGACCAGCAACGTTTCTCCATCTTCTATTGTCCAGTTCTGGTGAGTCTGTGTGAATTGTAGCCTCAGTTTCCTGTTCTTACTGACAGGAGGGAACCCGCTGTGGTCTTCTGCTGCTGGAGACCATCTGCTTCCAGGCTGGATGTTTTTTATGATCAGAGATGATGTTCTGCAGATCTTGGTTGGAACCAGTGCTGATTTGACTTCCTGTCATCTCCAACCAGTCTGTCAAGACATTTTAATCCAGGCAACTGATGGATATTTTCTGTTTTTCAGACAGTTCTCTGTAAACCCCAGACATTGGTTGTGTGAGGAAATTTGATTTACCTCTAGAAAGGCAAATATATAACAAAACAACACATACATCAACTTTTCTTGGACACGAAACCTTGATGGAAGAAAAGATGAAAAAGTCTTGGATCAATCTGCGCTTTTCTGTGACACGAACATGCTGTAATTTGACAACAGATCCACCACACATTAACTACAAAAAGCATTTGATGGAAGCTAAATGAACGTGGGCAAAAAGATCCACCAGCTTTGGGCTTTTAGGAAAATTACTGAGCAAATCTTTTATGCTGTGGATGAAAGAATTTTTTGCATTATAGCATTTCATTTCAAGAAGGATGGTGCTGTAGATCAAGATCCAGATGAAAATAAAGCAATGAGCTATCAATGAAGGATAATGATTCATTCTTTTGCATTTGCAAGTTAAAGGCTGTTCAACCAAAGACTTTGTCTTTAGCTTTGGTAGGAGTAAGATGGCCTGAGTTGGTCATACAAGATGTCATGTCTGCATTGGTGGCGCTGCAGGGAGCACTGTGTATGCCCACCATACAACAGAATACAGCTGTTCATGTCACGGTGAGGTGGTGGTGTGCACCCAAGATGCAGAGACGGGATGCAGGACACTGAACCAAGATGTCTTAGTTCCAAAAACTTGGACAGGAAAAACAGGGTTGATCAGAAGACAAACAAACAGAATGAACCAGCAACCAGAACTGAAGCCAGGGGCTATAAATGCAGAAAGAAACAGGACAAGACACAGGTGTATCAGATAGGCAGATTGAGTCCAGGTCAACTTAATAAAATGGGAAACAAGGCTGGCAAGAAAACAACTTCAAAATAAAACAGGAAACCAGGAAGTAAAGAGACATCATGACAGCTCGTTGCTGAAGTGAGCTCAGATTTTAAAAGTATTTATTTAACTTTTGGGCCAATTTGCAGATGACAACATAATCTGGCAGATAAAATCATGTGTATGGACTTCCAATGAGAGTTAAAGATCTTTTAGGTAATTCACCTCAAAACGTTGTCAGTAAATATTTGCTTTGCTGGAGACATTTTGGATGTTTCTCATGCAAAAGGAGCTGATTTTCTAAGGAGCTAAAAAGCTGCAACAATGACACTCGTGTGTTGCGAGTTGTGTCCCAGAAAAGTGACAGACAGAGGAGGAGATGACCTCAAGGCTTGTACTTGAAGGATTGTGTGTGGCAGAGATGAATCACTCCCCCTTATCTCTCTCTGCAGATGAAGCCTCCAGTGTCTGATGCTTCACGTTTCCACCTCTGCAATGGATCACACCACCTGAGATCTCCGCTGCATGCACATTCAGTCTACTCAAACACAAATCATGCTTCAGGTTGTTTGCTTACATTTGGTTATGATTAAATGAAATAAAGCAGCATCTGGAACTCTCTCTCTTTTTCTTTTTCTGCCCGTCTCACATGTCTGTTGCATTGTGAGTTGATGTTGATGCCTTGTGGTTGTTCACGGTGGCGGGGTTACTTCTATGTTCATAACAATAACATCTAGAAAAGCCTGGTTTGACTGTATTCATCTACCAGCCATGACTGTGACATTGGAGAGAAGTTTAAGTGACCTTTTAGATAAATAAATATGATTCTCAGTATCTTAGATTAGCTTGAGTCTACCCTGGATGACTCTCTGTTACCTGGGTTCATTCACGCACACACTGGATCCAACTGGTTAACTTTTATCACATCCCTGTCAGAGCCACGCATGCCTCTAGAACCATCACAGGATTGGCTGAATCATGTCTGTCTGCCCGCTTGCCAATCCAACCATCCAGTCTCTCAGTGAACTTCTCCAACTACCGAATAAAACTTCTTGTGTGCACAGATTCTGGCTGCTCTTTGGGTCCACAATCCTCCTCCTTGTGACTCAAAGAGCTTATCTGTCCTTCCTCTTTCTGTGTCTTTGGATCGCTTCATCATAGCCTCACCAGATATGTCATCATTGATCATCAGATATCTCAGAAGGTTTCTGACTTTGTCACAGTACCTCACACGGTACGCTGCTGTTGGTTTGTAGAGCTGAAATACCGCCACATTTCTGCACAACGGAGTCAGAGGGCACTGATCAGTGGTGGTCATCGCACTGCTGTTACACTACGCTTCGAGGCATTTCACAGCAAGTAGTTCCTCCAAACCAGGTATCATTTTATATCCTGTTCCTTTGTCAAATGCACTGTCATCCAAAATAACTAAAATATTATCATCTGTAGAGGAGACTGATTCAGAACATAAACAGCCGGGATCAGCGGTAATGATATTTCAAGATCAATCAGCACATCACTGCTGCTAAGCATTCAGGCAGTACAGCTCCAGTGTTATTGGAGATGCTGAGGGGTGACAATGGATGGCGAAGACTTAGAAACTGAAGCTGCAGAAATGCTGAACGTGATGGCCCAGAAGAACTGCAGAAGACATGCATGTGCTTTAAAAAGGCTGGGTTTGGCTAGATCGACTGCAGATTGCATCCTTCAACCTAAAGCTGTAACCAGAGCCAGCAGTTTGAACAACTTAGCAAACATGTGCTGGAGTACCAAGAATGCATGAAACCAACATCAGCACGTCCACATCCTCAGGTAAGCCTGAGAAAATGCTGGAGGACAGTCTAGTTACCTGTAGAAGAGGTTTACTTTGATAAAGAGACTGTGGAAAAGTACTTTTTTTTTTTTTTTTTTTATAAAATGTGCAATTCTAATGAAACTAGACTTGGCGTTGTTGGCCAGTCTAAAGCAGTACTTCTTTTCATCAGCATGAATGTCCTAAACAGCCAGTAATAGATTAAAAAAAAACAAAACGCATCAAATATTACTTAAAACCATCAATATTTCTAACCGCTTAATCCAATTCAGGGTTGCAGGGAAGCTGGAGCCTATCCCAGCAGTCTTTGGTTGAAAGGCAGGGTGCACCCTGGACAGCTCGCCAGTCCATCGCAGGGCCACACAAAGACAAACAACCACTCACACTCACTCCTATGGGCAATTTAGAGTACCCAATCAACCTAACATGCATGTCTTTGGATGGTGGGAGGAAGCCGGAGTACATGGAGAGAACCCTGGCATACACGGGGAGAACATGCAAACTCCACACAGAAAGGCCACTGACCAAACCTTTCCCCAGCCAAGGATCAAACCAGCAACATTCTTCTTGTGAGGTCACAGTGCTAACCACTGTGCCACCGTGCAGCCCTACTTAAAACCATTTAGAAAAATTCTGTAATATATAATTTTGGTCACACAGCGGCACCAGTAAAATAAAAACTAGACCTTCAGACCAATTATTTGCCAGAGACTCTGAATAAGGAATTAACAATTGATTGAATTGCAGAAGTAGAGGTCTCAAAGCTGCCGACAAAGGTGAAAAAAACATGTTTATGAGGCATCATCATATACAACACAGGCCTGTTGCATACTGGCAGAATTTAAACGCTGATCAATGCTGGCAAAGACCATAGGGGGGGATCACTGGGGAGGCTGGGTCACCCTTTCAGGTAGCCCAATATTATCTGATACACAGAGAAACATCAGTACACAGCTGCAATGGACTCCCAGTGGATTAAGTTTATCAGTCTGATGAAGACCTCTACAAACTCCTGCCGCTTAAAGACATAAAAATAAAAATTCCCACTCCACCCTGTCAAATGCCTTCTCTGTATCCACTGACAGGGCTACAGCGGGAGGTGCGCTCTCTTTGACAGCCCACATAATATATTTTTCTCTCTTGGGAAACTTATCGTTTGTCCTGGGGTCTGCAGCAACAACTTTTTGAAATGCCAAGATGACATTGTTAGAACCATTACATGTGGTTCTAACAAATGCCAGAAAATCTGCTGTGGATGCTGACATGCTCATATTTGAAAATTATGCACCTCTCATGGCAGCACTTTATACTAATTAGCTCAGTTTGAGGCCAGATCTTTCATAATCCTTTTAGAATTAAAAGCCATTATTTTTTTCTTTTTCCTTAAAGGCAGAAATGCAAAGAGCTGGGCGTTAATATTCCCATCCAAAACATTAAAATGCCAAATGATTCATACTTATATGTACCTTTTCAAGCTTGTCTAGGTTCCAAAAAGTGCTGTACGAGGTGTTTGTCATTCATCCAGACACACACACACACACACACACACGCACACACACAGGCACAAACCTTCATACAGTGCTTCATTTGAACACATCCCTATAAAGCATCTACAGTCACGCACTAACCAGCCCTCATCAGGTTGATGGGGGACTTCAGTGTCTGATCAGTTCCCATGGTGGTTCAGAGCTGGTTTTCAGTTGGTTCCAGCTTGTTTCACCAAACCACCACACAAGTCTTTATACTGCTTTAATTGTACCTTCCAAACATCCTCTCACTGGATTCATAGAGGACAACAGAGTAGGGACACAGTTTATATTCATAAAAGCAGCAACAAATCGCAGAGTTTTACTCATTTTGCCAGTATGTCTCAACATTATCAATATTACACTGGTTCAATCAACATGTTGCTTGTGAATGCTCTCTGTGAAGTCGGGTTAAGACCATCAATGCTCGATGCAGGAGACAGATTCGCAGATGGACGGACAGTTTGTTCTCCTGGTTAAGCGCGTAATTTGGTCCGTTTTCAAGAGGCTTAGCCATTTGTCATTTGATCCAGAAAATAAAGCAATACGGCCCAAACTTGCACAGGGGGCAGCGTTGAGTTGTTTATGACATGCAAGCAGTGAAAGGAACAAACCAGTGAAAAAGAAGTGGAACCGGAAGAAGATGACATAGAACCATAGACATCGTATATACGTAGACGCTTCACTGAGCGCTGGAGAGTGAACCAGCGTCGTCGCCACATTGGACAGGTTTCCACTTTCAAGTTTTGCTGCAGAGTCAACGTAGTTTTCCCACATAATTGTTTTCTGTGGAACAACGCGTATATATTACACACAAATAAAACACTTTACTACATAACTGGTTTATAAATAATGTTAACACAGTGAATAATCTACTAAATGCAAATGATAAATTTGACTCCTATCAGGTGTTTATGGAAAAATATGATATTGATGTTTCACAAAGAGTTTAAAAGAGAGAGATAAAGAGAAAAAGAAAGAAGCTCAGTGTATCAGGAAATGTCCCTCAGCAGTCTAAACCTATAGCAGCATAACTAAGGGATGCTAACCATCCCTAGCTATAGGACTTATCAAAAAGATAAGTCTTCAGCCTCGTCTTAAAGGTGGGGAGGGTGTCTGCTTCCCTAACACTAACTGGGAGCTTATTCCATAAGAGAGGGGCCTGATAACCAAAGGCTCTGCCTCCTGCTCGGCTCTTTGAGACTCTAGGAACCACAAGTAAGCCTGCAGTCTGGGAACGAAGTACTCTGCTTGGTATATAAGGAACAATGAGGTCTTTGATATATAGTGGTGCCTGGTTGTGGAGGGCTTTATATGTAAGGAGAAGGATTTAACCAGGTTTCCGTAAGACAGAATAAATCAATGTGGTGATCACCTATCAAGTCATTGACTAATAAAGACTTATTTGGGAGGGATCTAATATTCAGTAGGCCACACTTTATTGTCTTATTTTCAGATTTTATTAGATCCATTGTTTTTATTTTTATGAGGTTTTCACGATTAACCCGAGGAGTGTTTTTGTGTTGTTTAATTCTTACTGCTGGGAAGTTGTATAAGGTCAGAATGGGGTTTTGGGTGGGCGGCGGCAGGTGGGAAGCTGCAGAAAAGTGTGTAGGACTACAATTCTGCCTCCTGGTCCCAACCCTGAGTTGTCAATTTAGCTGACTAATAAAAGAGTCCATATTGCTAGATAAGACAGTGGCTCCATCCAACGTGGGATGGATGCCATCTCTCCTAATAAGACCAGGCTTTCCCCAAAAAGCGCTCCAATTATTTATAAAACCCACGTTGTTATCGGGACACCACCTAGACAACCAGCGGTCGAAAGACGACATGCAGCTAAACATGTCATCGCTGATTAAATTTGGCAAAAGGCCTTTTAAAGGCCTTGGCTGAGGTTTAGGTTTTTTGAGTGTTTTTCTGGGTAACTTCTGAATTGCACAATTTTGATACAATATTTAATTTTCAGACTTCTTACAACTGTATCTCTATATTGATAAATTAATAAATGTAAAAAAGATTTTACCATAATCAAGAGAAAGGCAGCAACTATTCCCGTATTTTGTTCAGCATATGGTTCCAATAACCGGCAAAATATTGAAAGCAGATCATGTGGAATTACATTTCATAAGGTTGAATAATAGTTTATTTAACCAGATAAAAACAGATAAATACAAATGCATCAATAAACAATCAAGCATGTTAGTATCAAATTAATTTCAACATTTACTGTAGCTAGCTTATGTTTTTGTTAAATAGCATTATAAAACATATCTTAGCATAAAGCACATCATTTTTTAATGTTTTACAGTGATCTGTTGACCTGTTTGGTCTGGGGGCTGTTGTCATGATGACCGCTGCTGTTTGGGTGGCGCGGGGTCCACCACTGCAGCTTCATGGCTGCGGGGTGGCCCCTTTGCTGCCTGGGAGTTGTGCGGTTGCTGTGGCAGCGGCCCCTATGAGCATGCGGGGGACTGGCTCCTGGTGTGGATGGATCCCGAGGTATTGTCTCCTCAAATCAGCACCAAGTCAGAATTTTTATCACTTACTTAATGTTTTTAGTTGTTTTATTAACCAGAATTCAGTTAAAGAGACAGTATTCAGGGAATGATGTTTTTCGGGGAATGTGGGTGGGTTCTTTGCTCTATGTCCTTGTGTGTGTGTGTGTGTGTGTGTGTGTGGAAAGAGCTTGTGTCTATTATTTTTAAATGCCTTTTTATCCACTGTTTGTTTTAATCCTTATGACTTGATTTTATCCTGTAAAGCACTTTGTGTTGCCTGATGCATGAAAAGTGCTCAAGAAATAAAGTTTGATTTGATTTGATTTGATCTGTATCATAACAATATCTCTGCCTTTTGTAACAAACCAAACTGTAAGAAAAATCTGGTAAAAATTGGTGAAATTATTGTTGTGGTTGGGCTTACACCTTACAAATAAATGCATTGGAGGTGCATTGAATCCAGCAGGTTTTCTTTAAGGTTTTCCTTAAGTCAGGTGTGTTGGAGCAGGAATACATGGAAAGCCTGCTGGATTGCAGTTGTTTTAGGACCAGAATGAGCAACCTAGTTGTAAAGCATACTGCTGTTTATGAAAGCTATTTGGATTTATATAGACTGTTTAAAAGAGGGATTGATTAACCAAGTTATTGACTTAATACACCTGACAATATCAATAAAGACACCTGAAAATACTGTTAAAAAGATCCGGTGTAAAAGGTGACTGGTATTCTTGCTCTATGGCATATTGAGCATCAATCATCAGCCAAACTGGTGATATAACTCCAATAAAATGAGAGAAACACTGAGCTTGTGATAATTCTCTGCTGCTTCCTCTTCACATTCATGCTGCAGCTCTTTAATTATCCTAAATGGAACAAACTAAACGCTACTTCGGCCATTTTTGTTGACCCACACAAGCCTGGATGTGCATTTTTTTTAACCCATTATCTTTGCTCTCCAATAACTGCAGATAGAGAAAATCTTTAAATCTCACTGAGTTTGATGTGAATGGATGTTCAGCAACATTAAGATGTTTAAAATACACCAAAGGACCTGTGTTCATGGGCCTGTGCTTTACTCATGTTAGCCGTATTGATTTTGTGCCACTCGCCGCTCTAACATACACTGAGGAGAAACTTTTTCACTGTATGTATCAGTAAAAAAGAAAGGAATGCAGCAGTGAGAAAAAACCATCAGTGATGAGATGACTCGCTCCAGGCTATGTGCATCTATACTTCCCATACAGTGAGTTAGCATTCAACACAGATCTACATCACATCCTGCAATGTATGACTCACAGCTTCACATGTTACTCTCACTAATGAGGACGCAACCACAGAGGCAGAGACCTCACAGTCTAGAAGTAAAGCTATTAATGTTTGCTGATTCATTGACAAAGACATAAGGCTGCGTATGACATCGACAAGAAAACCTGAAGACCCCCCCACCTCCTGAAAATCAATGACATCTGCTTTTTTTTTTTTTTTTTTTCTTTTTTGCTTAATATACTTGTTGAAATTATGAGGAAACCACTTCATGCATGAAAATATCAGCATGAGGAGCTTTAAAACTGTAGACTTTGGATTGGAAGTTGAGTTTTTTTGAGGAAAGTCTTTGCAGGAATGGCTTTGTTGATTTGGTTGGAGGAAACCTAATGAACATAGCAGCTTTCTTTGGTTACGTTAGCGCTATCTATCTATCTATTTATTTATTTATTTATTTATTGACTTTTTGGTCATTCAGCTGCATATTCAAACACCTGCTGAAGTGAGGTACCCATGGCTACTTCTGACAGAAATATTGTAAGGTTTTCACTTAAACTGGGTTATGCAAAAAAAAAAAATTTTTTGTAACCACTTCAGAACTGGTTTCTGCTGTCAACAAAGCTAAAACATTTTTATCTCTGTTGACAGAAATGTGTGCATCCAGGAATTTTCAGGTCAATGCTGCAGTTTCAATGCCAGGCCTGCAAGTGGCGCTGCAGCACAGCCACAGAAATGTGCAGCTGAAGCAGAAGAAGAGGAAAATCCGGAGGTCTGCGCTAGTTCTTCCTCACAGACTTCTGGCACCTTTGAAAGATTCATGTTAAGCACTTTCAGTTGTCTTCTACATGAAATGTGACTAAAATAAACCAGTGTTGTTTTTCTTGAATAAACATGAAAGCAGCTTGGAAATAACTGTAAAAACCAGAAATACCAGGCTTTCTGATAAATCCACATCAGACCTGGATTAATGGTTGTCAGATTTGCGCATCCTTAAATTCAATTTGGTTTTAATAAGTGACCTTTCCTATGTGAGTTTGTTGACTAAATCAAATATTTTTTTCATCTTCTGAATAAAATTTGGAATGAAAATATTAATACAGACATGATGCTGTATGCTAATCTCGGTATTCTATAAACAAATTAATATGAAAAACAGAAGCTGTACAAGTCCATCTTAAGTGCTGCTTTGATCTGGTAAATACTTTTATCCAAAACAGTTGACAAGAATGGGTGCTGAAGGACAAAGAACAAGTAGAGAAAGAGGTGCGAGTTGGTCATGTTGGTTGTTAGAGGTGTCAACAGCGGAGGTGGCGTTAGCAGACAATGTTCCTGAGAGGAAGGCAGCTTTTGAGAAATTGAGTTTACTGTAGATGCAAGTACGCAGTGTTAGTCGCTTTAAATTGATTGAGCCAGCATTGGGTGGTCCATGGAGGTCACCGAGTTGTGGAGTGATGCAATGTTTTTGGTTGATGGAACATTAGATGTGCTACAGCGTTTTGTACCATCTGTAGAGACTGTACATGCCAGGAGATCTGCTAGTAGCGACGCAGAGAAAAGAACCGACTTGAGTGACGAACTGCTTTACAAACTGCTTTAATATAACCGCTGTTGTTGCTTGTGTACATCCACATAAGCATTAGCGGAGGCTGGAAATTAATTGTTAACACAGCTAAATCTTCCAAAATAGTAAGCAAATAGTAAGATTATACAGGGAAGTACTAAACTTGCTAAACTAAGCTCTTTACCTTTATGAATAACAGCTTGCTGTGTTTCCATTGCCCCTAGAATTACATAAAACCTAAATTTTGCAATAAAAAACTGGTCATGGAAACACCTAAATGTTGAAAAAAACCTCTCAATTATAGCTAAAAAATTTTTACGCTTAGGTGGTTTTTCAGACGTTTGATATAGAAGTATGTTGCAAAAGTGTAATGGAAACACTTTTTTTGCATTTATATGTGACCAATTCATTTCAGGTAAAGATAGTGCAGTTTGGACAAACAACAGTAAAATGCAGAGTTTTTACAAATAATTAGAAAAGGAAATGGAGCACCTCTCCCTGAGCCGTCACCTTATCGTGGTGGAGGGGTTTGTGCTGGAGGGTGCTCCTTCTGGGGACTCCATTGTTCTGCTGGGGGACTTCAATGCTCACGTGGGCAATGACAGTGAGACCTGGAGGGGAGTGATTGGGAGGCATGGTCCCCCCCCTCTGAACCCAAATGGTGTTTTGTTATTGGACTTCTGTGCTCGTCATGGATTGTCTATAACGAACACCATGTTCCAGCATAAGAGTGTCCATATGTACACCTGGCATCAGGATTCCCTGGGCCGCAGTTCAATGATCGACTTTGTAGTCATATCGTCGGACCTGCGGCCACATGCCTTGGACACTCGGGTGAAGAGGGGGGCGGAGCTGTCAACTGATCACCACCTGGTGGTGAGTTGGCTCAGATGGTGGGGGAGGAAGCCAGTCAGATCTGGCAGACCCAAACGTGTTGTGAGGGTCTGCTGGGAACGCCTGGCTGAGTCCCCCGTCAGAGCGAGCTTCAACTCCCACCTTCAGCAGAGCTTCGAACATGTCCCGGGTGAGGCGGGGGACATTGAGTCCGAATGGGCTGTGTTCCGTGCCTCTACTGCTGAGGCGGCCAGCCGGAGCTGTGGCTGCAAGGTCGTTGGTGCCTGTCGTGGCGGTAATCCCAGGACTCGTTGGTGGACACCAGCAGTGAGGGATGCCGTCAAGCTGAAGAAGGAGTCCTATCGGGCCTTCTTGGCCTGTGGGACTCTGGAGGCAGCTGATGGGTACCGGCGGGCTAAGCGGCATGCGGCTTCGGCCGTTGCCGAGGCAAAAACTCGGGCATGGTAGGAGTTCGGCGAGGCCATGGAGAAAGACTTCCGGACGGCTTCGAGGAGATTCTGGTCCACCATCCGGCGGCTCAGGGGGGGGAAGCAGTGCTCCATCAATACTGTGTACAGTGGAGATGGGGTGCTGCTGACCTCAACTCGGGACGTTGTGGGTCGGTGGAGGGAATACTTCGAAGACCTCCTCAATCCTACCAACACGTCTTCCCATGAGGGAGCAGAGCTGGTGGACTCTCCTATCTCTGGGGCTGAAGTCGCTGAGGTGGTCAAAAAGCTCCTTGGCGGCAAGGCCCCGGGGGTGGATGAGATCCGCCCGGAGTTCCTTAAGGCTCTGGATGCTATGGGGCTGTCCTGGCTGACACGCCTCTGCAGCATCGCGTGGACATCGGGGGCAGTACCGCTGGATTGGCAGACTGGGGTGGTGGTCCCCCTTTTTAAGAAGGGGGACCGGAGGGTGTGTTCCAATTACAGGGGAATCACACTCCTCAGCCTCCCTGGTAAGGTCTATTCAGGGGTCCTGGAGAGGAGGGTCCGCCGGATAGTCGAATCCCGGATTGAGGAGGAGCAGTGTGGTTTTCGTCCTGGTCGCGGAACAGTGGACCAGCTCTATACCCTCTCTGGGTTCCTGGGGGGGGCATGGGAGTTTGCCCAACCAGTCTACATGTGCTTTGTGGACCTGGAGAAGGCATTCGACCGTGTCCCCCGGGGGCTCCTGTGGGGGGTACTCCGGGAGTATGGGGTACCGGACCCCCTTGTACGAGCTGTCCGGTCCCTGTACGACAGGTGTCAGAGCTTGGTCCGCATTGCCGGTAGTAAGTCGGATTTGTTTCCGGTGAGGGTTGGACTCCGCCAAGGCTGCCCTTTATCACCGATTCTGTTCATAACTTATATGGACAGAATTTCTAGGCGCAGCCGAGGGGTTGAGGGGATCCGACTTGGTGGCCTCAGGATTGGGTCCCTGCTTTTTGCGGATGACGTGGTCCTGTTGGCTCCATCTGGTCGTGATCTCCAGCTCTCGCTTGAGCGATTCGCGGCCGAGTGTGAAGCGGCTGGGATGAGAATCAGCACCTCAAAATCTGAGACCATGGTCCTCAGCCGGAATAGGGTGGATTGCCCTCTCCGGGTCGGGAGTCAGGTCCTGCCTCAAGTGGAGGAGTTTAAATATCTCGGGGTCTTGTTCACGAGTGAGGGAAGGATGGAGCGTGAGATCGACAGACGGATCGGTGCGGCGTCTGCAGTAATGCGGGCTCTGCGCCGGTCTGTCGTGGTGAAGAAGGAGCTGAGCCAGAAGGCGAAGCTCTCGATTTATCAGTCGATCTACGTTCCTACCCTCACCTATGGTCATGAGCTCTGGGTCGTGACCGAAAGAACGAGATCTCGTATACAGGCGGCTGAAATGAGTTTCCTCCGCAGGGTGGCCGGGCTCTCCCTTAGAGATAGGGTGAGGAGCTCAGTCATCCGGGAGGGGCTCAGAGTAGAGCCGCTGCTCCTTCACATCGAGAGGAACCAGTTGAGGTGGCTTGGGCATCTGGTCAGGATGCCTCCTGGACGCCTCCCTGGTGAGGTGTTCCAGGCACGTCCCTCTGGGAGGAGACCCCGGGGAAGACCCAGGACACGCTGGAGGGATTACATCTCTCGGCTGGCCTGGGAACGCCTCGGGATCCCCCCCGCAGAGTTGGCAAATGTGGCTGGGGAGAGGGAAGTCTGGGCTTCCCTGCTTAGGCTGCTGCCCCCGCGACCCGACCCCGGATAAGCGGCAGAAGATGGATGGATGGATGAAATGGAGCAGGCAAATCTCATCAGCCGGAGAAGATTTTAGGGCTTATGAACTAAACACAGTTTAATGGAAACTCCTGAAAATTGCTATTTTAGTTTGTTGAAATTTGACAAATATTGCTTTTTGTGAAAAACTAATGAAATGCAGCAAGTGCTACTGCAGACTAGAGACTGTGTTTGGAAGTTTGACTAACATCCACCAGCTGTGAAGACATGACGCCAACAAGACAGTGCAACTTAAGACATTATGCACATTTCCAAATTTTCCTGGACATCAGCTGCTTTGTTTTGTATTTAACAAAGCAAAGCATTTTTCTGTTGTCTTTAACAATTAAACTGTGATAAAGACAGTATTACAAGTCTCACTGGTCGCACGAAATTTTTACAGCTTCATTAACTGTTAAGGACCAAAATCATTTCTTCCCGACATTGTCATGTGATCAGTTTCTTAACTCATTGTTCAAAACTTGCATAACAGATGAACACAAACATTTTGCAATAAGCACAAAGTTAGCAGTTAGTATCCTTAGTTTGCCCAGCCATCCCTTTTTCTTAACTACTCAGTCCTATTAAGGGTTGCAGGGATGCTGGAGCCTATCCCAGCAATCACTGGGCAAGAGGCAGGGTTAGGTTGGACAGGTGTCTTTAGTTTATTCATTCATTCACTGTCCAAACCGCTCAGTCTGATAAAGGGTTGCGGGGAAGCTGGAGACTATCCCACAGTCTCTGGGCGAGAGGCGGGGTACACCCTGGACAAGTCGCCAGTTCATCGCAGCGACACACAGAGACGAACAACCACTCATGATCACACTCACTCCTATGGGCGATTTAGAGTAACCAATTAACCCAACATGCATGTTTTTGACGGTGGAAGAAAGCCGGAGAACCCAGAGAGAACCCATGCATACACAGGGAGAACATGCAAACTCCACACAGAAAGGCCACTGTTCGAGCCACGCCAAGAATCGAACGAGCGACCTTCTTGCTGGGAAGCCACAGTGTTACCCACTATGCCACTGTGCAGCCCGTTCTTAGTTTATCATTATATAAATTCTTTAAAGTCAGATCATAATCAACCGCTGTGCTTACTTTTGATAAATGAGTGTACATCTGCAACCACAAGGTCTGTTTTAATACTTCTGGAGTTGTTTCAAAGGGAGATTTGTTAAGATATGTAACCAACAGTACACGTCTCACTGGTGAAGAACAAATAAAAACAACTACTTTCAGGATGAATAAATGTTGACAGAATATATTATTTTTGGTTTGGTTTTACTAACCAAAGATAGTACTTATTGATATTTGTACTTTTAATTTTATTTTAATTTTGTTCAGCACTTCAGCCAACAGAGGTTGTGTTAAATGTGCTGTACAAATAAAACTTGAATTGAATTGAATGTTGATGCAGCTGAAGGTATAAACATTTAACAAATCACTGTACAACATCTCTGGAAAGGCCAGCGATGATAACGTGAACTTAGAAAGCTTCAGACAGTTCAGGCGGGGTCTCCACTTGTTGTCTATGTCTCCAAATCTGGGGACCTAATGCTTGAAAAAGGTGGATTCAATTTTCTTGTCAGATCAGGTTAGAGGTCAGGTCACATCACCCTGTGTGTTTTACAATTTAGTGCTTTGGGACATAAATGGAAGTATTTACAATTAAACTGAATATTTTTGTAGAAAATTCATTTTCATGAAGGTGTTCTGTTTATTCCTCACTCTAATCGGTCCTTTACAAAGTGCAGGAAGGAAGGTGCACTCTCACACAAACAGTCACTTCATCTCTTCCTTAACATCTCCGTTTGACAGACCTGATCTCTGCTCTCTAATTACCCTCCTTACTGTTTACCACCAATCATCTGTTCCTTCCCTTTGAAGTGCTGCTCTTCCTCTTCACTTCACTCCTTTTCCTCTCCTTTACCTCCTTGCTTTCTCAGCTCACCTCATTTATTCCCCTCTCGACTGTGCACTGGGGGATCTGACCTGGATGCTTTCATGCTCACCGTGCTGTAGTACAGTACACCCTGCAGGCTGCAGTAAATAACTCATATGTCTGTCGGTGGGAGTGGCGGAGCTGTTACTGGAACACAGATGGCTTCCGCCAGCAGCAGCTGAGCTGCAGATGGACGACGAGTTCAACTGAGTCAAGGTACATTATGCATTTACAGCGTTTCTTTTATTTACTGCTCATTTCACTTGAACCACCAGCAGTAGAATTTCACAGCATATCGTACATTTACTCAGACTGGATGATTTGCTTCACAGCCACATATTAAACAGAGATAAGTATATGAGATAAGGTGGGGAGTAAGGTCACAAGCTGCTGTAGAATTAAGGGGTTAATTTGCTCATTTCAGCATGAATCTTGGTTTAGTTCGGTCTGTATAATTCCTCATTATTATGGAGACTTTGGATAATTTGGTTCATTTTGCATCTGCTCTCTTCATCGCATAAGGTTTATAGAGAAAAATCTTGAGTAAGATAAATTAGTACCACTGCCGTCAACATTTGGTATGTTGGAGCAACTAATGATGATGCAGATATGTGAGGAATATGACTTTAATGTGCACTTATGCTTTGGCTCCACAGTTGATAAGTAAGAAGTTAAAACATAGACCTGCATGTCATAAACCTGCTTCTTTGGAGCCAGAACTGAACATATATTGGACAAACATCTGGGAGCTGTTAGATTCCTGAAACCTGACAGGATATAGATTTAAAAACTAAAATCTTTTTAACCATGAACTCATTTTCTAAAGCAGTTCTTGTAAGAATTAAATCTGCACGTGTAAAAATCAAACACAATGCTGGATAACGAAGAAAACTGCACCAAATACTGCAGTAACACGCTGATTTACTTTGGGGTTTTTAGTATGATTTACACACTATTGCTACTACGATACAAGAACAATTTGCCAACAGTAATATTACAGGAAAAGAGGATAACTCATTTATTTTCATTTAATGTAGTTTATGTTTTGTGACTGACCTTTACTTGGGTAAACAAGTTGTGTGTTGTTCATGTCGTTCCATGACACTGAGGTGCCAAAGTTCAGACCTCAAGATCAACCTGAAGGTTTTAGACGCAATTCTTTTCCAACACACCTGAATGGACTAAATGTCTCATCATCAGGCTGCTGTAGAGCTGGATGACATGTGGAAGAGGGAATTTAGCTATTTGATTCAGGTGTATTGGAGAAGAGATGAAATGAAACATTGCAGGATGGTAGCTCACGAGGACTGAACTTTGGCACCCCTGTTCTACATCAACTGTAAAGGGCGCTTAATAAACCCTAAAAATGTGACTTCTTAATGACATGGTTGTATGGTAACCACTTCCTAAGCATTTATTTTGACGTTACTCTTTGCAATGTAAAATCTTTTATGTTGGCACGGTTCCTGTGAACTTCCGGTTTTATCATCTTGTAAACAGGGAATTAATTGACTAAAAATGGAGGGAATTTGCATCGTCTAAGTAATGACTGTTATACTGCAAGGCTTCGGATCTCTGATAATGAAGCACCTAGCTGGAATGGAAACAAGGTACTGATCGGTTCAAAACATTTATGATTGTGTTCTCTAATATGTTTGTTAACAAGTGTTCAAGTACATGACTCTTCTAACAGCTATGCCAAGATCAGAACTTCAAGCTGTAAGACATCAAAGTCATGTTTCTAATAAGTTAGCCTCTTGTTTGTAAAGGACTTTATCTTATCTTGTGTCAAAAAATGATGCTGATGAATAGACGTTTGTGTGTTTAATGGTGAAAACAATAAGGCTTCATTATGAAGAAAAGAGCTCATATTATGTTTCTGTCCTGTAGCTCTTACGGTGTTTTCTGAAGGCTAAGGAAGATCACAGAAAACAGAGCAAACTAAATAAAATAATTCTGAAACATCAGTTAAGCTTCACCTTCGTCTGGCTGGGTTAGCTCCATCAACACTACCATGTTGTTGTCCATAACACAACATTCATGAAGCATTATCTCAGCTAACTACTTACCATGGTGAACTGCCTGGCCAATAGGCAAAATGTTACTCCTTGGATTAAACTACAAGCCTCCTGTTGGATAATTACTGCATGGGTGATTGTCTTTCGGCTGGCACCTGTTTATTTAACCTAAACTGATGTAGGGAGTAGCTTTTCATTTCTTAAACAACCATGTGGAAACCAAGACACATCTGGTAGTCGTGTAGAAGATCTTTGCCCGTTTAAAAAGGGTCAAATAGTTGGCATCAAGCAAAGAAAACATCTAAGGAAATGCAGAAACTCATTAAAATTGGATAGAGAACCGTCCAAGAATTGTAATAACTGGAATGATGGTTAGGAGCAATCGACTTTGACGAAAAAATATGGTTAGAAAAAGAATTCTGAATCCAAGCACTTCCTTGGAGTTCTTTATGTTTTTTGGTCACAATCAGATCCATGAGCACATCAGAGACAATTTGGGGTTCAGTATCTTGCCCTACGATACTAAAACATGTACTCTTCCCCTGAGCCACTGTACCCCCCTCCCCCCAAACATGGCCCCCTATCAAACATTTTCTAGACACAGCCCTGTTCAGATCAGCTGAAAGCAAAAGTTGCTTCACTTTCAGTGTCCGTTGTGTTGATGATTGTGTAATATTAATGTTTACCTGTAAGAAGTTAGCGTTTGACAGACTGACTGTTCATTTATTTCCAGAATGGATGCATGTAAAACCCCACCACACACACGAGAATGGAGCCCAACATGATAAAAGCGGGTAAACTGTGAGGGAAAAGATGCATCACAAGGAGACTTTTCTCCACTGCAAACTACAACACAGTATCTGTTAACTGGGAATCATCGTCATGGGAGGATATAAATCCACTGTGTGACTTTATGGGCCACATGGAAGTGATGAGTGTGCTTGATTCCCAAACCACACACTGCTGCTCACCCCTCCCCCGCTAAAATTCTGAATTGTTGATGTCCAGTATTTCACAGCTGACAAAGAACCTCAAAGGGATTTCATTGTCTTCAGTGTTAAAAATAGAACTGAAAATCATGAGAAAGGTTTATTGCCCATGACGAACCACTGGCTCATGTGCCAGCTTATGTGCTGAGGCTCAGCCCTGGACAGGCCAATTTAGCCCCTGGTTGTGTGTGTGTGTGTGTGTGTGTTGTGGAACACTGAAAAAAAGTGCATTTTATAACAGAGCATATTTTTGTAAACTATTAAAATGGCATATTCCCTTACATAAATCCCTCCTTGGATACATTCACTCTTTACAAAGAGACCAACAAGGTTCTGAATCAAACATCACATGCTGATGCATGCACAAACTTCATCCTTACTCTGGACCAGAAGAATTTTAAGTTAAAAAAAAAAAACTGGGTAAAAAAAACAAACAGGAAAAGACCACATTTGCTTTCAGGTGGCTCTGTGTGTGTCCATACCTGCACACCAGATTACGCACCCATGTACTCGACATGTGAGAAATGCATCAAGTGCCACCTATAAATTCTCAGAGTAATTATGCATGTTAAGGAAAACGTTCCATTTCAAACCTTAAAGGGACACTTCACCCATAATGAGTCTTTGGAGCTGTAAACCAAATTGTGATGAAAACCATCCATACTGTTTTCATTTCATTCTTTTCTTGGAGGTCAAAATGACTTAAAATGCCTCCTACTGGGTAAAACCTGGCTTTGTTTTTCAAGACGTAGAGGTGAACTTGGTGCTGGTGGGAGACCTGGGGCCTCATTTATGAAGCTGTCGCATGCACAAAACCCAGCGGTACGCCAATTGTAGTCAACTTTTGGGATTTATCAAAATACGACTTGGCTGTAAAACGTCCCTACCTCCACGTCAGCTCTGACCCTGGCGTACACACAAAATATGGAGAACCGGGAAACGGCGACACCAAAGGCAGAAAATAAAACCAAAGAAATTGTGTCAAATTTGATACATTTGTTCAAATCAAATATAAGACTTTACGCAGAATGTTGTACATTAACAGCATTTGCAATAAATAAAAAAAAAAAAAAGAAAAGAAAAAAACCCAAACATTTGATATTGTTACTCCATCACGTAAAACATCAACCACTAAAATCTGTTCCGAAACGAAGCAGTTCTACGTGTTATAAAAGCCATTTCACACAATAAGTCGTACAGAAGCTGCCATAATAATAAAGGTCTAAATGAATAATTGCATAAAATGACGTGGTCGCCCATCATCAGGCTGGTCAGGGTGTTTCCCCGACCTGCAGATACAAACATGAAGTGATGGTTGGATATAAAATGTAACCAAATGCGTAAAGGTGCACAGCGGCTTATCTGTCCCTGCTGGTGAGCTTGGAGACTCTGGAGTCGAGCCGGCACCTTCCAAAGGGAAGTGACTGACAGGTCGGGTCCCGCTCCTTTCCCCCAACCCAGAGGGCAGAACAGAACTATGTTCTCCACAGCCAGAGTGGTGTAGCGGCCCATCGGGCAGATGGAGGCAGGCGGCGGTGCCTCCATGCCCAGGAGGAAACCTGTTGTACAGCTGCAGATGTGTGCAGATAGTGGAGACGCTACATAACATGGCGTCAGCGCTTCACCTGCGTTCACCTGCACAATCATCCAATCTGAATGATTGTGTTGTCAATCATCCTCTCACGTTGGAACCAAACGCTGCTGCTTTACGTCTAGAAGTGATGCAACACATCAGAGGTGGAGAATTCTCATTTATTCACAAGTTTCTGTCAGGGTGGTGTTTATTTCTCTCCATCTCCTGCTCCTCCTCCTTCATGGCAGTTATTGGTTCCTCTGCGAGGACACCGCAGCTAGGGTACAAGGTGGAACCACTGCCCCCCCCTCTCCGACCTCACCTGCAGCGCTGCAAACCCAGCTGGGACACACAGCTACACCAGTATGTTCCCAGTAAATAAACTGGAGTCAGAGACGTCTCATTTATGTCCGTTCATTCTATAATATGAAACAAAGGAATGAACCACTTTTCCCCTGCTGACATTCCTCTGCCTTTCTGGTGGTGCTGATGTCCATCCCGTACATTTTACACCCTCATCATTAGAATTTCTTCCTCATTTTCAGAAAATTCCTCTTTTTGCTTTTTTCCTGCTCAACCGTCATGGAAATGAGATGGATTAATATTTATCAGGGGTGTTCACCTGACCTTTTATGGCCAATTTGTGAGCGTGACAAGATGTTCCTCACGTGCGCAACATTTAGTGTTGATCCTGATTTATGAAGCGAAACAGGTGTGGGACGTGCGTACGCACTGCTTTGTAAATCGCTAATTTTTTTGTGCCGCGATTCCTGTTTTCCGTACGTACGCCACTGTAGTCCAGCGTTGCTACGCGCAGTTTGATAAATGAGGCCCCTGGCTTTTGCTGGTTGTAAATTACTTTGTAGTAGTAAATCCAAATCCACATGAGCCTAGCTGAGTTCAGTTTTCCTCTATTCTGTTTTTCATTTGTTTGTTCACATCACACGAGTTTCTACGCATTCTGCCTTTATCGTTCTCTGTGGCAGCGTTGCACCACCCTTTCATATATACTGGATCCGCGGTGCCCAGCTCCGGTCCCAGAGGGCCACAATCCTGCAAGTTTTCTATGTATCCCTGCTCAACACATCTGACTTAAACTAATCAGTCATTGTGCAAAACTTCATTGGCTGTTGGAGCCATTTAAAGCCCTGTTCCATCCTCCACGAGAAGCGAGAACTTTTTTCTTGTTCTCGAGGCTCCGAGAAGAAAATGACCTCATTTTGTTCTCGCGGACGTGTTTGAGGACAGTTCTTGACACACCGGGCTGGCAGAACTTTTTTCTTGCGGGGGCTGCGAGAAGTATCGTGTAGATTGGTCGGACATGTGAGGTGGGCGTCGTTAACACAGAAAGCATGAAGCGGAGTTGCTGCTTCCGTGTGTTTGCTGTTGCCGGCAAAACGGATTGTTTGATAAAACAGCTGATCGAGGTGGTGAGAAAGTACGAACATTTTTACATGTGGCAAAAAAACACTCGGACCCAGCCGCGTGCACGACCTGCCCTGCCGCGCCGCG